>NC_056436.1:8765080-8810080 GCF_018296145.1 Oncorhynchus tshawytscha | reverse complement strand
GCATGACCTGATTCCTGCTGTTGTTTACTCATCAGTCATGTGCAGTAGGCCTACAGTACGATTTAGCACCTGATTCCTGATTCCTGCTGTTGTTTAGCATGACTCCTGCTGTTGTTTGCTCATCAGTCATGTGCAGTAGGCCTACAGTACATGACCTTTCCTGCTGTTGTTTGCTCAGTCATGTGCAGTAGGCCTGATTTAGCATGACCTGATTCCTGCTGTTGTTTGCTCATCAGTCATGTGCAGTAGGCCTACAGTACGATTTAGCAAGACCTGATTCCTGCTGTTGTTTGCTCATCAGTCATGTGCAGTAGGCCTACAGTTTAGCATGACCTGATTCCTGCTGTTGTTTGCTCATCAGTCATTTATCAGTCATGTGCAGTAGGCCTATGACCTGATTCCTGCTGTTGTTTACTCATCAGTCATCATGTGCAGTAGGCCTACAGTACGATTTAGCATGACCTGATTCCTGCTGTTGTTTGCTCATCAGTCATGTGCAGTAGGCCTACAGTACGATTTAGCACGACCTGATTCCTGCTGTTGTTTGCTCATCAGTCATGTGCATGAACATGCTGCCCAACGCTTTCTATGCGAATACATGACAGACAAACACAGCAACAGACACAGAGTTTCTTTTCTCGCTGTTGCATTCACCATATAGTGTTACATGCTGTTTGGTGGACACATACAAACCTTGGACAGTGACACACAAAGCAATAGATAAAGACCACTCATTTGACTCATTCCTACCAAAAGAACGATCCCGATCGTTTACATTTGATGAGGTATTGAAACAAACTGCTTAGTGGGAAGCTAATGGTCTTATGTTTGTTTTGAGATTTACGCATCTAACTTTGAACTTTACTTTGAACATATATCTTCTAAAGCTCAAGTTAAGTGTTCAAATCTCAAGTCAGAATTCGGGTCCTGAAATGATAGACCTAGGACCTACGGTATGTTGTTGTGTATGGTTCATGTGTGTTGAAACAGGAGGAACTGAAGCATTTCAGGAAGTTCAGTTTTATGTTCACAATGTTGTGTGAAATTTCATTAGTATTTAGAAGTCACATACACTACATGGCCAAAAGTATGTGGACACCTGCTCCTCGAACATTCTCATTCCAAAATCATGGGCATTAATATGGAGTTGGTCCCCCCTTTGCTGAAATAACAGCCTCCACTCTTCTGGGAAGGCTTTCCACTAAATGTTGGAACATTTCTGCAGGGACTTGCTTCCGTTCAGCCACGAGCATAAGTGGCTGAACTGATGTTGGGTGATTAGGCCAGGCTCACAGTCGGCATTCTAATTCATCCCAAAGGTGTTCGAAGGGGTTGAGGTCAGAGCTCTGTCAAGTTCTTCCACATCGATCTCAACAAACAATTTTTTGTACTTTTTTTATTTTAGGGTACTTTTTACCCCTTTTTCTCCCCAATTTCGTGATATCCAATTGGTAGATACAGTCTTGTCCCATCGCTGCAACTCCCGTACGGACTAGGGAGAGGCGAAGGTTGAGAGCCGTGTCTCCTCCGAAATACGACTCCGCCAAGCTGGACTGCTTCTTGGCACACTGCTTGCTTAACCCGGATGCCAGCCACACCGATGTGTCAGAGGAAACACTGTACAGCTGGCGGCTGAAGTCAGCGTCCATGCGCCCGGCCCACCACAAGGAGTCGCTAGAGAGAAATGAGACAAGGACATTGTCAAGGACATCACAGCCGGACAAACCCTCCCCTAACCCGGATGACGCTGGGCCAATTGTGCGCCGCTTCATGGGCCTACCGGTCACGGCCGCCTGCAACACAACCCGGGATCGAACCCGGATCTGTAGTGACGCCTCTATAGCACTGCGATGCGGTTCCTTAGACAGCTGCGCCACTTTGCAGGTGACAAACCATTTCTGTATGGACCTCGCTTTGTGCATGGGGGCATTGTCATGCTGAAATGGGAAAAGGTCTTCCCCAAACTCTTGCCACAAAGTTGGAAGCCCAGAATGGTCTAGAAAGTAATTGTATGCTGTAGAGTTAAGATTTCCCTTCCCTGAAACTAAGGGGCTTTCCCTGAAACAGCCCCAGACCATTTAGCGTTCTCCTGGCATCCGCCAAAATCAGATTCATCAGTTGGACTGCCAGATGGTGAAGCGTGATTCATCACTCCAGAGAACGTGTTTATACTGCTCCAGGGTCCAATGGCAGCGAGCTTTACACCACTCCAGCCGACACCTGGTATTGCGCATGGGGATCTTAGGCTTGTGTGCAGCTGCTCGGCCATGGAAACGCATTTCATGAAGCTCCCGACGAACATGCTGGCGTTGCTTCCAGAGGTCAGTCTGGAACTCGGCAGAGTGTGTTGCAACTGAGGACAGACGATTTTTACAAGCTACACGCTTCAACACTCGGCGGTTTCATTCTGTGAGCTTGTATGGCCTACCACTTCGCGGCTGAGTCGTTGATGCTCCTTGACGTTTCCACTTCACTATAACAGCACTTACAGTTGATCGGGGCAGTTCTAGCAGGGCAGAAATTTGACAAACTGACTTGTTGGAAAGGTGGCATCCTATGATGGGATGATGATAGGATGCCACGTTGAGAGTCACTGAGCTCTGCAGTAAGGCCATTTTATTCCAGACGTTTGTCTCTGGAGATTGCACGGCTGTGTGCTCGAATTTATACACCTGTCAGAATGGGTGTGGCTGAGGTAGCCGAATCCACTAAGTTGAAGGAGTGTCCACATACTTTTGTATATATAGTGTACCTCTTCTCAAGACAATTTACCATCATAGGAATAGTTTATATTTCAAAGCTATTGTTTTATGCATATTTAACTGCTGTGGTGAGCGACAATCAAAAATGTCTAAAAAGTCCAAGTGATTTTAAACCGAACTTCACTTCCTAGAATGTTTTTCTTTCTCTATATTGTACAAAACAGGTGTGTGTGTGTACATTATGTGCACATGTTTGCACACATGTGTGTGTGTGTGTGGTTATGGGGTGTGAATGGATAGTACCTAAGGAGCCACTGCAAATCCAAACTATGGCCTCTGAGTCATGTTCTGAGGCAAAGCCTTTTCTGTGTCCATAACATAATGTCCATATCATTATGTTCATTAGTGTTGTCTATGTATTTTCCTTTACTTACAGTTGCGGGCACCAAAAAGATATATTTAAAAAGAATATGTTTTTATTTTTTACAAATGATCACTTGCACCGTGTTACACATATTGCACCAATGATTCTTCTAGCAGCACGGCATGACCTAACTTTTTAGTGTCCCGCATCTGAAAAAAATGTATAAATAAACTTTACTTTTATCATATGTATTTATTTATCTACTTCCATGTCGTTCTGTAATTCAGTATCATTAACTATCATGTTCTGGTTTATTTCTGATTGTGATCTAAACTGATTTCCTCCAGTAACCAGAGGGTGTGGATATGATGCGTCTCCCTGTCTGTCTTCCTGTCTCCCTGTATGTCTTCCTGTATGTCTTCCTGTCTCACTGTCTGTCTTCCTGTCTGTCTTCCTGTCTCCCTGTATGTCTTCCTGTCTCACTGTCTGTCTTCCTGTCTCCCTGTCTGTCTTCCTGTCTCCTGTATGTCTTCCTGTCTCACTGTCTGTCTTCCTGTCTCCCTGTCTGTCTTCCTGTCTCCCTGTATGTCTTCCTGTCTCACTGTCTGTCTTCCTGTCTGTCTTCCTGTCTCCCTGTCTGTCTTCCTGTCTCCCTGTATGTCTTCCTGTCTCACTGTCTGTCTTCCTGTCTCCCTGTCTGTCTTCCTGTCTCCCTGTATGTCTTCCTGTCTCACTGTCTGTCTTCCTGTCTGTCTTCCTGTCTCCCTGTATGTCTTCCTGTCTCACTGTCTGTCTTCCTGTCTGTCTTCCTCTCTCTCCGTCTGTCTTCCTGTCTGTCTTCCTGTCTCCCTGTCTGTCTTCCTGTCTCCCTGTCTGTCTTCCTTTCTCCCTGTCTCTCCTCCCGTCTCCCTGTCTCTCCTCCCGTCTCCCTGTCTCTCCTCCCGTCTCCCTGTCTGTCTTCCTGTCTGTCTTCCTGTCTCCCTGTCTGTCTTCCTGTCTCCCCGTCTGTCTTCCTTTCTCCCTGTCTCTCCTCCCGTCTCCCTGTCTGTCTTCCTGTCTCCCCGTCTGTCTTCCTTTCTCCCTGTCTCTCCTCCCGTCTCCCTGTCTGTCTTCCTGTCTCCCAGTCTGTCTGTGTCTGTCTGTCTGTGTTGTCTTCTGCTCGGTGTTCTGTGTGTTTAATGTGTCTGTGTTGGTGGGAGGGTTTATGTCTCCTCTATCTACAAGTCTATAAAGGACCCCTTTCTATCAACCACAAACACAGTAAATACACTAGAATTCAATTGATCAGTAGGCCTACTCGGATCCGTTATTCATTGATAGACCTAACATATATAACATATATATGTCCCGAAGATATCAATGGTATGCTGTGTTGGCATGCTGCCTAAGATATCATTGGTATGCTGTGTTGGTGGGCGACCTTAGATATCATTGGTATGCTGTGTTGGCATGCTGCCTAAGATATCATTGGTATGCTGTGTTGGTGGGCTGCCTAAGATATCATTGGTATGCTGTGTTGGCATGCTGCCTAAGATATCATTGGTATGCTGTGTTGGCATGCTGCCTTAGATATCATTGGTATGCTGTGTTGGCATGCTGCCTAAGATATCATTGGTATGCTGTGTTGGCATGCTGCCTTAGATATCATTGGTATGCTGTGTTGGCATGCTGCCTTAGATATCATTGGTATGCTGTGTTGGTGGGCTGCCTTGCTGTCACTATGCATGGCTTTGTCATATTTATATTACATCAAATTACAGTTTACATGCACACAAGCACACACACTTACTCACCTACACAGACCCTGACTGGTACGTGTCCCTGCAGGATAAAGGGTGGGGGCCAGGCATGGGGGGCCAACCAGGATGGAGTAGTGAACAGTCAGCCAGGGGCCCGTGTGGTGGACGAACGTGAACAGATGGCAATCAGTGGGGGCTTCATCCGCAGGTGAGTGTGTTCCTGTATTAGTAAGAGTGTGTGTGTGCGCATGTGTGTGTGTGTGGACTCCCTCTGCCACTCCGAAGCTACCGTTAGTTTCATGGAATATCTGATGTGTGTTTCCAGGGTAACAGACGATGCCCGGGAGAATGAGATGGATGAGAACCTGGAGCAGGTGGGCGGGATCATCGGTAACCTGCGTCACATGGCCCTGGACATGGGCAACGAGATCGACACCCAGAACCGGCAGATCGACAGGATCATGGACAAGGTACTGTCCATTACGTTGACGATGGCAAATCATTCCATACATTTTCAGTGTTAGCGATTGGCAGCCCATCCTTGAGTTTGACAATCCAAAGATTTATCCATTGGTAGTTGATTGCTTGAATGATTTATCATCTCAATTCTCTCTCTCTCTCTCTCTCTCTCCTCAGGCTGATTCCAACAAGACCAGGATTGATGAAGCCAACCAGCGCGCCACGAAGATGTTAGGCTAAGCTGCAGCGACAAGTGCTTTAAACCCCCCCCCGTCACCCCGTCACCCCGTCACCCCTGCACCCCTCTCAAGCATGTCATGGGGTGGTGCGAACATGCTTTTATCATGGGACTTTTGCTGCGTTCATAACCAAGTGGGAAGGTGGTATTTACCACTTAGGACTGGAGAAAAAATCCACTTGAACGCCCCTCCAACTGGTAATTACTAGTGGGTAACACGTCTATCATCCCTGAGCTCCCACATGGTGACCTCTTGAGGTCACCTACTAAGGAAATTGCCTCTATAACAGCATTTTCGGCAGTTAAATGTAACATTTATTTATAAAAATACATATATTCATATGATTTTTGAACAGTTTGCAAGCATGATGGCTGTACTTTTAGTGTATGGTTGACTCAGCTTGTTGGCAATTAGCCAATCTGCATTTCTCAACGTGGCCAAAGCATGTGAACCAACTAGTATTTACAACTTCACAAATGGTAATTGCCAGCTTCTCACTTGGTAATGAATGTAGCATTACTCAGTAGGTTTGCACACATGCACATATCAGACTGCCCCTCTCCTCTTCTTCCTGTTGTAAATGTTGTTCTGTGTCATCGGTCTTTGGCTTTTATTAAAATGAGTCCTGGTTAATCGTCTCATCCTCTACCCTCCACTCTCTCTCCTCCTAAAGTTGTTCCTCTCCCCTCCACTCTCTCTCCTCCTAAAGTTGTTCCTCTACCGTCCACTCTCTCTCCTCCTAAAGTTGTTCCTCTACCGTCCACTCTCTCCCCTAACCTCCTAAAGTTGTTCCTCTCCCCTCCACTCTCTCTCCTCCTCCTAAAGTTGTTCCTCTCCCTCCACTCTCTCCTCCTCCTCCTAAAGTTGTTCCTCTACCCTCCACTCTCTCCCCTAACCTCCTAAAGGTGTTCCTCTCCCTCCACTCTCTCCTCCTAACCTCCTAAAGATGTTCCTCTACCCTCCACTCTCTCCTCCTAACCTCCTAAAGATGTTCCTCTACCCTCCACTCTCTCCTCCTAACCTCCTAAAGGTGTTCCTCTACCCTCCACTCTCTCCTCCTAACCTCCTAAAGATGTTCCTCTACCCTCCACTCTCTCCTCCTAACCTCCTAAAGGTGTTCCTCTACCCTCCACTCTCTCCTCCTAACCTCCTAAAGTCGTTCCTCTACCGTCCACTCTCTCCTCCTAACCTCCTAAAGTCGTTCCTCTACCGTCCACTCTCTCCTCCTAACCTCCTAAAGGTGTTCCTCTACCGTCCACTCTCTCCTCCTAACCTCCTAAAGATGTCCCTCTACCCTCCACTCTCTCTCCTCCTAAAGTTGTTCCCTCTCCCCTCCACTCTCTCTCCTAACCTCCTAAAGTTGTTCCTCTCCCCTTCACTCTCTCTCCTCCTAAAGTTGTTCCTCTACCCTCCACTCTCTCCTCCTAACCTCCTAAAGTTGTTCCTCTCCCCTCCACTCTCTCCTCCTAACCTCCTAAAGTTGTTCCTCTCCCCTCCACTCTCTCTCCTCCTAACCTCCTAAAGTCGTTCCTCTACCCTCCAATCTCTCTCCTCCTAAAGATGTTCCTCTCCCCTCCACTCTCTCTCCTCCTAAAGTTGTTCCTCTACCCTCCACCCTCTCTCCTCCTAAAGATGTCCCTCTACCCTCCACTCTCTCTCCTCCTAAAGATGTTCCTCTACCCTCCACCCTCTCTCCTCCTAAAGATGTCCCTCTACCCTCCACTCTCTCTCCTCCTAAAGATGTTCCTCTACCCTCCACCCTCTCTCCTCCTAAAGATGTCCCTCTACCCTCCACTCTCTCTCCTCCTAAAGTTGTTCCTCTACCCTCCACCCTCTCTCCTCCTAAAGATGTCCCTCTACCCTCCACTCTCTCTCCTCCTAAAGATGTTCCTCTACCCTCCACTCTCTCTCCTCCTAAAGTTGTTCCTCTACCCTCCACTCTCTCTCCTAAAGTTGTTCCTCTACCCTAAAAGTTGTTCCTCTACCCTCCACTCTCTCCTCCTAAAGATGTTCCTAAAAGTTGTTCCTCTACCCTCCACCCTCTCTCCTAAAGATGTCCTCCCCTCCACAGATGTTCCTCTACCCTCCACTCTCTCTCCTCCTAAAGATGTTCCTCTACCCTCCACTCTCTCTCCTCCTAAAGTTGTCCTCTACCCTCCAAAAGTCGTTCCTCTACCCTCCACTCTCTCTTCTCCTAAAGTTGTTCCTCTACCCTCCACTCTCTCCTCCTAACCTCCTAAAGTTGTTCCTCTCCCCTCCACTCTCTCTCCTCCTAAAGATGTCCCTCTACCCTCCACTCTCTCTCCTCCTAAAGATGTCCCTCTACCCTCCACTCTCTCCTCCTAACCTCCTAAAGTTGTTCCTCTCCCCTCCACTCTCTCTCCTCCTAAAGTTGTTCCTCTCCCTCCACTCTCTCTCCTCCTAAAGATGTTCCTCTCCCCTCCACTCTCTCTCCTCCTAAAGTTGTTCCTCTACCCTCCACTCTCTCTCCTCCTAAAGTTGTTCCTCTCCCCTCCACTCTCTCCTCCTAACCTCCTAAAGTTGTTCCTCTCCCCTCCACTCTCTCCTCCTAACCTCCTAAAGTTGTTCCTCTCCCCTCCACTCTCTCTCCTCCTAACCTCCTAAAGTCGTTCCTCTCCCCTCCACTCTCTCCTCCTAAAGATGTCCCTCTACCCTCCACTCTCTCTCCTCCTAAAGTTGTTCCTCTCCCCTCCACTCTCTCTCCTCCTAAAGTTATTCCTCTCCCCTCCACTCTCTCCTCTCCTCCTAAAGTTGTTCCTCTACCGTCCACTCTCTCCTCCTAACCTCCTAAAGTTGTTCCTCTCCCCTCCACTCTCTCTCCTCCACTAACCTCCTAAAGTTGTTCCTCTCCGTCCACTCTCTCCTCCTAACCTCCTAAAGTTGTTCCTCTCCCCTCCACTCTCTCTCCTCCTCCTAAAGTTGTTCCTCTCCCCTCCACTCTCTCTCCTCCTCCTCCTAAAGTTGTTCCTCTCTCTCCTCCTAAAGTTGTTCCTCTACCGTCCACTCTCTCCTCCTAACCTCCTAAAGTTGGTCCTCTCCCCTCCACTCTCTCCTCCTAAAGTTGTTCCTCTCCCCTCCACTCTCTCTCCTCCTAAAGTTGTTCCTCTACCCTCCACTCTCTCTCCTCCTAAAGTTGTTCCTCTCTCTCCTCCTAAAGTACATAGTGCTTCTTTGATGGCTTTAGGTCACTTGTGAAGATCTGTTTCTGTCTCACTTGTTTCCGTTTCTTTTTTTTTTATGTACAGTAGATATGTATTATATAAACTGTATTTACATCATTACTCTGATACGACGACTACTATTGCTTTACATGAGCCGGACACTGCGTCACTACATGTGGTTCCTTCAATAAGTCAGTGTTATGTCCATGTCAGACACTGGTGCTCTGTTGTTGTTGTTGTTGTTGTTGTTGTAATGCTAAAGGCGAAAAACTAACCATTACAAGTCCCTTCTCACAAAACATTGTCAACTTCCTCCCAGACTATCCCATTTTAAAATAAAATAGCCATTTGGATAATGTGCAACTGTACTGGGAACATGACCAGTGGTACATGTCTATTTCAGCCAGTCCCAGCCCCCTGGAGATGGGATGAGCTGGGAGGGGCTGGGAGGAGATGGAAGGGGCTGGGAGGAGATGGAAGGGGCTGGGAGGAGTTGGAAGGGGCTGGGTGGAGATGGAAGGGGCTGGGAGGAGATGGAAGGGGCTGGGAGGTGGGAGGGTCAGGAAGGTAGGAGGAGGTGGGAGGGGCTGGAAGGAGGTGGGAGGGGCTGGGAGGAGGTGGGAGGGGCTGGGAGGAGATGGAAGGGGATGGGAGGAGTTGGAAGGGGCTGGGAGGAGTTGGAAGGGGCTGGGAGGAGATGGAAGGGGCTGGGAGGAGATGGAAGGGGCTGGGAGGAGTTGGAAGGGGCTGGGAGGAGTTGGAAGGGGCTGGGAGGAGATGGAAGGGGCTGGAAGGAGGTGGGAGGGGCTGGGAGGAGTTGCAAGGGGCTGGGAGGAGTTGGAAGGGGCTGGGAGGAGGTGAGTGTCTGGGAGGAGGTGGGAATAGCTGGAAGGGGCTGGAAGGTGGGATGAGGTGGGAGGACTTGGGAGGTGGGAGGGGCAGGAAGGTAGGATGTGGTGGGAGGGGCTGGAAGGAAGTGGGAGGGGCTGGAAGGAGATGGGAGGGGCTGGAAAGACATGGGAGGGGATGAAAGCAAGTGAAAGAGGGAGAGAAGAACAACAACCAGTCTTTGATTACTTAACCCAGGTGGGCTCTAATGCAGTAGCAGCCATTCATGGTTGTCCGGCTCAACCTCTCTGTCTTACTCCCATTGATGTACAGTAGCCCCGTGTGTGTTATGCATGTCCGTCAGCAGATAGAACTCAACATCTTATGAATAAGACTAAACTCTATAAGTAACATCTGTAGGTAACACAGCATGCCCAGCAGTGTGTAGGACACTCGCATGCCGAGAGAATACCCTGCTTCCTGCCACTCTGCAATAGTGCCACTCTTTTTGTTCACACATATCTTTCCAGATTGTGACCATCGTTGTAAAATAATACGGGAAAAAATGCCAATAAAAACAACATAACTGTAGAACAAAAATGTATTTCTTTTTTAAAATTATTATTTCAAATGTATTAACTGTTGTGTCCTGGAGCACCAGGTAGCCTAGTGGTTAGAGTGTTGGGCCGTTAACTGGAAGGTTGTAGGATCACATCCCTGTAGCTGACAAGGTAAAAATCTGTCGTTCTGCCACTGAACAAGGCTGTTCCCTGGTAGGCTGTCATTGTAAATTCAAATTTGTTCTTAAGTGACTTGCCAGGTTAAATAAAAAAACTAGACTGGAGAAGGTAAAGACTGATACTACACACAGGCAACACTCCACATGAAAGGAAGGAGAGGACTGACATTACAATAATGGATATCCGCCTTGGCCTTAAAGTGGATTAGAGCTTGCTGTCACTAAGAACACACACTCCCCCCTCTCTCTTGCTTACACACACAAACAGCTCATCCCTGAATGTGATGAGACAGGCTGATATTTAAAAGTGGAGTCAAATAAAACAGACATTATAATTGACCATAATTGACCTTAATCCTAGACTCAAATATTGGAAGGAAAGAACCCCCAACATGTTTGGTACAGGGTTAGTTGACCAGTACACTAGCCCCAACATGTTTCAGACAGGGTTAGCTGACCAGTACACTAGCCCCAACATGTTTCAGACAGGGTTAGCTGACCAGTACACTAGCCCCAACATGTTTCAGACAGGGTTAGCTGACCAGTACACTAGCCCCAACATGTTTCAGACAGGGTTAGCTGACCAGTACACTAGCCCCAACATGTTTCAGACAGGGTTAGCTGACCAGTACACTAGCCCCAACATGTTTCAGACAGGGTTAGCTGACCAGTACACTAGCCCCAACATGTTTCAGACAGGGTTAGCTGACCAGTACACTAGCCCCAACATGTTTGGTACAGGGTTAGCTGACCAGTACACTAGCCCCAACATGTTTCAGACAGGGTTAGCAGACCAGTACACTAGCCCCAACATGTTTCAGACAGGGTTAGCTGACCAGTACACTAGCCCCAACATGTTTCAGACAGGGTTAGCTGACCAGTACACTAGCCCCAACATGTTTGGTAAAGGGTTAGCTGACCAGTACACTAGCCCCAACATGTTTGGTAGGGTTAGCTGACCAGTACACTAGCCCCAACATGTTTCAGACAGGGTTAGCTGACCAGTACACTAGCCCCAACATGTTTCAGACAGGGTTAGCTGACCAGTACACTAGCCCCAACATGTTTGGACAGGGTTAGCTGACCAGTACACTAGCCCCAACATGTTTCAGACAGGGTTAGCTGACCAGTACACTAGCCCCAACATGTTTCAGACAGGGTTAGCTGACCAGTACACTAGCCCCAACATGTTTGGACAGGGTTAGCTGACCAGTACACTAGCCCCAACATGTTTCAGACAGGGTTAGCTGACCAGTACACTAGCCCCAACATGTTTCAGACAGGGTTAGCTGACAAGTACACTAGCCCCAACATGTTTGGTACAGGGTTAGCTGACCAGTACACTAGCCCCAACATGTTTCAGACAGGGTTAGCTGACCAGTACACTAGCCCCAACATGTTTGGTACAGGGTTAGCTGACCAGTACACTAGCCCCAACATGTTTCAGACAGGGTTAGTTGACCAGTACACTAGCCCCAACATGTTTGGTACAGGGTTAGTTGACCAGTACACTAGCCCCAACATGTTTGGTACAGGGTTAGCTGACCAGTACACTAGCCCCAACATGTTTCAGACAGGGTTAGCTGACCAGTACACTAGCCCCAACATGTTTGGTAAAGGGTTAGCTGACCAGTACACTAGCCCCAACATGTTTCAGACAGGGTTAGCTGACCAGTACACTAGCCCCAACATGTTTGGTACAGGGTTAGTTGACCAGTACACTAGCCCCAACATGTTTGGTACAGGGTTAGCTGACCAGTACACTAGCCCCAACATGTTTCAGACAGGGTTAGCTGACCAGTACACTAGCCCCAACATGTTTGGTACAGGGTTAGCTGACCAGTACACTAGCCCCAACATGTTTCAGACAGGGTTAGCAGACCAGTACACTAGCCCCAACATGTTTCAGACAGGGTTAGCTGACCAGTACACTAGCCCCAACATGTTTCAGACAGGGTTAGCTGACCAGTACACTAGCCCCAACATGTTTGGTAAAGGGTTAGCTGACCAGTACACTAGCCCCAACATGTTTCAGACAGGGTTAGCTGACCAGTACACTAGCCCCAACATGTTTGGTACAGGGTTAGCTGACCAGTACACTAGCCCCAACATGTTTCAGACAGGGTTAGCTGACCAGTACACTAGCCCCAACATGTTTGGTACAGGGTTAGCTGACCAGATGCAACATGTTTCAGACAGGGTTAGCTGACCAGTACTAGCCCCAACATGTTTGGTACAGGGTTATGACCAGTACACTAGCCCCAACATGTTTGGTACAGGGTTAGCTGACCAGTACACTAGCCCCAACATGTTTCAGACAGGGTTAGCTGACCAGTACACTAGCCCCAACATGTTTGGTAAAGGGTTAGCTGACCAGTACACTAGCCCCAACATGTTTCAGACAGGGTTAGCTGACCAGTACACTAGCCCCAACATGTTTGGTACAGGGTTAGTTGACCAGTACACTAGCCCCAACATGTTTGGTACAGGGTTAGCTGACCAGTAACTAGCCCCAACATGTTTCAGACAGGGTTAGCTGACCAGTACACTAGCCCCAACATGTTTGGTACAGGGTTAGCTGACCAGTACACTAGCCCCAACATGTTTCAGACAGGGTTAGCAGACCAGTACACTAGCCCCAACATGTTTCAGACAGGGTTAGCTGATTTGCTAACATGTTTCAGACAGGGTTAGCTGAAAACTCCCCAACATGTTTGGTAAAGGGTTAGCTGACCAGTACACTAGCCCAACATGTTTGGTACAGGGTTAGCTGACCAGTACATGCCCCAACATGTTTCAGACAGGGTTAGCTGACCAGTACACTAGCCCCAACATGTTTGGTACAGGGTTAGCTGACCAGTACACTAGCCCCAACATGTTTCAGACAGGGTTAGCTGACCAGTACACTAGCCCCAACATGTTTCAGACAGGGTTAGCTGACCAGTACATAACCTCCACCCTGGAGCACTTTTAACAGACCCAGGAAGGAATGTTCAGAAAGAAATGTGTCATCATGAGGGTGAGGGGTCAACGGGGTCACCTAGATGCAGAGGAAGAGATTACTAGTTCTGGTATGAGATGGATGATTGGGAGTGTGGTTCTTCATCCTGCAACAAGGGAAGCTTTTGGAGATGAGATAACAACTTGAGATGATAACTTGCATCAACAACATCTATTGAAATGACAAACAACGACAAATGTAGCTTTTGATCAGAATTCACATCTCTGAAAGAGGCAGTTATTTCAGTATTACCATGAACTTAAATCATTGATTTGCTATTGGTTTCAACCTCAAAATCAACGCAGAAAAGTCTGCATACAAGGACAAGTCTATTTTCAGTCTCCATACATGTCCTGTACCTTTAGTTATACCACAGCATTGTTAAATACTTGTTTCCGATTGGCTTGAAGGCCATTCTAGAACTTACATTAAACCTCAAAGTCTAAGCCAATGGGAGGAACTGTTAAGCTATGGAACTGTTTTAAGGTCATACCATTGATCATTCAGCTAAACTACTATATCTCTTTACTACTATATCTCTTTACTACTATATCTCTATACTACTATATCTCTTTGCTACTATATCTCTTTACTACTATATCTCTATACTACTATGCTACTATATCTCATTGCTACTATATCTCTTTACTACTATATCTCTTTACTACTATATCTCTATACTACTATATCTCTATACTACTATATCTCTATACTACTATATCTCTTTGCTACTATATCTCTTTACTACTATATCTCTTTACTACTATATCTCTTTACTACTATATCTCTATATCTCTTTACTACTATAGGTCTTTACTACTATATCTCTATATCTCTTTACTACTATAGGTCTTTACTACTATATCTCTTTACTACTATATCTCTATATCTCTTTACTACTATAGGTCTTTACTACTATATCTCTTTACTACTATATCTCTATATCTCTTTACTACTATAGGTCTTTACTACTATATCTCTATATCTCTTTACTACTATAGGTCTTTACTACTATAGGTCTTTACTACTATATCTCTATACTACTACTATAGGTCTTTACTACTATATCTCTTTACTACTATATCTCTATACTACTATATTTCTTTACTACTATATCTCTATATCTCTTTACTACTATATCGCTTTACTACTATATTTCTTTACTACTATATCTCTATATCTCTTTACTACTATAGGTCTTTACTACTACAGCCCATAGAAACACATTGAATAACACATTAATAAATGGCAAAAAAAGACAGTAAGAAATGAATCATAAGGAATAAGGTTTTGAAGTGTCTAAGAAAGCTCAGGAAATACAGTGGCTTGCGAAAGTACTCACCCCCTCGGCATTTTTCCTATTTTGTTGTCTTAAAACCTGGAATTAAAATAGATTTTTTTTTTAATTTTTTTTTTTTGGGGGGGGGGTTGTATTATTTGATTTACACAACATGCCTACCACTTTGAAGATGCAAAAAATGTATTGTGAAACAAACAAGAAATAAGACAAAAAAAACAGAAAACTTGAGCAGGTATAACTATTTACCCCCCAAAGTCAATCATTTGTAGAGCCACCTTTTGCAGCAATTACAGCTCCAAGCCTCTTGGAGTATGTCTCTATAAGCTTGGCACATCTATCCACTGGGATTTTTGCTGTTCCAGCTCCTTCCACTTGGATGGGTTCCGCTGGTGTACAGCAATCTTTAAGTCATACCACAGATTATCAATTGGATTGAGGTCTGGGCTTTGACTAGGCCATTCCAAGACATTTAAATGTTTCCCCTTAAACCTCTCGAGTGTTGCTTTAGCAGTATGCTTAGGGTCATTGTCATGTAGGAAGGTGAACCTACGACCCAGTCTCAATCTCTGGAAGACTGAAACAGGTTTCCCTCAAGAATATCCCTGTATTTAGCGCCATCCATCATTCCTTCAATTCTGACCAGTTTCCCAGTTCCTGCTGATGAAAAACATCCCCACAATGTCATGCTGCCACCACTATGCTTCAGTGTGGAGATGGTGATCTCAGGGTGATGAATGTTGGGTTTGTGCCAGAAATAGCATTTTCCTTGATGGCAAAAAAGTTCAATTTTAGTCTCATCTGACCAGAGTACCTTCTTCCATATGATTGGGGAGCCTCCCAGAAACGTGTTTGCTTATTTTTTCTTTAAGAATGGCTTTTCTCTGGCCACTCTTCCATAAAGCCCAGCTCTGTGGAGTGTACGGCTTAAAGCGGTCCTATGGACAGATACTCCAATCTCCGCTGTGGAGCTTTGCAGCTCCTTCAGGGTTATCTTTGGTCTCTTTTTGCCTCTCTGATTAATGCATTTCTTGCCTGGTCTGTGAGTTTTGGTGGGCGGCCCTCTCGACAGGTTTGCTGTGTTGCCATATTTTTTCAATTTTTTAAAAGTGGATTTAATGGCGCACCGTGGGATGTTCAAACTATTGGATATTTTTTTTATAACCAAACCCTGATCTGTACTTCTCCACAACTTTGTCCCTGACCTCTTTGGAGAGCTCCTTGGTCTTCATGGTGCCCCTTGCTTAGTGGTGTTGCAGACTCTGGGGTCTTTCAGAACAGGTATATATATATATGAGATCATGTGCCAGACCATGTGACACTTATCTTGCACACAGGTGGACTTTATTTAACTAATTATGTGACTTCTGAAGGTAATTGGTTGCACCAGATCTTATTTAGGGGGTTAATAGCAAAGGGGGTGAAAACACAGATTATCTGCTGCCTTTGTTGCAACGCCTATTACCAGTCTATTCAACCTCTCTTTCGTATCGTCGGAGATCCCTAAAGAATGGAAAGCTGCAGCGGTCATCCCCCTCTTCAAAGGGGGTGACACTCTAGACCCAAACTGCTACAGACCTATATCCATCCTGCCCTGCCTTTCTAAAGTCTTCGAAGGCCAAGTTAACAAACAGATCACTGACCATTTCGAATCCCACCATACCTTCTCCGCTGTGCAATTTGGATTCCGAGCCGGTCACGGGTGCACCTCAGCCACGCTCAAGGTACTAAACGACTTCATAACCGCCATCGATAAAAGACAGTACTGTGCAGCCGTCTTCATCGACCTGGCCAAGGCTTTCGACTCTGTCAATCACCGCATTCTTGTCGGCAGACTCAATAGCCTTGGTTTCTCAAATGAAAGCCTCGCCTGGTTCACCAACTACTTCACAAACAGAGTTCAGTGTGTCAAATCGGAGGGCCTGTTGTCCGGACCTCTGGCAGTCTCTATGGAGGTACCACAGGGTTCAATTCTCGGGCCGACTCTTGTCTCTGTATATACCAACGATGTCGCTCTTGCTGCAGGTGATCCACCTCTACGCAGACGACACCATACCGTATATATCTGGCCCTTCTTAGGACACTGTGTTAACTAACCTCCAAACAAGCTTCAATGCCATACAACACTCCTTCCGTGGCCTTCAACTGCTCTTAAAAGCTAGTAAAACCGAATGCATGCTTTTCAACCGTTTGCGGCCCGCACCCACCCACCAACTCCAAATACCTAGCATCACCACCCTGAATCTGCTTCCTATTTCGGTTCCGACTACCCTAGAATATGTGAACAACTACAAAATACCTACTCAGCAAACTGGAGGCAGTCTATCACAGTGCCATCCGTTTTGTCACCAAAGCCCCTTATATCACCCACCACTGCGACCTGTATGCTCTAGTCGGCTGGCCCTCGCTACATATTCGTCGCCAGACCCACTGGCTCCAGGTCATCTATAAGTTTATGCTAGGTAAAGCTCCACCTTATGTCAGCTTACTGGTCACGATAACAACACCCACCTGTAGCACACGCTCCAGCAGGTATATCTCACTGGTCATCTCCAAAGCCAACACCCCCTTTGGCCGCCTTTTCTTCCAGTTCTCTGCTGCCAGTGACTGGAACGAATTGCAAAAATCGCTGAAGCTGAAGACATATATTTCCCTCACTAACTAAACATCAGCTATCTGAGCAGCTAACCGATCGCTGCAGCTGTACATAGCCCATCTGTATATAGCCACCCAATCTACCTACCTCATCCCCATATTGTTTTTATTTACTTTCCTGCTCTTTTGCACACCAGTATTTCTACTTGCACATCATCATCTGCTCATCTATCACTCCAGTTCATAAATTGTAATTACTTCGCTACTATGGCCTATTTATTGCCTTACCTCCTCACACCATTTGCACACACTGTATATAGACTTTTTTTTTTCTATTGTGTTATTGACTGTACGTTTGTTTATTCCATGTGCAACTCTGTGTTGTTGTTTGTGTCGCACTGCTTTGATTTATCTTGGCCAGGTCGCAGTTGTAAATGAGAACTTGTTCTCAACTACCTTACCTGGTTAAATAAAAAACATATGCACGCACCCCTTTCCAGTTTTATTATGATTATATATTTTTTAAACAAGTTATTTTTTTCATTACACTTGACCAATTTGGTCTATTTTGTGTATGTCCATCACATGAAATCGAAATAGAAAACAATTTAAATTACAGGTTGTCATGCAACAAAATATGAAAAACACCAACGGGGATGAATACACACGGTTACGGACCCAGGAACGGAAACGACTATGAGTAGGAACACAGCACATGAGGCAACCATAACAGCAGCAGGACACACACTTCAGGTGTGCAGCTGTGGTTGGGAGAGAGTAACATCGGCAAGCGGGTTAAGGATCCATCAAGGGAGGAAAAGGTGCTTGGGAGAGCAGAGACAGGGACCTCGCGTTGACCAGTACTTCTTACGAAGCAGCCAGTCAAATCAGTCGCATGAGTTCTCAGAGCATCAGCACAGAGCATCAGCACCCCTGTAACTGAGGAGAATAAACACAAGTACAGAAATGTTGGTGGATGAACTCACACAACCACAGAGTCCTCTAAAAGAGGAAAAGATCAAAGGGTACAGACCGAGTGTGAAGTGGCCCAAAGCTGTTGAAAAGAGAGAGTGGGAAACAATCAACAATGACCTGACAAAAATCTTGGAAGAACAGGTAGGAACAGCAGAGAAAAAGCTTGAAAGGATGGGAGACATTATCTACCACTACGGAGAAGAGCGCTTTGGAGTAAACGAAAGGAGAAGTGGCAAGACACCACCCGCGCCAGCCAAATCTAGGAGGCAGTAGGAGATAGAGATACTTGTCAGAGAGAGAAGGCAGCCGAGGAAGCAGTGGAAGAAGGCATCTGATGCAGAGAGAGAAGGTCTCATGCTACTCCAAGCAGACATCATATGTCGGCTGGCAACCTTGCACAGAGCGGAAAACTTAAGGAAACTTCGTAGGAAGAAGGAACCCTCAAGAACACGGTTCTAAACATTTTTTAAAGTTTGTCAAAGACCTCTTCGCAAAGGAAAAGTGCGGAATCCTAAAAACTCCAAAGCCTGAACTGGAAGAACACCTGGAAAAGGTCCACCAGGACATGAAAAGGCAGATAATCATCCTGCATGACATCCCACCTATTCAACCACCAGAATTCAATCTGGACACTGACCATCCAAAATGGAAGGAAGTAGAGAACGTTGTCCGAAGAGCAAGAGCGGCTTCGGCTCCTGGGCCTAATGGAGTACCATACAAGCTCTACAAGAACGCCCCGGATGTTCTACGCTTTCTTTGGAGGCTCATGGGGATAGTGCGTCAGAAGGAAATAATACCAAAGGCATGGCGAAGGGCTGGTGGTGTGCTAATCCCGAAAAAGAAGGATGCGACAGACATCAGTCAATTCTGACTAATCTCCCTCCTCCCTTCGAAGGGAAGATCTCTTTCAGTATAATAGCACAGAGGCTGTCCACTTACCTGGAAAGGAACAAGTACATTGATACATCTGTACAGAAAGCAGGCATTCCTGGTTTCTCTGGTTGCCTGGAACATACTAGTATGATTTGGCACAAGATCCAAACTGCTAAGAACGACAAGAGAGACCTCTGTGTCATCTTCCTCGACTTGGCCAATGCCTTTGGCTCAGTTCCTCATGAACTCCTCTGGGAATCCTTCAACATTTTCCACGTACCAGAACCAATCACTACAAGGGTAAAGGCCTATTTCCAAGACCTGCAATTGTGTTTCACAACACCTAACTTCACAACAACATGGCAGCGCTTGGAAGTAGGCATAATGGCAGGCTGTACACCTCTCACCTCTGGCCTTCACTATGGCCATGGAAGTCATCATCAGGGCATCGAGATGGGTGGTCGGCGGTGAGAGAACTAAGGAAGGGCTCCGTCTCCCACCTATCCGAGCATGTATGGATGATATGACTACACTGACCACCACTGCAGCATGCACCAGGCGGCTACTTGCAAAACTGCAGGATAACATCAAGTGGGGCCGGATGAAAATCAAGCCAAGCAAATCTCGAAGCATCTCCATAGTCAAGGGACAGCATAAAGATGTGAGGTTCTGCATTGGAGATGACCCGATACCAACGGTGTCTGAGCAACCTGTCAAGAGCCTGGGTAGATGGTACAACGAAAGCCTCCGGGATAAAGATCAAGTGCAGCAAGTAAGGCAGGACATCGCCAACGGTCTTGAGACCATCAACAAGACCCTACTGCCTGGGAAGCTCAAGCTTTGGTGCCTACAATTTGGACTTCTCCCCCGGGTAATGTGGCCACTCACCGTCTATGAGGTCCCAATAACAACAGTGGAGAAGATGAAGCGAACCATTACCTCATACGTGAAGAAATGGCTGGCTGTCCCACAATGCCTGAGTAACATCGGCCTCTATGGCAAAGGGGTCCTTGAACTACCTCTTACAAGTTTAACGGAGGAGTACAAGTGCTCTAAAGTAAGACTTCAGATGACATTGAAGGACTCCAAAGACCAGACCATTAGCAAGGCTGCACCTCCCCTACAAACTGGATGGAAATGGACATCATCCAAGGCTGTGCAGCAAGCAACATCAGCCCTGAGACACCAAGACATTGTGGGGAATATCCAGCATGGAAGAGGAGGCTTTGGCCTGGCAGCAAGCAAACCAACGTTCCATAAGGCAACAACATCTGAACGCAGGAAGCTGGTGGTCGAGGAGGTGCGCAGACAACAGGAGGAGACTGCAAGAAGTGCAAAGGCTCTCTCTCTTGCTAAAAGAAGGGCAATGGACGCGGTGGGAAGGCCTGGAGAGGAGAAAGATCAACTGGAGTGAGCTTTGGCAAATGGAGGCAAGCAACATCAGCTTCATCATAAGAGCTGTTTATGATGTGCTTCCATCACCAAAAAACCTACATCAATGCTATGACGAGGACCCGACCTGCCCCCTCTGCCCAGCTCCAGCGACTCTCAGTCATATACTGACAGGTTGCAGGACCAGCCTCTCACAAGGTCGCTACACCTGGAGGCACAATCAGGTCCTCAAGAGCCTGGCTGCAGCACTTGAAACCAAGAGGAGTGCAACCAATTCATTATCTCCAAAAACAAGCAATCCCGTCAAAACAATAACATTCCTCCGGGAGGGACAGAAAAGGCCCAAGTATCCTCCTACGAAGCCAGAAACTGGACACCTAGCCATGGCCCGGGACTAGAAGATGCTTGTCGATATTGGCCAGTAACTCATTTTTCCACCTGAGATTGCTTCTACCAACCTTAGGCCAGACATGGTACTCTGGTCCCCTTCACGAAAGGCTGTGTACATCATAGAGCTCACAGTCCCGTGGGAAAACTCTGTTGAAGAGGCCTACAAGCGTAAGAAACTGCGTTACACAGAGTTGACAGCAGACGCAACTCAGCGTGGCTGGAATGCAAACTTCTGAGGAGGGCATATGAGGTATGCGGTCAGCTGTAGGGCTGGCTCAGGCTGGCTTGCATAGTCCCATGGGAAATCTTATTTGGGCATGGGACACAAGCTAAGGCTTGATCACCCTTTAGCTGGTCACCTTTGATGAGGGTGTTTAGTGATTAAAGGCCAAAACACCCACTGATTTGAAGGCACACTACTGAGGATGTGTCCCAAAATTGACATCTTAACCCAGTCTAAGAAATAACCTCCCATGCCACTCTGTCAACATCACGGCAAATCTCATGTGAGTGCATACCATCTATTGGCACAATGGACAGTTTTAACATCTCATCCCGTGTTTTATGATTCCAAAGCACTGTATGCTTAAATCCTCTGTTATTTTTATGCCCACTAGAGTAAATTATTATTTTATTTAAAATTATTTAACTTTTATTTAACTAAACAAGTCAGTTAGGAACAAATTATTATTTACAATGACGGCCTACACCAGCCATACCAGGACGACGCTGGGCCAATTGTGCGCAGCCCTACGGGACTCCCAATCCCGGCCGGTTGTGATACAGCCTGGAATCAAACCAGGGTCTGTGTTTCGCCTCTAGCACTGAGATGCAGCGCTGCACTACTCTTCTCACAGATGGGGCACTGGGCACACCTTTCCCTATTGTGTGTTCACTTGTGGGCTGTAAGGTCAGATTTTTAGACCAAAGCGCTCTCCACAGTCAGAACAAATATAAGGTCTTTCTCCCTGATGTGGTAGCTTTTAATTCTTTGGAACGTGAAAAACTTTTGTCACAAATAGGACATTGTTGAGGCTTCTTTCCAGTGTGTGTATACAGATGTTGAGTAAGGTCTGATGCTCTGTTGAACGTCTTCTCACAGTGAGATCTGTGGTAAGATCTCTCACCGATATGTAAATGCAAGTGTTCTTTAACTTCTTAAGGATTATGCAAAATACTGTTCCCACGAAGGAACAGCACTCAGCTTTCAGAGCGCCACCTATAGTTTTTGATAAAACTCATAATTTCATGAAACTTTCATTAAAATACACATTCAAGGTAGTGAATTAAAGCTACACTCGTTGTGAATCTAGCCACCAAGTCAGATTTGTAAAATGCTTTTCGGCGAAAGCATGAGAAGCTATTATCTGATAGCATGTACCCCCAAAATACTGCAACGTCACCTAAACAGACAGATTTTGCGGTAGACGGCGCTACCCAAAACGCATAAATAAAATATAAAACATTCATTACCTTTGACCATCTTCTTTGTTGGCACTCCTTGATGTCCCATAATCAATATTGGGTCTTTTTTTTCGATTAAATCGGTCCATATATAGCCTAGATATCGATCTATGAAGACTGTGTGATAAACGGGAAAAAATAGCGTTTCATAACGTAACGTCATTTTTTAAAAGTTAAAAAGTCGACGATAAACTTTCACAAAACACTTCGAAATACTTTTGTAATGCAACTTTAGGTATTAGTACACGTTAATAAGCGATAAAATTCATCAGGAGGCGATGTAAATGCTATAGGCAATCGTCTGGAAAAAATGACCGGAAAAACCTCGACCAAAACATCCTGTTTCAGGTCGGAGGGAATCGGTTCCCTTGGGTTGGTTCGACCAAGAATCAAATCCGAATCAAATGAGGAGACTCTATACATCCTGTGGAAGCTGTAGGTACTGCAAGCTCGGCCTCATTTAATACGGTTCACCTTTAACAATTCATGGAAGTGGCGCATGGATATTTTTTTCCACTTTCAGTGATCAGATTTTCCTGCGCTTTTCGATGAAACAGACGTTCTGTTATAGTCACAGCTGTGATTTAACCAGTTTTAGAAACGTCTGAGTGTTTTCTATCCACACATACTAATCATATGCATATACTATATTCCTGACATGAGTAGCAGGGCGCTGAAATGTTGCGCGATTTTTAACAAAAAGCTGCGAAAATTCGCAGCCTCCTTATTAAGATGCCCTTTATGTGAGTACCTCTTCTTACAGTCAGGGCACTGATAGAATGTACTTGCAAGTGTTGATTAAGATCTAACGACACCGTGTGATATTTCCTGACATTGTAACTGCCTGTGTTTCTTTAAAGCCTGCACTGTCGAAAATGTTAGCCCGCAGTCAGAGCAGGGGTGAGGCTTCTCTCTAGAGTATACTCGCATGTGTTCAGTAAGAACTGAACACTCTTTGTATGTCTTCTAACAATGTGAACAGCGGAAAGGCTTGTCAGCACTGAGTTCACAATTGCATGTTAAGACACTTCTTTGGGCCTGGGGGCCAGTATTGAGTAGCTTAGATGAATAAGGTGCCCGGAGTAAACTGCCTGCTACTCAGGCCCAGCTGCAAATATATGCATATTATTAGACAATTTGGATAGAAAACACTCTGAAGTTTCTAAAACTGTTTGAATGATGTCTGTGTGTATAACAGAACTCATATGGCAGGCAAAAACCTAAGAAAAAATCCAACTAGTAAGTGTGAAATCTGAGGTTTGTAGTTTTTAAACTCATGCCCTATCGAAGAGAGTGGGATATTGGTCACATTGCAGTTCCTAAAGCTTCCACTAGATGTCAACAGTCTTTAGAACCTTGTTTGAGGCTTCTACTGTGAAGGGGGGCCCGAATGAGAGGGGATTGAGCAAGGTGTCTGGCAGAGTGCCATGAGCTCGTGACGCGCATTCATGTGAAAGTTAGCTCGAGTTCCATTGCTTTTCTACAGACAAAGAAATTCTCCGGTTGGAACATTATTGAAGATTTATGATAAAAACATCCCAAAAATTGATTCTATACTTAATTTGACATGTTTCTACGAACTGTAATATAACTTTTAGTCTGAACTTTCGCATGTACTTACCGGCGCGTCGTGATTTTGGATTGTGTACTAAACGCGCAAAGAACAAGGAGGTATTTGGACATAAATGAGGGACTTTATCGAACAAATCAAACATATATTGTGAAACTGGGATTCCTGGGAGTGCATTCTTATGAAGATCATCAAAGGTAAGTTAATATTTATCATGCTATTTCTGACTTCTGTTGACTGCACAACATGGTGGATATCTGTTTGGCTGTTTTGTTGTCTGAGCGCTGTACTCAGATTATTACATGGTTTGCTTTTTCGGTAAAGCTTTTTTGAAATCTGACACAGCGGTTGCATTAAGGAGAAGTTTATCTAAAGTTCCATGCATAACACTTGTATTTTCATCAACATTTATGATGAGTATTTCTGTAAATTGATGTGGCTCTCTGCAAAATCACTGGATGTTTTTGGAATGACTGAACATAACGCGCCAATGATTACTGAGATTTTCTGATATAAATATGAACTTTATCAAACAAAACATACATGTATTGTGTAACATTAAGTCCTATGAGTGTCATCTGATGAAGATCATCAAAGGTTAGTGATTCCCACGTATGCTGAGCACTTGTTACTACCTTGCATGAATTTGCAGGGAGCTAACCAACCAGGTTCAATGTTAGATGGCGAAAATTAGGCTAAACCAACATGGATCAAAATTTAACAATTTTATTCGTATTTACAGATGGCATACAAGTTTGTTATTATTAAGGCACATGAAAGTTCACATGTTCCAGAAGGCATTTCTGCCCTCCAAAACAGGCATTTTCATTTTTAAAAAAAGGTTACGTTCAAGCGGCTCTCCTGTGAATTTGTGACCCGAGACATACGCCTAGTTTCCTGAAACGGGTCACATATGGAGAATCTACTCTGCGTTAGCTAGCTTGAGTTGGCTAAAATCAGCCACAAGCCATGCAGTGTTGGCAGTGGCGAGCTACAATCCATCAATCACGAGGAGGTGTGATGTAAACAACCAATTAGATTCCCCACATGTGGGGCCGCATGATCCTGCTCCCCTACTCCAGTCGAGGCAGCTCTGACTTCTGCTCCGGCAGGCTTGCCTCCGGTTTAAAAGGAAAGTGGAAAATCATTCCTGCCTGTGTTAATTGTTTAGTACCTTGTCTGCTCTTCGTTTGTTTTTTTGTCCTTCAATGAACTTTTCGACCTGTTCTGCCTCTGGGATTATTGCGTCAAGGATTTATCTATACTGAACTAAATTTGTAAAACCCGACATGCAATAATTTCAATGATTTTACTATTTTTACAGTTCATATAAGGAAATCAGTCAATTTAAATAAATTGATTAGGTCCTAACCTATGAATTTCATGACTGGGAAGGGGCTTGGCTGGGCCTGGGATGGAACAGACCACGCACTACGGAGCCAGGCTCAGCCAATCAAAATTAGTTTCTACACAAAAGGTCTTTATTAAAGACAAAAATGCTTCTCGGTTTCATCAGCTGTCCGGGTGACTGGTTTCAGACGATCCCGCAGATGAGAAATAGTTTGTCGAGATCGGTGTGGAAAAACTTGATTTGCCTGCACATAGACCTGACCTCAATCCCACCAAACACCTTTTGGATGAATTGGAACGCCGACTGCGAGCCAGACCTAATCGCCCAACAACATCAGCGCTCAACCTCACTACTGCTACTAAGTCCCCACAACAATGTTCCAACATCTAGTAAAAAGCCTTCCCAGAAGAGTGGAGGCTGTTATAGCGGCAAAGGAGGGGGTACAAATTACATATTAAGATATTCAACTAGCAGGTGTCCATATACTTTTGGTAATGTAGTGAAGTACTAAGCCAGAGAACACCACCTAGACGAGCACAGGCACAAACTCACAGAACACAACATAACAACAGCCAGCAGATATTAAGTAAAGAGAGAGCAGAGACTTAACGATTTGACAGCTGAGTTAGCTACCAAAGAAGAGCCAAGGAGTCGAGGGAGTCAGCTAATCGAATAGCGATATACTGAGGTAAAACCAAAGAATATTTGTCTGTAATGTCAAATGCAATGGGGTAGGGATCCCGGATAGCACGTGTTTCATGTCGTTTTATTGAAGAAGCCAACAGTGCCTTAGCCAGCGAGTAACAACTTCTATATACCGCCTGCTCAACAATGGCATCCGGTCTATAACCTAACAGTTCAGCACCTTACCAGCAGGTGACATCCAAGAATGACATGTTTTATTTTATTTAATCTTTATTTAACTAGGCAAGAATAAATTATTATTTACAACGACTGCCTACACCGGCCAAACCTGGATGACGCTGGGTGAATTGTGCGCCGCTCTATGGGACTCCCAATTGATACAGCCTGGATTCGAATCAGGGAGTCTGTAGTGACGCCTCTAGCACTGCGATGAGGTGCTTTGGACCGCTGCGCCACTCGGGAGCGGACGCTTTGGACCGCTGCGCCACTCGGGAGCGGACGCTTATTCCACAATGCCTAGATGGAATACAGCTTATGTCAACTAGACGTCAAAACATTTTAGAAAATATCACTTTAGCCAAACCTAATTATTTTCTTAACTTTAACCTAGGGTAGCCTAGTGGTTAGAGCGTTGGACTAGTAACTGGAAGGTCGCAAATTCAAATCCCCGAGCTGACAAGGTACAAATCTGTCGTTCTGCCCCTGATCAGGCAGTTAACCCACTGTTCCTAGGCCATCATTGAAAATAAGAATTTGTTCTTAACTGACTTGCCTAGTTAAATAAAGGTAAAAATAATAATGTAAAAAAAATATCCTAACCTGCTACATTAATCACCCACTACAAAAAGGTAATTTTGACAAAAGCAGCTAGACAGCTTCTAGACAAAACGACTAAAAACAAACAGATATATGCCACCATGTGGCTGGATTGTTTACTTCAGAAGGAAACAACACTTTTTAAGATCTTCTGTTGAGATTTATCCAGCAGGAACGAGATCTGAATTCAGGGTAAAGCCTTTTATTATCAGTGACCAGGTCACGTATGGTAATAAAACCTGCTCGATTACCAGGTTAATCATCACATTCCCAAAATCTTAAAAATCCTCTTTCGACAGTCAGCAGGAATTTAAACTTACTCTATAAACATGTACATAAATACCTTTATGGAATGGCAAAGATCCAGTTTGAGGTACTACAAGGACCTGTTTAGGCTGGGAAGCATGCGGACGTCTTAATGGTCAATCACTTATATCATGGTTCATCAGTCTACACCAGTCTCTTGGTAGTTATTGAAAAGGAATTGGTTTCCCCTTATTAGATTGAAAGATGTGTTATTTTTCTAGTATACTAAGAAATGCATGTTATAGTATATTACAGTTCTATTATCTCCAATGCAGTGAAGAACTTAAGGAATGTTGAGAAGTGTGTAAATGGTATAGTTGGTTAATCCAGAACTAATGTGTTGTGTAATTGGTCAGCTGCACGATTACAATTCTAGGTCCATGTGTTAAGAGAAAGGGATTAAGAGATTCTAGAAAATGAGAAGCTTCACTCTCTCTCTCTCTCTCTCTTTGCTAGTGACGAATCGAATGTCCCCCTCTACTTCCGAAATTTCGGAAGACGCTAACCTCTGCGAAAACTCCAAAACACCAGACCTACTGCCGTTCGTTAGCATCCCATTCCTTCCAGACAGAGTCTATGGCACCAGTTACGTTTACATGGACCTGTCATGGATCTGTCATGGATCTGTCATGGACCTGTCATGGATCTGTCATGGACCTGTCATGGACCTGTCATGGATCTGTCATGGATCTGTCATGGATCTGTCATGGACCTGTCATGGACCTGTCATGGATCTGTCATGGATCTGTCATGGACCTGTCATGGATCTGTCATGGACCTGTCATGGATCTGTCATGGACCTGTCATGGACCTGTCATGGATCTGTCATGGATCTGTCATGGACCTGTCATGGACCTGTCATGGACCTGTCATGGATCTGTCATGGATCTGTCATGGACCTGTCATGGATCTGTCATGGACCTGTCATGGATCTGTCATGGATCTGTCCACTTCCAGGTGGTAACTGGAAGTGGCATCTCTATACCCCTCTATGGCGTAACAAGGCTATTACTTTCAGGTAATAAACCATTTGAGCCAAAAGCCTGGTGTGAAAAAGGGATCAAAAACCTAGGAGATATATTTAACTCAGAGGGTCTCCCTGGTTTCCAGGAACTTTGTCTCTTTATCTTAAGTCGACAGTCTGTACTTTGTGCCTATGATGTCCCATTGGGTACAAATTTGTCCAGAGGTTTGGTGTCTGCTATTTATTTTCCATCTTCAATTACTAAAGCAAAAATATCTTCCAAATGGTTAAATCATGGGTAAAGTATTTGTCTGATGATGATGATGATGAAGCTATTGGCTAGGAGAATGTCTGGGAGAAGATCATTTCACTGATCAAAGAACCCAAACCATCAATTAATTAATTGTAAGCTTTGTCATAGGTTGTGCTGGACACCACATTTAATAATTCATACAAAACAGGCTTTAAGCCTAAACTGTAACCTGTAACCTGTGCCTCCCTCAATAGACTTGGCACATATAAAACAGATGATATGAGATTCATATGTTTTGGAGGAAAGGATCATCTATCCTGACTTCACTCCTTGAACCGATTCCTCTTCGACTTAATGACGATTCCAGTGAACAACAGTGTATGTGGTTTGGCCGGCTGAGTTGACTGCCGGCCGGCTGGGTTGACTGCCGGCCGGCTGGATTGACTGCTGGCCGGCTGGGTTGACTGCTGGCCAAAAATGTATTGTTCAGTGCTGGTTGCCACCACATGACCTTCATATAACACAATGGTTAGCATGTTTCCGCAGGTGTCGTTCAAGATATGATGGGAATGGGAAACTCTTCCCACAGTCAGAGCAGGAGTAAGGCTTCTCCCCTGTGTGAACTCGGCGATGGGAGGTTAAATGACTTGATGTTGTGAAGCATTTCCCACAGTCAGAGCAGCAGTAAGGCTTCTCTCCAGAATGTTTTCGCAGGTGTCTTTCAAGATATGATAGGAATGGGAAACTCTTCTCACAGTGAGGACAGTGGTGAGGCTTCTCTCCAGTGTGTGTTCGCTGGTGTACGTTCAAGCCACTCAGTTGGGAGAAACTCATCCCACAGTCAGAGCAGGAATAAGGCTTCTCTCCAGAATGCTTTCGTAGGTGTCTTTCAAGATATGATGGAAATGGGAAACTCTCCTCACAGTGAGGACAGCGGTGAGGCTTCTCTCCAGTGTGTGTTCGCTGGTGCACGTTCAACCCACTCAGTTGAGAAAAACTCCTCCCACAAACAGAGCAGGAATAAGGCTTCTCTCCAGAATGTTTTCGAAGGTGTCTTTCAAGATATGATGGGAATGGGAAACTCTCCTCACAGTGAGGACAGTGGCGAGACCTCTTAGCTTTGGTCCCTTCCTGATGTTTCTTCCCGGATGCAGGAAATGTCTCCACTTGCTCAGAGGAGTTAGAGGTCTCTCCTGTGTGAATGACAACATAAAAACTGGTTAGCAGGTGCAGTACACATCCATAATCATTGGATCAAATTAAAATAAAGAAATGTGCCTGATAAAGCATTACTGAAAAGGAGTTACATCTATAGGTGTATTCTGCTTGAAATGAATGCTACATCGGCTTTATCTTCTTTTCTAAGTGACAATACCGCTGTTGAGCATCTTTAAAGACCCACTCCAGACTTCCTATCACCTAATGTATCACCCGATGTACTTAACAAATGGCACATCTCAGTGGTTGGTCCAGGTTAGAGCTTAACACAGGAACAGGAATTCAGCAGGTTTTGTGAGATTCTGGCAGGAATGGGAGTGAAATTCTAGAGTCTAGTTCGGGACAGGATCAAGTGTAAAATTGCGTTTGTTTTTTTAGGTGGAAATATATCATGTGAGGAGCATTTCATATAAACAACAACTGTGTAGGGTAGGCCTAACAGTTTACTTCATAAAAACGTATACAAAAATTGAAGTCATTTCCACACTTCCCCTTCCGTCAAGTCCTCTAGGACCCATCACTAACAGAGACAAGGAAAGAAAAAAACATGTTTTGCCTAAATTTGATGGAGTTTGTCTTTGACAAACATGGCTTGTAAAAATGTTGCGGATTAGGCTACCAACCGGAGAGAGCGACACGTGGCCTGAGGCGGCTGCTAATACTTTCAACAACTTTACCTTCAAACCAAATTGTTAGCATTTTTTTTTTTTTTTTGAATTTTACCCCGTTTTCTCCCCAATTTCGTGGTATCCAATTGTTTTTAGTAGCTACTATCTTGTCTCATCGCTACAACTCCCGTACGGGCTTAGGAGACAAAGGTTGAAAGTCATGAGTCCTCCGATACACAACCCAACCAAGCCGGAAGCCAGCCGCACCAATGTGTCAGAGGAAACACCGTGCACCTGGCAACCTTGGTTAGCACGCACTGCACCCGGCCCGCCACAGGAGTCGCTGGTGCGCGATGAGACAAGGACATCCCTACCGGCCAACCCCTCCCTAACCCGGGCGAATCTTAGGCCAATTGTTCGTCGCCCCACGGACCTCCCGGTCACGGCCGGTTACGACAGAGCCTGGGCGCGAACCCAGAGTCTCTGATGGCACAGCTGGCACTGCAGTACAGCGCCCTTAACCACTGCGCCACCCGGGAGGACTAATTGTTTGCATATTTAACTAATCCCATGCCATCGGAGGTGAAGAGAGAAATAAAAATAGATTGACTTATGCAGTACTGGCGCTCAGGTTTTTAAAAATGTTTTATGTTCATGTTGTAAATTTGTGTGCTCAGTGCTCAGCTGTAGGCCGGTGCTGTGCTGAGCTGTAGGCCGGTGCTGTGCTGAAGGCCGGTGCTGTGGTGAGCTGTAGGCCGGTGCTGTGCTCAGCTGTAGGCCGGTGCTGTGCTGAGCTGTAGGCCAGTGCTGTGCTGAGCCATAGGCTACCGTTTCCTGCCGGTGCTTGCTGAGCTGTAGGCTACAGTTTTATGCCGGTGCTGTGCTGAGCCATAGGCTACAGTTTTATGCCGGTGCTGTGCTCAGCTGTAGGCTACAGTTTAATGTGCTCAGTGCTCAGCTGTAGGCTGCAGTTTAATGTGCTCAGTGCTGTGCTCAGCTGTAGGCTGCAGTTTAATGTGCTCAGTGCTGTGCTCAGCTGTAGGCTGCAGTTTAATGTGCTCAGTGCTGTGCTGAGCAGACCAAACTATAAACTATAAAAACATTTAGGTAATTTAATAAACTATTTGTATAGTTTATTCGCCGTTAGTCAGCAACTCCACACAAAATATTTTTTCTGCGTGTGTGCCAACTCATGTTTTTTTATAACACTTGGTAAACCAACGCAATAGCCTACATATTTCTGCGGGCAAAAAAAGAGCACGAGATGGGAGTGGTTTTTATCAGGAAGGGACAAGAATGTTCTGGGGTAAAATAATTGTTGCGAGATCAGGACAGTACAGGGGAAAAAATTGCCAGGACAAGATGGGACAGGAATTAATTTTCACTCCCGTGTCAACCTCTAGGTGTCCTCTGACATGGTAAAAGTGTGGTGGTGGTGGGGGAGGGGGGGTGCTCTTTTGTCCTCAATTGCTTCTCTATTGTTTCCACATGCAATTCCTTCAATTGCCAAACCTTTGAAATTCGTAATTGTGTCTAAACATATTATTTCACCCTTATGTGTTTATACTTTACTGAATTTATACTTGGAATATGCTTAAAATCAGATGTTATTGGTCACATGTGCAGCAGATGTTATTGGTCACATGTGCAGCAGATGTTATTGGTCACATGTGCAGCAGATGTTATTGGTCACATGTGCAGCAGATGTTATTGGTCACATGTGCAGCAGATGTTATTGGTCACATGTGCAGCAGATGTTATTGGTCACATGTGCAGCAGATGTTATTGGTCACATGTGCAGCAGATGTTATTGGTCACATGTGCAGCAGATGTTATTGGTCACATGTGCAGCAGATGTTATTGGTCACATGTGCAGCAGATGTTATTGGTCACATGTGCAGCAGATGTTATTGGTCACATGTGCAGCAGATGTTATTGGTCACATGTTCGGCAGATGTTATTGGTCACATGCACATGTTCGGCAGATGTTATTGGCCACATGCACATGTTCGGCAGATGTTATTGGCCACATGCACATGTTCGGCAGATGTTATTGGCCACATGCACATGTTCGGCAGATGTTATTGGTCACATGCACATGTTCGGCAGATGTTATTGGTCACATGCACATGTTCAACAGATGTTATTGGTCACATGCACATGTTCAACAGATGTTATTGGTCACATGCACATGCTCAGCAGATGTTATTGGTCACATGCACATGCTCAGCAGATGTTATTGGTCACATGCACAGCAGATGTTATTGGTCACATGCACAGCAGATGTTATTGGTCACATGCTCAGCAGATGTTATTGGTCACATGCTCAGCAGATGTTATTGGTCACATGTTCAGCAGATGTTATTGGTCACATGCTCAGCAGATGTTATTGGTCACATGCTCAGCAGATGTTATTGGTCACATGTTCAGCAGATGTTATTGGTCACATGCTCAGCAGATGTTATTGGTCACATGCACAGCAGATGTTATTGGTCACATGCACAGCAGATGTTATTGGTCACATGCACAGCAGATGTTATTGGTCACATGCACAGCAGATGTTATTGGTCACATGCACAGCAGATGTTATTGGTCACATGCACGGCAGATGTTATTGGTCACATGCACAGCAGATGTTATTGGTCACATGCACAGCAGATGTTATTGGTCACATGCACAGCAGATGTTATTGGTCACATGCACATGTTCAGCAGATGTTATTGGTCACATGCACAGCAGATGTTATTGGCCACATGCACAGCAGATGTTATTGGTCACATGCACAGCAGATGTTATTGGTCACATGCTCAGCAGATGTTATTGGTCACATGTTCAGCAGATGTTATTGGTCACATACACATGTTCAGCAGATGTTATTGGTCACATGCACAGCAGATGTTATTGGTCACATGCACATGTTCAGCAGATGTTATTGGTCACATGCACATGTTCAGCAGATGTTATTGGTCACATGTTCAGATGTTATTGGTCACATGCACATGTTCAGCAGATGTTATTGGCCACATGCACATGTTCAGCAGATGTTATTGGTCACATGCACATGTTCAGCAGATGTTATTGGTCACATGTTCAGCAGATGTTATTGGTCACATGCACATGTTCAGCAGATGTTATTGGTCACATGTTCAGCAGATGTTATTGGTCACATGTTCAGCAGATGTTATTGGTCACATGTTCAGCAGATGTTATTGGCCACATGTTCAGCAGATGTTATTGGCCACATGCACATGTTCAGCAGATGTTATTGGCCACATGCACATGTTCAGCAGATGTTATTGGCCACATGCACATGTTCAGCAGATGTTATTGGCCACATGCACATGTTCAGCAGATGTTATTGGCCACATGCACATGTTCAGCAGATGTTATTGGCCACATGCACATGTTCAGCAGATGTTATTGGCCACATGCACATGTTCAGCAGATGTTATTGGCCACATGCACATGTTCAGCAGATGTTATTGGCCACATGCACATGTTCAGCAGATGTTATTGGCCACATGCACATGTTCAGCAGATGTTATTGGCCACATGCACATGTTCAGCAGATGTTATTGGCCACATGCACATGTTCAGCAGATGTTATTGGCCACATGCACATGTTAAGCATATGTTATTGGTCACATGCACATGTTCAGCAGATGTTATTGGTCACATGCACAGCAGATGTTATTGGTCACATGCTCAGCAGATGTTATTGGTCACATGTTCAGCAGATGTTATTGGTCACATACACATGTTCAGCAGATGTTATTGGTCACATGCACAGCAGATGTTATTGGTCACATGCACATGTTCAGCAGATGTTATTGGTCACATGCACATGTTCAGCAGATGTTATTGGTCACATGTTCAGATGTTATTGGTCACATGCACATGTTCAGCAGATGTTATTGGCCACATGCACATGTTCAGCAGATGTTATTGGTCACATGCACATGTTCAGCAGATGTTATTGGTCACATGTTCAGCAGATGTTATTGGTCACATGCACATGTTCAGCAGATGTTATTGGTCACATGTTCAGCAGATGTTATTGGTCACATGTTCAGCAGATGTTATTGGTCACATGTTCAGCAGATGTTATTGGTCACATGTTCAGCAGATGTTATTGGCCACATGTTTCAGCAGATGTTATTGGCCACATGCACATGTTCAGCAGATGTTATTGGCCACATGCACATGTTCAGCAGATGTTATTGGCCACATGCACATGTTCAGCAGATGTTATTGGCCACATGCACATGTTCAGCAGATGTTATTGGCCACATGCACATGTTCAGCAGATGTTATTGGCCACATGCACATGTTCAGCAGATGTTATTGGCCACATGCACATGTTCAGCAGATGTTATTGGCCACATGCACATGTTCAGCAGATGTTATTGGCCACATGCACATGTTCAGCAGATGTTATTGGCCACATGCACATGTTCAGCAGATGTTATTGGCCACATGCACATGTTCAGCAGATGTTATTGGCCACATGCACATGTTCAGCAGATGTTATTGGTCACATGCACATGTTCAGCAGATGTTATTGGTCACATGCACATGTTCAGCAGATGTTATCACATGGTCACATGCAGCATGTTCATGCACATGTTCAGCAGATGTTATTGTTCACATGCACAGCAGATGTTATTGGTCACATGCACAGCAGATGTTATTGGTCACATGCACAGCAGATGTTATTGGTCACATGTTCAGCAGATGTTATTGGTCACATGTTCAGCAGATGTTATTGGTCACATGCACATGTTCAGCAGATGTTATTGGTCACATGCACATGTTCAGCAGATGTTATTGGTCACATGCACATGTTCAGCAGATGTTATTGGTCACATGCACATGTTCAGCAGATGTTATTGGTCATATGCACATCTTCAGCAGATGTTATTGCTCACAGCAGATGTTATTGGCCACATGCACATGCTCAGCAGATGTTATTGGCCACATGCACATGTTCAGCAGATGTTATTGTCCACATGCACATGTTCAGCAGATGTTATTGGCCACATGCACATGTTCAGCAGATGTTATTGGCCACATGCACATGTTCAGCAGATGTTATTGGCCACATGCACATGTTCAGCAGATGTTATTGCTCACAGCAGATGTTATTGGCCACATGCACATGCTCAGCAGATGTTATTGGCCACATGCACATGTTCAGCAGATGTTATTGGCCACATGCACATGTTCAGCAGATGTTATTGGCCACATGCACATGTTCAGCAGATGTTATTGGCCACATGCACATGTTCAGCAGATGTTATTGGCCACATGCACATGTTCAGCAGATGTTATTGGTCACATGCACATGTTCAGCAGATGTTATTGCTCACAGCAGATGTTATTGGTCACATGCACATGTTCAGCAGATGTTATTGCGGGGTGTAGCGAAATGCTTGTGCTTTACTTTTATTATTGGAAAAATTCAAAGATAGCTGGAGTGGGCCTTAAAACCGTTAAATCAACTAATGTGTTCCTGCATCCTCTGACATGCCTAAAAATAATACATCAAATCTGCTCTTACCATGATCAGCAGATTCCCCAATGTCATCCTTCTGTTCTTCATTAATGGTGACATTCAGCCCCAGTGTTTGACTGCTGCCTGCCAGCTCTACAGATGCCATGTCTGGACTCTCTCCTGTGTAAATGAGAATAGAAAAAAAAAAAGTGTCAAAATGTGACAAATGCATTGCGTCTAAACTAACATGTTGCATTCACTCGAGGAAATAAAATAAATACTAAAACCATGTAAGAAAGTGGTTGCCGTGCAACTAAATGACCTAACTGCGTATTTGATATCTGCCTGCCTCGATCAACAACAGACCCAGGTATCTTAAGTAAAAAAAATACAATTGGCATCTTAAAAATAATATTCTAATAGAAATCAGTCTCTCACTAAAAGGCAAGTATGAAAACCAGCTGACACTGTGGCCATCGAGGACCAGAGGAAAAGTGTAACCGCTGTTGATAAAACCTGGGATGGTATCTTAAGTGCACACAGTAGCAAACTGTTTGGCCAGTAACCGAGAGGTCGCAGAGTCGGATCCCCGAGCCAACTAGATGGGGGGGAGGGGGATCTGTCGATGTGCCCTTGAGCAAGGTATTTCTCCCCTATGAACTTACTAATAGTTTTTAATGTATAACAGGCTATGAATATTTCCTTTAACCTGTCACAAAGGCAGATAAGAGCATGTGTAAAATGACTAAAATGTAAAGGTAAACATGAATATGCGGTGTGTAGAACAGTAACACAATGCAATGTACAGTGGTAGAAAAATGTGAATGAGCCATGTGGAGAATACAGTATTCAATATACAGTCCAATACCTTATGGACATACACAAAGAACCGGACAGAAGCAAAAGGCACAAAACAGGAAGGGACCAACCTGAATTTATCCAATGAAAACTCTTATTTAAATTGTAAACGGTTTCTGTTGTAAACGTTTTGCAATAGACCAAGGTTTTTGATACATTCTGCAACTAATGAATACACCCCTGCTCTCTTACCTTGGTTGTAAACGCTGTTGATAAAAACCCTTTTCTCTTCTTACCTGGATAATCATCACATTCCCAAATCTTCACTTCCTCCTCTTTATCTTTCGTGATGATATTCAACAGGAGTGTTTGACTGCTGTCTTTCACTGATGCCATTTCTCCTGCGGTGCCCAGTGATGTCAGTCAGGACCCAGTCAGTATAGTCTTGGGCTCAGTTTGTGGTGGAGAACGGCAGGCTAGTTATCTTCACTCTCCTTATTAAGTAAAGATCAGATAGATAAACAACCTGAAAAACCTGTATAAAATACAAGGGCTGTTATGTAATTTGGTGACTTGCTATCTAGTTAGCACACATAGCCATTGTTTTCTGATGTAGACAGTGATTTAATCAGTGTTGCTACGCTAATTTATTTACCTGTACCGGGTCTCAGCTGGATAAGTTACGAAATAAAGTCACAAATTGCAAGATAACCCTAGTTAACTAACGTTATTTAGGGTTTTCGCCACAATTTATTGCTAACGTTAGTTAGCTACACATTTGCCTATTTTGATAAATTATGTGATGGCATTACTTTTTCAGTTTGATTAACTTTAGCAAATAGTTGAGTAACATTAGCCAGTCCTTGCGGTTTTGTCTAAAAGGGACGCGGCTTTTATTAAAATGGACTTGACCAGGCCTTGCCTGTCCATTTGTCCGGAAACAGACTCCTCGTAAGGTCGTTCTTACCTGAAGCCTTGCTTCGCTGAAACGGAATCATAAATAGTTTGTTTTATTTGTGTACTGGATTAAGTAATGTGTCCATTGTTTATCGAATACAGTATTACTTGTGGTTTAATATCTCCTACTAATAAAAACAAAAACAAACGCGATGGCAAATTTTCACTTCTTCTTTTTCGAATGACTGGGCTTGTCAAACTACACAAACGTAGAGGTACGCCACCTGTGTGCGGGAGGGTGCATCGCAGGGCATAATACAATCATTACTCAACTTTTGGTTATTGACCCCCACGATGAAATTGGAGAGGGGTTTCGCCAGTGAAAAGAGCCAATAATGAGCGGAATGAGCTACTATCGCCGAGCATTGAACAATGAGACAGATATTTCACTGGATGTATAAAAGTTATGCATCCGCTTGGGGTTTTACACTCACTCGGAACTGACCATATAATTAATCAACTTCATTATGCTGTATTCCTCACCAAACTTAAGAGATAAAACAATTACTCTGCATATAACATATAATAGAATAAACAATTGTATTTAACATTTTAATTAGATTTGTGATCAGCTAGTTTATTTATTGGCCTGTGTGTCCAATAGAAAAAATTACTGGTATGTCCTGTCTGCACAACCATTACAATTATCGTAGAGAGAAAATCATTTGGGTCTTGCGCAGTGAAACATTGTTGACAGTATATTGACATTTTATTCCCAGTACACTCACACAAAAAAAAAATATTTTGGGGCACCATTTTTGCCTGTAGGGGAACCCTGTAAAAAAAACAAAAAGGTTCCAGATCTAACCATTTAAGATCAGATAAAACTTATGGTGATGGAGGAGGCAGAGAAGGGGACCGTGGTCAACATAGAGGAGTCAGCTGACTAGGGGCCCATGGTGATGGTGGAGGCAGAGAAGGGGACCGTGGTCAACATAGAGGCGTCAGCTGACTAGGGGCCCATGGTGATGGTGGAGGCAGAGAAGGGGACCGTGGTCACCATAGAGTCAGCTGACTAGGGGCCCATGGTGATGGAGGAGGCAGAGAAGGGGACCGTGGTCAACATAGAGGCGTCAGCTGACTAGGGGCCCATGGTGATGGTGGAGGCAGAGAAGGGGACCGTGGTCAACATAGAGGCGTCAGCTGACTAGGGGCCCATGGTGATGGTGGAGGCAGAGAAGGGGACCGTGGTCACCATAGAGTCAGCTGACTAGGGGCCCATGGTGATGGAAGAGGCAGAGAAGGGGACCGTGGTCAACATAGAGGAGTCAGCTGACTAGGGGCCCATGGTGATGGTGGAGGCAGAGAAGGGGACCGTGGTCAACATAGAGGAGTCAGCTGACTAGGGGCCCATGGTGATGGAAGAGCCAGAGAAGGGGACCGTGGTCAACACAGAGGAGTCAGCTGACTAGAGGCCCATGGTGATGGTGGAGGCAGAGAAGGGGACCGTGGTCACCATAGAGGGGGCAGAGCAAGAGACCATGGTCACCATAGAGTCAGCTGACTAGGGGCCCATGGTGATGGTGGAGGCAGAGAAGGGGACCGTGGTCAACATAGAGGAGTCAGCTGACTAGGGGACCATGGTGATGGTGGAGGAGCCAGAGAAGGGGACCGTGGTCAACATAGAGGAGTCAGCTGACTAGAGGCCCATGGTGATGGAGGAGGCAGAGAAGGGGACCGTGGTCACCATAGAGGGGGCAGAGCAAGAGACCATGGTCACCAAAGGAGGCAGTTGAGGAGGGGCTCGTGGTGACGGATGCAGAGCAGGTGACCGTGGGACCATGGTGATGGTGGAGGAGCCAGAGAAGGGGACCGGGTTCAACATAGAGGGGTCGTGACTAGGGGACCATGGTGATGGTGGAGGAGCTAGGGGCCCATGGTGATGGAGGATGCAGAGCAGGTGACCGTGGTCAACATAGAGGCGTCAGCTGACTAGGGGCCCATGGTGATGGAGGATGCAGAGCAGGTGACCGTGGTCAACATAGAGGCGTCAGCTGACTAGGGGCCCATGGTGATGGAGGATGCAGAGCAGGTGACCGTGGTCACCAAAGGAGGAGGGCACTGATCCCAATCAGGGCATGTATGCGAGAAAGCTGAATCTTAAACAGAAATAACACTTGGGACTACGCCAACCACGTGCGACAGCAGTAGCCATTCATTTACATAGACAGCGTAGTGTATTCCAGCGTAATTGTCAGGAAAAGTCATTATAAAAAGTTGTATTCTCTTTTTAAATCAAAGTTGCCTCATTCCTTGAGTTTTCCAGACGTAGCCTAGGTTACATGCCCTGAGATAAACAGGAGTAGCTGAGATGGCGCCGAAGAGGATGATGTTTTACATGCTCCTAACCAACTGTGCTATTTAGTTAGGTTTTTTTGCGTTGTTTGTAACTTGTTTTTTAAAAACTTATTTTGTACATAATGTTGCTGCTAGGGTTAGCTACGTCTGGTAAGACGAGGGGTGGGTGTGTGTGTCTATTTGCCAACAACAGCTGGTGCGCAGTGTCTAATTTTAAACAAATCTTCAGGTATTGCTCGCCTGAGAATACCTTATGATAAGCTGTAGACCACACTATCTACCAAGAGAGTTCTCATCTATATTCTTCGTAGCCGTCTATTTACCAACACAGACCGATGCTGGCAATAAGACCGCACACAGCCAACTCTATAAGGCCATAAGAAAACAAGAAAATGCTCACCCAGAAGCGGCGCTCCTAGTGGCCGGGGACTTTAATGCAGGCAAACTTAAATCAGTTTTAGCAAATTTTTACCAGCATGTGACATGTGCAACCAGAGGAAAAAAACACCCTCCATTTGACAAATCTGACCATAATTCTATCCTCCAGCTTACAATCAAAAACCTATGCAGGAAGAACCAGTGACACGCTCAATACGGAAGTGGTCAAATTATGCAGATGCTAAGCTACAGGACTGTTTTACTAGCACAGACTGGAAAATGTTCCGGGATTCAGCCAATGGCATTGAGGAGTATACCACCTCAGTCATCGGCTTCATCAATAAGTGCCACGCTGACGTTGTCCCCACAGTGACCGTACGTAATGTCCCAACCAGAATCCATGGATTACAGGCAACATCCGCATTGAAATAAAGGCTAGAGCTGCCGCTTTCAAGGAGCGGGACACTAATCCGGATGCTTATAAGAAATCCCGCTATGGCCTCAGATGAACCATCAAACAAGCAAAGTGTCAATACTGGATAAAGATTGAATCCTACTACTCTGATGCTCGTCGGATGTGGCAGGGCTTGAAAACTATCACGGATTACAAAGGGAAGCCCAGACGCAAGCTGCCCATTGACGCGAGCCTGCCAGTCAAGCTAAATGCCTTTTATGCTCACTTTGAGGCAAGCAACACTGAAGCTTGCATGAGAGCACCAGCTGTTCTGGATGACTGCTGTGAGCAAGACCTTTAAGCAGGTCAACTTTCAGAAAGCCGCGGGGCCAGACGGATTACCAGGACGTGTACTCAAGCATGTGCAGACCAACTGGCAAGTGTCTTCACTGACATTTTCAAACTCTCCCTGAACAAGTCTGTCATATCTATATTTTTCAAGTAAACCACCATCGTCCTTGTGCTCAAGGAAGCGAAGGTAACCTGCCTATATAATTACCGCCCGTAGCACTCATGTCGGTAGCCATGAAGTGCTTTGAAAGGCTGGTCATGGCTCACATCAACAAAATCAAATCAAATCAGACTTACTTGAAATGCTAACCAACAATGCAGTTTTAAAAAAATATGGAGAAGAATCAGAAATAAAAGTAACAAGTAATTAAAGAGCAGCAGTAAAATAACAATAGGGAGACTATATACAGGGGGGTACAGGTACAGAGTCAATGTGCAGGGGCACCGGTTTGCTGAGGTAATATGTACATGTAGATAGAGTTATCAATGTGGCCCAAATGCCCAAAGCCCAAATGGGACAAAAGGCCCCGCTATGCCCTGATAGTTTTATGGTCTTCCGACAACGATGAGACAGCCTATAGGGAGGAGGTCAGAAAACTGGCAGTGTCGTGCCAGGACAACAACTTCTCCCTCAATGTGAGTTAGACAAAGGAGCCGATCGTGGACTACAGGGAAAGGCGGGCTGAACAGGCCCCCATTAACATTGACGGGGCTGTAGTTGAGTGGGTCGAGAGTTTTAATTTCCTTGGTGTCCACATCACCAACGAACTATCATGGTCCAAACACACCAAGTCAGCTGTGAAGAGGTTAAGCCAAAACCTTTCCCTCCTCAGAAGACTGAAAAGATTTGGTATGGGTCCCCTGATCCTCAAAAAGTTCTACAGCTGCACCATAGAGAGCATCCTGACCGGTTGCATCACCGCCTGGTATGGCAACTGCTCGGCATCTGACCGTAAGGTGCTACAGAGGGTAGTGCGAATGGCCCAGTATATCACTGGAGCCAAGGTTCACGGAGCGCCAAGTCTAGAACCAGAAGGCTCCTGATGGATTTCACCTTGGGGTCATGATAGAGGCTTCACCAAATGATTGATATAATTGATTATGCTTATGTTGTATTAATAGAAGGGGAAGGGCTATAAGACCCTCCCCCACTACATTTATTAGGTCCTGGACCACAGATTAGCAATTTATGCATTACATGGTTTAAATACTTGTCACGGTCATCCTCCTCTTCATCTGAAGAGGAGAGGCGAGAAGGATCGGAGGACCAAAATGCGGCGTGATATGTGTTCATGATGAATTTTAATAAAGAAAACACTGAACACTGAAACACTATACAAAAACAATAAACAAAATAACAACCGTGAAGCTAATGCGAGCTGCGCTGAAACAAGCCATCAATATAGACAATCACCCACAAACAAACAGTGCAACCCAGGCTACCTACATATGATTCTCAATCAGAGACAACTAATGACACCTGCCTCTGATTGAGAACCATACTAGGCCGAAACATAGAAATCCCAAATCATAGAAAATCAAACATAGACTGCCCACCCAACTCACGCCCTGACCATACTAAATAAATACAAAACAAAAAAAAAAAAAGGTCAGAACGTGACAGTACCCCCCCCAAAGGTGCGGACTCTGCGAGAGAGACCGAGAGAAAGAGGTAGAGGTGGTGACGGCCTTCTCCCTCTCCTGCCCGGGAGAGAGAGAGACCGAGAAAAAGAGGTAGAGTTTGTGATGGCCTTCTCCCTCTCTGGCCCGGGAGAGAGAGAGACCGAGAGAAAGGGGTAGAAAGAGGTAGACGTGGTGTATGATTTCGGATAGCATAGCAGTCGTCATCTGAGCTCTCAGCAATAGGATTTCTACCTTCATCTGAGTTCTCATCTTCCTCAGAGTCATCAAAAAATAACCCTCAGTTTAATTCAATGTTTTTGCATGAGATCAATTAATAACTTAGTTCATGGATACATTTGATCATAAACATGGTCTGATGTGTTTGACTAGTGCATTTCACAAATCTGTTTTACTGCTTGATTAATAATGTGTTTGTTGGGGTTTACCTGTCAAACAGTAGCGGTAGTGTTTCCTCTGTTTCACGCTGAGGTAAAGCCCCTCAGTCTTCTTCTGGAGATGCCACGTCTGCCCTGTCTGACTATCCTGAAGTGTGGCTGCCAAACATTGTGCAAGATACTCCACTGACATCAATGCAATTATGAAGTTGTGAGACAGCGAAACATTCCTTTTTCTACCTGTTGGATTCTGGCTTGAAATATACGTATTCCTGTCATCATATTAGAACGTATTGATTACATGAATAAGAAATGTATATGTTAGGGGTCAATGAAAGGTGAATAGGAACTTTGTGCATGGAAAGTTACTGAGAGAGACAAGGGGAGGTGCAGAAAGTTCACATTCTGTTCAAACATGTTTTTGCTGAATATTCATATTTCTATGGAAGAGGGCAAAGGGTAGCAGTTTGGTTTGAGTTCCTGATAAGGCAGGCACGTTGCTGGGAACTAGGAGAATGAGGGATGTGGAACTCAACTCCAGATAAGGTCAACAGTTGAAGAGAGAAGACACCGCTGGGAGGGGGGCCATAGGGGCCCACCCTGAAAACCATCTGACTACAGCCCTATCCCATATCAAATCAAATCAAATGTATTTATATAGCCCTTCTTACATCGGCTGATATATCAAAGTGCTCTACAGAAACCCAGCCTAAAACCCCAAACAGCAAGCAATGCCGGTGTAGAAGCATCGTGGCTAGGAAAAACTCCCTAGAAAGGCCAAAACCTAGGAACCTAGGAAGAAACCTAGAGAGGAACACATGGGGAAAGATAGTACTTTTTGGAGAAATGTCCTCTGGTCTGATGAAACAACAAAAATAGAACTGTAACCTTCCGGTTATTAGTCCAATGCTCTAACCACTAGGCTACCCTGCCGCCCCTGCTGTACCTGTAGGAATGTGAAAGACAATGTAATTATTAGACTTACATCACCAAATCATTGTGGATTACTAAAGTATAATATCCCTGATAACAAATCATGATAACATTGGATCAATAGATTCATGGGCACAAATATGTGTGTACCTTCCCTATCCAGAAGAGCCTACTCACTTTGACAGTTGGGGGTGCTATCCTTTCACCCTCCTCCAAGGCTGTTAGCTAGCTACTTACAAATGTATTTGGACTTTGTTTTTTACAGTGATAAATACATCAAGATAGCAGCTCATATGAGTTAGCCTGCACTGTAGCTAGTTAGCTAATAACACATCATTTGTTTTTTTAAAGTGATAAATACATCAAGATAGCAGCTCATTTGAGTTAGCCTGCACTGTAGCTAGTTAGCTAATAACACATCATTTGTTTTTTACAGTGATAAATACATCAAGATAGCAGCTCATTTGAGTTAGCCTGCACGGTAGCTAATTAGCTAATAACACATCATTTTGTTTTTTACATTTTCTAAATGTATTTACTTACTTGTGGACAATTGGAAACAGGGCAGCAAAGTTTGTTTGCCAACAAAGCGTTTTAGAGGATATTAAATGTTACCCATTTAATAACCAGACCTTCATACAAACTTGCTCTGCTGAACTCTTGACGCACAATGGAGCATGCTGCTATATGCTGCTATATGCTGCTATATGCTGCTATATGCTGCTATATGCTGCTATATGCTGCTATATGCTGCTATATGCTGCTATATGCTGCTATATGCTGCTATATGCTGCTATATGCTGCTATATGCTGCTATATGCTGCTATATGCTGCTATATGCTGCTATATGCTGCTATATGCTGCTATATGCTGCTATATGCTGCTATATGCTGCTATATGCTGCCAGCACGCCCACAAGCGAGTGGGCGGCCTAAGCGGCACGTAGCAATTTACCGCTATCTAGTGTACAAGCAACGTAACCTTTTCCTAACCATAACCCAATTATCCCAACATGACACGTCAGTTCTCCTAACCTGCCAATTTAATTATCATAACTTGCTACATTAGTTATCCTAACCTCTCACATTAATTATCCTAAACTCTCACGTTAATTATCCAAACATGCCTACTGGGCCTGGCTAAAACGCTACAAGGAAGCAGCAAGCAGCCACTCAAAATGTGTGCCTGGATAGTCTGAAACAGACCCCTGTGTCTTTTTGCACTTTGTATCTAATTGGTAGACAAAGGAGAACAGTCATATCCTGTTCCTAAATAGTACTCAATGATGAATGCTCATTGTATTTTGGTTCTAATGGTAGACAAAGGAGAACAGTCATATCATGTTCCTCAATAGTACTCAATGATGAATGCTCATTGTATTTTGGTTCTAATGGTAGACAAAGGAGAAC
>NC_056436.1:8667580-8760080 GCF_018296145.1 Oncorhynchus tshawytscha | reverse complement strand
TCTACACAGAGAGAGTAACAAAATCAATTTGGCCGCCTCGAGGTCAGGGTCCCTGGGCACGTGCCCTACATGCTATTGGTAATTCAGATCTGATTATTACAAGTTTAGATAGCTGGCTAGACTAACTCAAATAAATGATCGGTCTAAAAAATTATAACTGACATGGGCTAATTGAGTGACCGTCAGTGAATGACATGGGCTAATTGAGTGACCGTCAGTGAATGACATGGGCTAATTGAGTGACCGTCAGTGAATGACATGGGCTAATTGAGTGACCGTCAGTGAATGACATGGGCTAATTGAGTGACCGTCAGTGAGTGACATGGGCTAATTGAGTGACCGTCAGTGAGTGACATGGGCTAATTGAGTGACCGTCAGTGAGTGACATGGGCTATAACAAGAGGAAAACTGCTGATGCACAACCAAGTTTCGAAATTGCACCCTGTGTTTTCTACTATTCCAACTCAACAGTGAGTTGAGACCCTGACTGAGGTCTGTAAACCAGACGTGCACACAGCAATGGACTGTATAGGAAGGAGTATAGCAAAAATATAAATAATGATTACCGTGCAATAAAAGTAAGAAATGACCCACTGCTGGGTCAAAATACACGAATAACAAGAACTCGGGAAAATAGTAAAAATCAACCCAACATTTTTTTCGAGAGTATGACGATGAAATAACATTGTTAAACCGTTATGAATAAAACATACTTAAAATTGGATATGTGCTTTGATGAAGTCTTAAAACACGCTGTAAAAAATAAAACATTTGTATTCAGATTCTTCAACGATTTTTAAAATATATTTTAGTAGGTAATGCAATGTCTGAATATTATTTAGATTTGTTATCGTTTAACATTCCAAGAGTTCACACAATTTCAAGCTGTGCTTTCAAGTGACCCGTCAAATGTTTCCAACCGAGTCTCTATACCGGAAGCCACCCAACAATAACTGTCAGCAGTGGCGATTTTCTTCCTCGCTTCTTTTTTTGAATGGCTGCATCGAAATATGACAATAACAGAGGTTACTGCAATGAGAATAAGTAGTGGAACAACAGAAGCAATGACGCAAATAAACAGCCAAGAGCTAAATAAATGGTAATTATGCGTTGGCCCACTCATTCCAATGGTTTTGCTGGACGGACTATGCTGCGTAATGTCGTGCGTAATGTCGTGCCTAATAGTGTCTTGAGGTGGTCCGTGGGTGAACTGAGTCTCTTTTTTTAAGTCAACCGGCGATATGGTTATAATGTCCATGGTCTCGTCGTGTTGGTCAGTGTCTCTATGATCACTTGACGTCTCCGCAGTGGAGACAACAGTCACATCTCGAATGCAGGTCATTCCATTAGGGTGTAACCGGAAGTTCTGATGGCAAGAACACCTGAAACTACCAATGGTATTAGTGCATTTGTCCTCGCATCGATTACTGAAGCATTCGTCTATGTCTATACAAGTATTACCGTTCTCAGACACAGTGAACCCCGCGATGCAATGGCAGGAGAAGGATCCTTCAGAGTTAAGACATATTTGGGGACATCTAGATTCCGTGCACTCGTCTATATCGTGGCATTTGCCCTCATCCATTGTGTAGCCTCCCTTGCACCTGCATGTGTAACTACCTTGGGTATTGATGCAATGATGACCATCGCAGGCATTAATATGGCATTCATCAACATCAATACAACCAAATTGGTCTTTATCCAATTGGAAGCCGTTTGGGCATACGCACGAGAAGCCCGTCGGTCCTGTTACACATTGGTGCTGACATGGAGAACTGTGACAATATTCCTTTAGGCCACATGATACTCTGTCCTGTCCTAACACATAACCGTCCTTGCATTCACAACCGACACCACCAGCGTCACTATCAACGCACAAATGATCACATCCACCGTTTTTATATCCACAGTTCTGTTTATCTGAGCCGCAAAACGGACCAGGGATAGTCCAACCATAGACACCATCCGTTAATTTACAAATAGAAAAGTGATCAGTGTCATTGCATCTTATTTCAGCATATGTTCCAAATGGGAATGCAGTCATGTTATTATCCCCATTTAATGCATTTGCTGAGAATGGGAGCATGTAATTCACTTGCTCTCCTCCTGCCAACAACAAAGGTTTACACATTCCCTTGAAATAGAATTTGCACGAGTAAAAAGCCTCGTCTTTGCAAGATCCATCCGTCCATTTCAATTCATTGCGACTCCATAAAGAATAATGTACCAACACGCAACGCTCCTCTGTGCAGGTGCTGCGAGGTTCCTTCTCCCAGTTCGAATATTGGGAATATTCCCCTCCAGATATCCACTTAAAACCGTTGAGACTCATGTCCCTTATAATGCAATCGCCTTTACGCAATTTCAAACCGATCCAAAATTTGAAGTCCAAATAGCGATGTCTTTCGTCGATCTGCGAAAGGGTTGACTGAAGTTCTGCTATCTCGCTTTTGTCTTTAGTTGTTACCAAGTAACCTCCGTCACCATGGCATTTCAATCGAGCGTCTTCAAAGCTGACTCCCTCCATGTGAAAAGAGAAACAGGCATTGGATGTACACACAGTTGCTTCTCCGTCGGTGTCTGCTCCAGTTGCTCCCCACATAGAGAGTTGCAGTAAAAGTAACAACAGCATCATTCCCACATAATCCAATAAACCAACAGCAATCATTGATTTAATTTATTAAAGGCTACATTTACGCCTTATTGGCAAACGGACGACAAATTAGGCCCCTTATTCCCTGCAAGTGGTGCGAATTTGAATTGTACATTCAAGCTCCTGCCAACAACAAAGGTTTACACATTCCCTTGAAATAGAATTTGCACGAGTAAAAAGCCTCGTCTTTGTATGTGTATATAAACATTAGACCTAAAAAAAATATTGCAGCACATTTTTGTCTTCTGCTGAACAAAGTTCCATTGTGGAAACCAAAAACAATAGCAGCAGCCTCATTGTTTTGACTTGTTTTCCCGATGGCTACGTGTTTAGTAAACGTGACAAACTGCTTGTTTGGCCTACACCACTTTTAGCCGATGTTGAATTGCAAACGCAAAACATAGCATTTAATGATTTCGCAATCTATTAAATCAATTCCCATATGAAAGTAACAATTTGTACGTAACAATTGTTCATAGCCTATCATATGTATTTAATTTATTTCGAAAGCTGTTGATTTCATTATTTATTTAGTTATGTTGACTAACTTAATAGGCTACATTTAAGTTTAAAGAAATAAGCCTTCATTAAAAATTCCAAGTAGACAGACAAAAACGGCTTCCCAAATAGAATTAATTCAATCATTTGTTTCCATGTTGCAGAGAACAAGGCCTTTTCCTGACAGCCTTCTTTTAATTCATTTAAAAGCTCTGCTGAAATGAGAGCCCGGAAAAAAATGACAATAGTTAACTAGATGGTAACTTTACAAGTACAGTTGTGGGGCTTGGAAGTTTAACAAGTTTTATGGTAACACTTTCCTGGACACCCAGCATCATAACACATGATGACGTGGTCACAACCAAAATTTGTCATAACCTGTCATAATATTGTCATATTAACTGTTATGACCGTTCTATTTACTCCTTCATTTCAAACGTGTTTTCTCCCTGTCAAGAAGTGTCCTTCCATTTGAACGTTATGTTTTTCTTTGTTTGTATTTGTGATTCATTCTTTACGGTCAAAGGTTTTTTTTTTCCATCATATTTTAAGTAACTTGCAGAAAATACACTCTATGACACTGTCATGAAGCATTATGACCATCCTGTGTCACTTTACTTGGACTAAGATAATACCCTCTATGACACTGTCATGAAGCATTATGACCATCCTGTGTCACTTTACTTGGACTAAGATAATACCCTCTATGCCACTGTCATGAAGCATTATGACCATCCTGTGTCACTTTACTTGGACTAAGATAATACCCTCTATGCCACTGTCATGAAGCATTATGACCATCCTGTGTCACTTTACTTGGACTAAGATAATACCCTCTATGCCACTGTCATGAAGCATTATGACCATCCTGTGTCACTTTACTTGGACTAAGATAATACCCTCTATGCCACTGTCATGAAGCATTATGACCATCCTGTGTCACTTTACTTGGACTAAGATAATACACTCTATGACACTGTCATGAAGCATTATGACCATCCTGTGTCACTTTACTTGGACTAAGATAATACCCTCTATGACACTGTCATGAAGCATTATGACCATCCTGTGTCACTTTACTTGGACTAAGATAATACACTCTATGACACTGTCATGAAGCATTATGACCATCCTGTGTCACTTTACTTGGACTAAGATAATACACTCTATGACACTGTCATGAAGCATTATGACCATCCTGTGTCACTTTACTTGGACTAAGATAATACACTCTATGACACTGTCATGAAGCATTATGACCATCCTGTGTCACTTTACTTGGACTAAGATAATACACTCTATGCCACTGTCATGAAGCATTATGACCATCCTGTGTCACTTTACTTGGACTAAGATAATACCCTCTATGACACTGTCATGAAGCATTATGACCATCCTGTGTCACTTTACTTGGACTAAGATAATACCCTCTATGACACTGTCATGAAGCATTATGACCATCCTGTGTCACTTTACTTGGACTAAGATAATACCCTCTATGCCACTGTCATGAAGCATTATGACCATCCTGTGTCACTTTACTTGGACTAAGATAATACCCTCTATGCCACTGTCATGAAGCATTATGACCATCCTGTGTCACTTTACTTGGACTAAGATAATACCCTCTATGACACTGTCATGAAGCATTATGACCATCCTGTGTCACTTTACTTGGACTAAGATAATACACTCTATGCCACTGTCATGAAGCATTATGACCATCCTGTGTCACTTTACTTGACTAAGATAATACACTCTATGCCACTGTCATGAAGCATTATGACCATCCTGTGTCACTTTACTTGGACTAAGATAATACCCTCTATGACACTGTCATGAAGCATTATGACCATCCTGTGTCACTTTACTTGGACTAAGATAATACACTCTATGCCACTGTCATGAAGCATTATGACCATCCTGTGTCACTTTACTTGGACTAAGATAATACACTCTATGCCACTGTCATGAAGCATTATGACCATCCTGTGTCACTTTACTTGGACTAAGATAATACACTCTATGACACTGTCATGAAGCATTATGACCATCCTGTGTCACTTTACTTGGACTAAGATAATACCCTCTATGCCACTGTCATGAAGCATTATGACCATCCTGTGTCACTTTACTTGGACTAAGATAATACCCTCTATGACACTGTCATGAAGCATTATGACCATCCTGTGTCACTTTACTTGGACTAAGATAATACCCTCTATGACACTGTCATGAAGCATTATGACCATCCTGTGTCACTTTACTTGGACTAAGATAATACCCTCTATGCCACTGTCATGAAGCATTATGACCATCCTGTGTCACTTTACTTGGACTAAGATAATACACTCTATGACACTGTCATGAAGCATTATGACCATCCTGTGTCACTTTACTTGGACTAAGATAATACACTCTATGACACTGTCATGAAGCATTATGACCATCCTGTGTCACTTTACTTGGACTAAGATAATACCCTCTATGACACTGTCATGAAGCATTATGACCATCCTGTGTCACTTTACTTGGACTAAGATAATACACTCTATGACACTGTCATGAAGCATTATGACCATCCTGTGTCACTTTACTTGGACTAAGATAATACCCTCTGTGACACTGTCATGAAGCATTATGACCATCCTGTGTCACTTTACTTGGACTAAGATAATACCCTCTATGCCACTGTCATGAAGCATTATGACCATCCTGTGTCACTTTACTTGGACTAAGATAATACCCTCTATGACACTGTCATGAAGCATTATGACCATCCTGTGTCACTTTACTTGGACTAAGATAATACACTCTATGACACTGTCATGAAGCATTATGACCATCCTGTGTCACTTTACTTGGACTAAGATAATACACTCTATGCCACTGTCATGAAGCATTATGACCATCCTGTGTCACTTTACTTGGACTAAGATAATACACTCTATGCCACTGTCATGAAGCATTATGACCATCCTGTGTCACTTTACTTGGACTAAGATAATACACTCTATGACACTGTCATGAAGCATTATGACCATCCTGTGTCACTTTACTTGGACTAAGATAATACACTCTATGACACTGTCATGAAGCATTATGACCATCCTGTGTCACTTTACTTGGACTAAGATAATACACTCTATGACACTGTCATGAAGCATTATGACCATCCTGTGTCACTTTACTTGGACTAAGATAATACACTCTATGACACTGTCATGAAGCATTATGACCATCCTGTGTCACTTTACTTGACTAAGATAATACACTCTATGACACTGTCATGAAGCATTATGACCATCCTGTGTCACTTTACTTGGACTAAGATAATACACTCTATGACACTGTCATGAAGCATTATGACCATCCTGTGTCACTTTACTTGGACTAAGATAATACACTCTATGCCACTGTCATGAAGCATTATGACCATCCTGTGTCACTTTACTTGGACTAAGATAATACACTCTATGCCACTGTCATGAAGCATTATGACCATCCTGTGTCACTTTACTTGGACTAAGATAATACCCTCTATGCCACTGTCATGAAGCATTATGACCATCCTGTGTCACTTTACTTGGACTAAGATAATACACTCTATGCCACTGTCATGAAGCATTATGACCATCCTGTGTCACTTTACTTGGACTAAGATAATACACTCTATGACACTGTCATGAAGCATTATGACCATCCTGTGTCACTTTACTTGGACTAAGATAATACACTCTATGACACTGTCATGAAGCATTATGACCATCCTGTGTCACTTTACTTGGACTAAGATAATACACTCTATGACACTGTCACGAAGCGTTATAACCATCCTGTGTCACTTTACTTGGACTAAGATAATACACTCTATGACACTGTCACGAAGCGTTATGACCATCCTGTGTCACTTTACTTGGACTATGATAATACACTCTATGACACTGTCACGAAGCATTATGACCATCCTGTGTCACTTTACTTGGACTATGATAATACACTCTATGACACTGTCACGAAGCATAATGACCATCCTGTGTCACTTTACTTGGACTAAGATAATACACTCTATGACACTGTCACGAGGCGTTATGACCATCCTGTGTCACTTTACTTGGACTATGATAATACACATTATGACACTGTCATATGACCACTGTCATGAAAGATAATACACTCTATGACACTGTCATGAAGCATTATGACCATCCTGTGTCACTTTACTTGGACTAAGATAATACACTCTATGACACTGTCATGAAGCATTATGACCATCCTGTGTCACTTTACTTGGACTAAGATAATACACTCTATGACACTGTCATGAAGCATTATGACCATCCTGTGTCACTTTACTTGGACTAAGATAATACACTCTATGACACTGTCATGAAGCATTATGACCATCCTGTGTCACTTTACTTGGACTAAGATAATACCCTCTATGCCACTGTCATGAAGCATTATGACCATCCTGTGTCACTTTACTTGGACTAAGATAATACACTCTATGACACTGTCATGAAGCATTATGACCATCCTGTGTCACTTTACTTGGACTAAGATAATACACTCTATGCCACTGTCATGAAGCATTATGACCATCCTGTGTCACTTTACTTGGACTAAGATAATACACTCTATGCCACTGTCATGAAGCATTATGACCATCCTGTGTTACTTTACTTGGACTAAGATAATACCCTCTATGCCACTGTCATGAAGCATTATGACCATCCTGTGTCACTTTACTTGGACTAAGATAATACACTCTATGACACTGTCATGAAGCATTATGACCATCCTGTGTCACTTTACTTGGACTAAGATAATACCCTCTATGCCACTGTCATGAAGCATTATGACCATCCTGTGTCACTTTACTTGGACTAAGATAATACCCTCTATGCCACTGTCATGAAGCATTATGACCATCCTGTGTCACTTTACTTGGACTAAGATAATACCCTCTATGCCACTGTCATGAAGCATTATGACCATCCTGTGTCACTTTACTTGGACTAAGATAATACACTCTATGCCACTGTCATGAAGCATTATGACCATCCTATGTCACTTTACTTGGACTAAGATAATACACTCTATGCCACTGTCATGAAGCATTATGACCATCCTGTGTCACTTTACTTGGACTAAGATAATACACTCTATGCCACTGTCATGAAGCATTATGACCATCCTGTGTCACTTTACTTGGACTAAGATAATACCCTCTATGCCACTGTCATGAAGCATTATGACCATCCTGTGTCACTTTACTTGGACTAAGATAATACCCTCTATGCCACTGTCATGAAGCATTATGACCATCCTGTGTCACTTTACTTGGACTAAGATAATACCCTCTATGCCACTGTCATGAAGCATTATGACCATCCTGTGTCACTTTACTTGGACTAAGATAATACCCTCTATGACACTGTCATGAAGCATTATGACCATCCTGTGTCACTTTACTTGGACTAAGATAATACCCTCTATGCCACTGTCATGAAGCATTATGACCATCCTGTGTCACTTTACTTGGACTAAGATAATACCCTCTATGCCACTGTCATGAAGCATTATGACCATCCTGTGTCACTTTACTTGGACTAAGATAATACACTCTATGCCACTGTCATGAAGCATTATGACCATCCTGTGTCACTTTACTTGGACTAAGATAATACCCTCTATGCCACTGTCATGAAGCATTATGACCATCCTGTGTCACTTTACTTGGACTAAGATAATACCCTCTATGCCACTGTCATGAAGCATTATGACCATCCTGTGTCACTTTACTTGGACTAAGATAATACACTCTATGACACTGTCATGAAGCATTATGACCATCCTGTGTCACTTTACTTGGACTAAGATAATACCCTCTATGCCACTGTCATGAAGCATTATGACCATCCTGTGTCACTTTACTTGGACTAAGATAATACACTCTATGACACTGTCATGAAGCATTATGACCATCCTGTGTCACTTTACTTGGACTAAGATAATACACTCTATGACACTGTCATGAAGCATTATGACCATCCTGTGTCACTTTACTTGGACTAAGAAAATACACTTTATCATCAACAAATAAGCCAAAAAGGCAGATCAAGTACGTGTCCTTATGTCAATCATCAGTCTAAAAGAGGGTGTCTTGTCCTGCTCCTGAAATCTGCTTCTGCATTCAACCCAGTATTCGGCAACAGACCATTGGGGTGTGTGCATGTCTGACATCAATTTGTGCACAATAACAATAATAATTTAACATGGTCAATTTCAGAAACGGTTATATAACAAAAACATATTGTTCACTTGTAGGTTACGGTGTAATGGAATGTTTTGCCTTGTGTGGACGGTTGTGTGGGTTTTGTCATCTTATGTAGGTGTTATAACCAGCCGTACAACAATGCTATATATGTCACACAAGATCAAAATATATGTGTCGTCATGACAGCGTTATGACCATATTACGACAGGTTATGACAAGTTAAGTCAGCCGTTATGACATGGTTATGAATTTGTCTTATGGTGTTATGACACTGTGTGTCAAGTAAAGTGTTACCAGTTTTACTTTAATCATATTTTTTGAATAGTGAAATAATTTCAAATGCTCGTTCATAGTCAGTAGTGGGCAATAGTTTTTGGTCAGTAGTTGTGGTCAGTAGGTGTGTGGTTTAGTAGTTGTGGTCAGTAGTTGTGTGGTTTTGTAGTTGTGGTCAGTAGTTGTGTGGTTGTGGTCAGTAGTTGTGGTAAGTAGTTGTGTGGTTTAGTAGTTGTGGTTCAGCAGTTTTGTGGTCAGTAGTTGTGTGGTTGTGGTCAGTAGTTGTGGTCAGTAGTTGTGTGGTTGTGGTCAGTAGTTGTGTGGTTTAGTAGTTGTGGTCAGTAGTTGTGTGGTTTTGTAGTTGTGGTCAGTAGTTGTGTGGTTGTGGTCAGTAGTTGTGGTAAGTAGTTCTGTGGTTTAGTAGTTGTGGTTCAGCAGTTTTGTGGTCAGTAGTTGTGTGGTTGTGGTCAGTAGTTGTGGTCAGTAGTTGTGTGGTTGTGGTCAGTAGTTGTGTGGTTTAGTAGTTGTGGTCAGTAGTTGTGTGGTTTTGTAGTTGTGGTCAGTAGTTGTGTGGTTGTGGTCAGTAGTTGTGGTCAGTAGTTGTGTGGCTGTGGTCAGTAGTTGTGGTCAGTAGTTGCGTGGTTGTGGTCAGTAGTTATGTGGTTGTGGTCAGTAGTTGTGGTTTAGCAGTTTTGTGGTCAGTAGTTGTGTGGTTCAGTAGTTTTGTGGTGAGTACTTGTGGTTCAGTAGTTGTGGTTCAGTGGTTGTGGTTCAGTAGTTGTGGTTCAGTAGTTATGGTTCAGTAGTTATGGTTCAGTAGTTGTGTGGTCAGTACTTGTGGTTCAGTAGTTGTGTGGTCAGTACTTGTGGTTCAGTAGTTGTGTGGTTGTGGGAGGTAGTTGGAGTCAGTAGTTGTGTGGTTCAGTAGGTGGGGGGTTCAGTAGTTGTGGTCAGTATTTGTATGGTTGTTGTCAGTAGTTGTGTGATTGTTGTAGGTAGTTGTGGTCAGTAGTTGTGTGGTTCAGTAATTGTGGTCAGTAGTTGTGGTCAGTAGTGGCCATCAGTAGTTGTGTGGTTGTGGTCAGTAGTTGTGTGGTTCAGTAGTCGTGTGCCCTCCAATTAGTATGATACTGTATGTATTACGTATCTTGTATATTTTGTTATTGTTATGTGTCTATGGTCTATGGCTATGGGTTAGGGTTAAGATCAAGGTTAGGTTAAAGGTTTAAGGTTAGGGTTAGGGTTAGCTAACATGCTAATTATTTACAAAGTAGCTAAAAAGTAGTAAGTAGTTGAAAGGTTTCTCAAATGCAGAAGTTGTCTTTGATAAGATTTGAACACCCAACATTTGGGTTGCTAGACATGCACGTTATATGTTTTTGCCTTAATTGTGTAACCATACCAAACATAACATTTCATACTATTTTCAGAGTCCCGGATTTACATTTACTATGTTACGTCTAGTCTATGAGACCAGGCTGTTTACACAGGCCCGATTGCTTCTGCCAAATATAAGGCCCTGCCTGAAACCCGAAATCAGAAATAACTCCCTCAATTAGTAAATCCTTTAGCTGCTGCTCTCTGTCTCTCACTCAATCACTCCCGCATACTCCCATTTTCTTCTGAGCTGTCCTGTATTATTCACGACTGTAATCTAGCCTGGGCTTAAGCAAGGAAATCATGTTCTGATGCTGATTGGCTTATTTTTAGGCAGTTACAAAACAAGTGTTCTTTTCTTCTCAGGGAGGCAAAGTCTGAATATTTTATGTCTGTTACCACTGATAACCTGAATGACCCTAGAAAGTTTTGGAATGCTATTAAGTCTATGTCTGGTAACAGTAATGTTAACGAATTACCGTCATGTGTTTTGAAGGACTCTGTTGCTATATATGGCAAAACTGAAATGCTGAATTGTTTCAATGAGCACTTTGTATCATCTGGTAGGCTGTTTGAACCCTGTGTGGATGAAGTAGTGTCCTCTGTCACTGTACAACCCTGTGTGGATGAACCAGTGAGAGCTTGTCAAACATTTTTATCATTCTCAGTGCAGGTGGTACATAAAGCCCTGAAATCCTTAGATCAGAGAAAGCCTGCAGGTCCTGATCTTTTGGATCCCTGCTTTTAAATCTGGCAGCTGATTTCATAGCTGAACCACTTACATATCTGTTCAATCTAACCCTGGAATGTAATGAAATTCCAAAGATCTGGAAATCAGCATTTGTCCTACCACTTTTAAAAGGGGGAGATCCAACTCTTTTAAATAATTATAGGCCAATCTCAAAGCTGTCACCCCTGGTGAAAATACTTGAAACCCTGGTAAGTGAACAGCTAAAATACTTTTTATTTACTAACTCTATTTTATCAATGTACCAATCAGGCTTCAGGAAGAAGCAGAGCACAATTACAGCAGCCATGAAGGTTTTAAATTATATCACTGAAGCCCTTGACTGTTACGGTTTTCTAGTGGTGATGAAGGAGAGTCGGACCAAACTGCAGCGTGTCGATTGCGATCCATATTTATTAAACAAAACGTATTAAACAAAACACGTAAACACGAAACTAAACACTAAACACTACAAAACAAAAACGTAATGAAAACCGAAAACAGCCTATCTAGTGCAAACTAACAGAGAGTACAAGTAAGACACTAAGGACAATCACCCACGACAAACTCAAAGAATATGGCTGCCTAAATATGGTTCCCAATCAGAGACAACGATAAGCATCTGCCTCTGATTGAGAACCACTCCAGACAGCCATAGACTTTGCTAGATAACCCACTAAGCTACAATCCCAATACCACCACCAAAACCCCAAGACAAACACACCACAATTACAAAAACCCCATGCCACACCCTGGCCTGACCAAATACATAAAGATAAACACAAAATACTTTGACCAGGGCGTGACATTGACAAAAAACAGCACTGTGTCTCACTTTGTATTGATCTCTCTAAGGCTTTTGATACAGTTGATCATGCTATACTAAGGCAGAGATGGTTGAGTGTAGGTCTTTCAGAGCATGCAGTTGCATGGTTTGCTAACTATCTGTCTGATAGAACTCAGTGCACTCAATTTGATGGTCTTATGTCTGTTAAATTGTCTGTCCTTAATGGCTCTGTACTTGGTCCTCTCTTATTCACTATTTATATAAATGATTTAGACAAAAATGTCCAAAATGCACAACTTAATTTTTATGCTGATGATACTGTTATTTACTGTTGTGACTCATCTCTTACAAAAGCTTTCCAGAACTTGCAAACTGCTTTTTATACTGTTCAACATACCTTGTGTCAATTGAAGCTTATCCTCAATACTGACCAAACTAAACTAATGGTGTTTTCTAAAGCAAGAAATAGACCTCTGAACCTTTCACCTATTACTACCTGTCAGGGAAAGGAGATTGAGGTTGTAACCTCATATACATATCTTGGAATTCTAATTGATGACGGCCTCTCTTTAAAATTGCATATTCAACAACTTATAAAAAAATTGAAGCTGAAATTGGGATTTTATTTTAGGAATAAGGCCTGTTTTTCTTTTGAAGCCAGAAGGAGGATAGTATCAGCTACATTTATGCCTTTACTAAACAATGGGGATATTTTATACTGTATATGAATGCTTTCGCTCAGTGTTTGAGATCAATTGACACTCTTTACCATGGCACTTTGAGATTTATTTTAAACTGCAAAACCCTTACGCACCACTGCACTTTGTATACCAGGGTTGGCTGGCCTTCTCTAGTAACTCATAGGCTCAGTCACTGGTATACTTTTATTTACAAAGCCATTTTGTGTTTACTACCTTTTTATTTGGGCATTTTTATTGTTCAGAAATGTGGTGGGTACTCTCTTCATTCGCTGGACTTTATCCTGCTAACTGTTCCAAATGTCCGAACTGAATTTGGTTAAAGGGATTTTATGTACTCTGTGCCATTGGAACACCTTACAAAATACTTTTAAACTTAAGAACTTGTCCCAATTGGTGTTTTTAAATCACAGATGAATGATTATGAGGCTGATTCCCTGACCTGTCAATGTTTTTAATTAACTGTTTGATTTTGTTATACTCTTGTGAATTCAATGGTTTTTACTAGATTACTTGTAGTTTTTCATGTTGTCTGTCTGTCATTTTTGTAATGACTTTGTGCTGCCTATCTTGGCCAGGACGCTCTTGAAAAAGAGATTTTAAATCTCAATGAGCCCTTCCTGGTTAAATAAAGGTTAAATAAAATCAAATAAATGACACTGCTCATGGCGACTCTGAGCGTGTGAGAGTCCATAGCAACAGCTTCGATTGGGCTGCTCTGCTCGATGTAGAGATATGAGAGAGCAGTTAGCTGTTAGCTACTTTTCATCACTCTAAACTCCGACAAAAGCTCAAGGAACGTTATTATTTTATGTGAAAAAATAATCTCTCTTATATTTGACGAGGTTGAAGCACTTCTGACTTCATGTTTTGATTATTAGTCAGATATAACTGTACTGCGTAGCAGAGCACGAGAAAAATGACTCAAGATTAAAAATGTCAGTGATCAATTTAGTGATCCCCCAAGCCGTACAATAGTTATTGATGTGGTCAAAGTAGCTGATTTGTGTCAAAAGTTGCATTATTGAATTTACAGTGAAGGGATTGTTGGAAGTGATGTCAAAATGGGTAGCTTTAAAATGTTGAGGAAATGCCATGAAAATGAATAAATCAAATCAAAGTTTATTTGTCACGTCCGCCGAGTACAATATGTGTAGTAGACCTTACAGTGAAACGCTTACTTACAGGCTCTAACCAATAGTGCAAAAAAAGGTGTTTAGGTGAAAAATAGGTAGGTAAAGAAATAAAACAACAGTAAAACGAAAGGCTATATTCAGTAGCGAGGCTATAAAAGTAGCGAGGTAACATACAGACACCGGTTCGTCAGTCTGATTGAGGTAGTATGTACTATAAAGATTGACGTAAAGGACAAAAATGTATAACCTAAAAAGTATAAAATATGTCAAAGCGGAATACAAGCAAATCAAACCAGATCAGTTTACATGTTATAAAGTTTGAATGGTGTTTCTAGCTTAAACGGTGTAGAAGCAGTTGAGTGCTAAATAATTATAATAAAAGTAGGTAGGTTGAAGATTGAAGTGTTTTTTGCTTCGCAAGCCCCCATCATTTATAAAAAGATAAAGGCAGGGTGTTAGGAAGTTCCTGGGTCAGGATGTGTGTGTACAGCATGGGGACATATTTTTATGCGATTGTGAAGGGCTACTGATGGAAGCTCAGCCAGTCTCGCCACTCTCAGCAAATCTAACCCTGTTTTTACCCTTGGCAGACAGCGGGGCATTTCCTTTTTAGCTATCATTATAACTGATTTGAACCAAACATTGACAGATGTTCAAGATGTCTGTACGTGATTGTGTTCTATAATGTTAGTGGTATTAGCTATCTTGCGTATTGTGATTTTGTCATGTGTCTATGGTTTTATATAGTGGAGAAAAGTAAATGCAGACATTTGATATGATTCCCATATGGAATATTATTTATAATAATCTTTTGAAGTGTCTACCCACTGGGCACAAGCTGGTCGAATCAATGTTTTTTGGATGTTATTTGTCAACGTAGCCCGATTGTGACGTCGAATCTACATTTTAAACAAATTTGGATTATTTGCAAAATGTTACCAGTACTGTTTTCACATCATTTAAACCAGCTTTACAAACATTGAAATGAGGGTAAAACTTTAACTTCAATACAACGACTTAATAACCTGACTATCAGGGTTTTACAACATTCTATTAAACAAATATATAAATGTAAAGTGTTAGTCTCAAATAAAAGATCCCAGAAAAGTTCAATATGCAAGTAAAGCTTGTTTCTATCAAATGTTGTGCACAAATTTGTTTACATCCCTTTTAGTGAACATTTCTCCTTTGCCAAAATAACCCATCCACCTGACAGGTGTGGCATATCAACAAGCTGATTAAACAGCATGATCATTACACAGGTGCACCTTGTGCCGAGGACAATAAAAAGCCACTAAAATGTGCAGTTTTGTCATACAATACAATGTCACAGGTGTCTCAGGTTTTGAGGGAGTATGCAATTGCCATGCTGACTGCAGGAATGTCAACCCTGAGCTGTTGCCAGAAAATGTCATGTTCATTTCTCTACCATAATGTCATTATAGAGAAAGTGGCAGTACTTCCAACCGGCCTCACAACCGCAGACCACGTGTAACCACGCCAACCCATGTCCACCACATCTGACTTCTTCACCTGGGGGTTGCTGAGGAGTAATTGTGTCTGTAATAAATCCCTTCTGTGGAGAGAAAACATAATTATGTGTGTGGGCCTGGCTCCCAGGTGTTTTATTGTTGCATGTTGCATTTATATTTTTGTTCATTGTACATTTATGACATTGAAGTGGCTTTGGTGCATCTTTCACCATCTTTGTGTCTTCAGACGGGGTTTCATGAATCGCACTCCGACAAAAGTAAGCGAGGCAAAATGTATATTTCTTTCAGTAGAATTTCAACGTAGTTATCAGAACTATGTATATGTTCAAATTGCTTTAAAAAATGCCACGTAATTCACGTCAGCGTGAACGAGTCTACATATTATTCATAATATATATGCATAAGATAATATTGAAATGTAAAATGTTTATTATATTCATATCATGAATTTGCCGTTCTATTTATAGGGCTAAGATGCCATATGATGTTTTGTCATTTACTTTGCATGAAGTGTTGCCACTAGTGAAAAGGTGTCTTGTCAACCTGTTCGCGAAATCGTCTGACAGCTTCAACTGATTGACCCGATAATAGTAGTCTACTGTAATTTACACAGATAACAACCCATCTCAAGCTAATCAAGCCCTGTGGAGAAGAAGACCTCTGAATAGGTAAGACACAAACATTTTGTCACCTATAAATCCAAATGTCTCTTAGTTTAATGGTTTGTTGGACTAGTGCAATTTAGCTATGACTTCTCATAAACGGTGACATGAATTACAATGCGGATGTTTTAGCTCTGACAGAGTCTATCGATAATGGGACATCTGTCATACATACTGAAACTAGGGTAGATGGTAACTTGACTGACCCCTCCTCCATTGTTACAAGTGATCGTACTGAAAGGTTGTTTGATAGTGATGAGATTGAGCGGTCGTCTGATAGCGTGTGAAGCAGGATCTTCTCAAACTGCAAAAAAAAAGGTGGTATTTGTGAAGCTGGCATCTTGGAATAATGAAATCAACCTCACCAGGGGTGCAGTGGGTAGTTTATTGGTCATTCTCAAAGAAGAGGGGCTGAATATTCAAAAATATACCGGTGTTGTGCCGAATAGCTCCCCACTTGCAGAATTAGTAATGTAGGGTATGTAAACATTATATTAAGTGGCATTGTTTAAAGTGACTAGTGATACATTTATCACATCCAATTTTTAATTATTAGTGGCTAGAGATTTGAGTCAGTATGATGGCAGCACTCAATGTTAGTGATGGCTATTTAACAGTCTGATGGCCTTGAGATAGAAGCTGTTTTTCAGTCTCTCGGTCCCAGCATATGATCGTGTAGAGCAGGGTATATAGTACCCCATTCATATACGCTAACTACAACTTTAGAGACTATTGAAGAAAGTATCGTCTGACCAAGGGGAGTTTTGTTAAGACCCTCGACGCTTGCACTAAACATGAATACTCATCGCTTGAGGTACTCTTTGAGAAACATTAGGAATATATATATTTTTAAATATCAGAGAGAAATAATACTACAAAAAAAGTTAACTATTACACAACTTTTTATAGGGTTACCGTTTCCACCTGTCCAAATCTCCACGGTACACCGTGACAGTAAGTAACATTATATATATTATTTCTCGCTGACATGAAAGGTGACATGAACGATCACTATCGAAAGCGATTATTGACATCTCTAAATGTTAAAACACAGCGTCGGAATTGTAGTTTACGCAGAGCCAAATGTGGATGAATGTAATGGCTGAAAACCCTTTATGTGGAGAAGGGTTTTCAAAAAACTAGCTGTAGCAAAGACTCTGGTTGAGCATCCAGATTTCATTGAGGATTCAATAGATTTGAAAATCAACTTTGGTGGTGTTCCTCTCTAAATCCTCTCGCTGCCAATTTATTTAGCTTTCATTTTTGTGTTTGTATTTATTATGGATTCCCATTATCTGCTGCCAAGGCAGCCGCTACTATTCCTGGGGTCCAGCAAAATTAAGGCAGTTTATACAATTTAAAAAACCATTAAAATACATTCACAGATTTCACAATACACTGCATGCCCTCGGGCCCCTACTACACTACTACCACGTAACTACAGTACTAAATCCATGTGAACGTGTGTGTATAGTGCGTATGTTATTGTGTGTGTATGCACATGTCTGTGGCTATGTTTGTGTTGCTTCACAGTCCCGGCTGTTCCAAAAGGTGTTTTTTCAGGGTTTTAAAAAAAATCTTAATTTGACTGTTTACATGACTTCCATCCATTTTGTTTCCTTATTCTCTGGAGAGACTAAACCAGTGCCTGTGGATACATGCTTGAATGATGTCCTGTCTGAGTCATGTCCTGTCTGAGTTGAAGTTGCTCCTGGTTTCAGCTTCTGAAACATGCAGACTGTCTTCCTCTCAGAAAACCAAGGTGTCGGTGGCTCTGATCTCCTTTCCAGGCTTATTGCCAAAATAATTTTCCCATATACAGTTGACACTTAAAAAAATGATGTAGCTGCTGTAGCTGTCTGTGTAGCTGTCTGTATCAACCATGGAAAATAACTCCATATTGCCTTTGCGTGGTAGGCTAGGGCACATATCATCTAACTTCTCATCAGTTCTTGCTTGACTGATACTTGTCTCTGAAATATGCTGCAAACTCACCACATTTAGATGTGGCGGAAAGTTCACACAGGTTTGCGGGGCCGGTATTTATCAGGTCATCAATGGTTGAGAAGAGCACTATCGAATTATACTGAGTTAATAGTGATGAAGGTATACAAATAACCTTGTTATAAATGCCAAGTTGCTCTCTCAGAATATCATAATGGACCTGCCACTTTGACTTTCTCCACTTCCGCTCTACATTTCTGCAATTTCTCTTTTAATTGATTTAGTTTATTCATTCCAAGGGGCTCTCTGTTTGGTTGTGGCCTTTTTTCAACTTTACTGGAGCTGTGGCATCAATGGTTGCCCTTCATTTGCTATTACAGTTATTAACTAAATCATCACAAGAGGAAGGTAGAATAGGTGGTGGAGTATTGTTCAGACACTCAATCAAATCTGTAGCAACTTCAGAAATATTGCGTTCAGTATTGCCCTGTGCTGTGGGCAACACAGTGATGATCAGATAAAGCAACATCACAAATAGAGGATATGTCAATAGAAAACCTCTTGGTAATAACCAGATCCAGAGTATGGCCGCCGTTATGGGTGGGCCCAGTAGAAAGCCCCTTGATAATAACTAGGTCCAGAGTATGGCCACGGTTATGGGTGGGCCCAGGAGAAAGCCCCTTGATAATATCTAAGTCCAGAGTATGGCCACGGTTATGGGTGGGCCCAGGAGAAAGCCCCTTGATAATATCTAAGTCCAGAGTATGGCCACGGTTATGGGTGGGCCCAGTAGAAAGCCCCTTGATAATAACTAGGTCCAGAGTATGGCCACGGTTATGGGTGGGCCCAGGAGAAAGCCCCTTGATAATATCTAAGTCCAGAGTATGGCCACGGTTATGGGTGGGCCCAGTAGAAAGCCCCTTGATAATAACTAGGTCCAGAGTATGGCCACGGTTATGGGTGGGCCCAGTAGAAAGCCCCTTGATAATAACTAGGTCCAGAGTATGGCCACGGTTATGGGTGGGCCCAATAGAAAGCCCCTTGATAATAACTAGGTCCAGAGTATGGCCACGGTTATGGGTGGGCCCAGTAGAAAGCCCCTTGGTAGTAACCAGGTCCAGAGTATGGCTGTGGTTACGGGTGGGCCCAATAGAAAGCTCCTTGGTAAAGCCAGATCCAGAGTATGGCCACGGTTATGGGTGGGCCCAGTAGAAAGCCCCTTGGTAATAACCAGGTCCAGAGTATGGCTGTGGTTATAGGTGGGCCCAGTAGAAAGCCTCTTGGTAATAAGCAAGTCCAGAGTATGGCCATGGTTATGGGTGGGCCCAGTAACATGTTGGATGAAGTCCCTAGAGATCAAAAGATTCATAAATTCACTGGCCTTGGAGTCAGTTTCTTTGACAACACAAATATTAAAATTGTTCTCATGGACAATAGACAATAGTTCAGATAAATCAGTAAAGTTCAGGAAATCTCCAAGTAAAACAGAAAGAGAAGTACATTCAAATCATTTATAATCGGTGTGTCTAAACATCGACAGTTTGTGTACATTGAATTTACTTGGCATGGTTGTATTCTGTATATTGTGTGTTTAGAATCGCAGGAGGAATGTAGTCTCCCACCTCTAGCCACTACTGCCTCTAAGTAGGGTTGCCCGCAATGATGACTAATCAAGCCCTTGTCCCTGAACCCTAGCCACTGAACAACCACCTTGCCTTTTAATAGACTGGGAGGACCTTGTACAATATTAATTCAACTGATCCTTTCAAATCTACAAGTATGTGGCTAGTGGGGAGGTAGACTCAACCCAGACAGAACAGTCCATTGTTAGTGTAGTGAAACGTGAAACTGAGCTGAAATCTGTCTGGATTTCCGGGGTAGAGGCTTGGGAGGCATGTTGTAGAATTTTGGTTTAAAGTTTGGTAATGTGTTTAGTTTAACGTTTTAAAAGTCTTCCACTTCAGTAACATTTAAACGCTTGACAAACGTGTGTAGAATAAGGCTGGATGTTATTTTACACATATTTTATTTCCAGACAAAGGTCTACCCAAACCCCCACCAAAATATGCCCTGACGGACCAGAAAACCTGCCACTGCTACCAAGAAGGAAAACGCAAAAACGCAGCACAAGCCACCATGTAACGATGGGGAGGACGACCCTTCACAATGTATTCCAACCCCTTTTTCTTGATCAAAGGTATTCTAACTGTAAAAACAGCAAAGGTACAGGATGGCAGGCAGGCTCAGGGTCAGGCAGTGGTAAGGCGGACGAGAAAAAGGGAGACTAGGGAAGGTTTCCCCTAGTCTCTCTTTTTGTCGTGCGAGCAGAGACAAAACACTGATAGGCTTGAACAAACAAAACTGGCAAACTGGCATCATACAGACAGAAAGCACAGGTATAAATACACAGTGGATAACGGGGAAGATGGGCGACACCTGGAGAGGGTGGAGACAAGCACAATGACAGGTGAAACAGATCAGGGTGTGACATGTCGTACCGGATGGACAAATCCACAGAACCCTGACAAACGGCCTTGTGTTCTACACAGAACCCTGACAAACGGCCTTGTGTTCTACACAGAACCCTGACAAACGGCCTTGTGTTCTACACAGAACCCTGACAAACGGCCTTGTGTTCTACACAGAACCCTGACAAACGGCCTTGTGTTCTACACAGAACCCTGACAAACGGCCTTGTGTTCTATACAGAACCCTGACAAACGGCCTTGTGTTCTACACAGAACCCTGACAAACGGCCTTGTGTTCTACACAGAACCCTGACAAACGGCCTTGTGTTCTACACAGAACCCTGACAAACGGCCTTGTGTTCTATACAGAAGCCTGACAAACGGCCTTGTGTTCTACACAGAACCCTGACAAACGGCCTTGTGTTCTATACAGAAGCCTGACAAACGGCCTTGTGTTCTACACAGAACCCTGACAAACGGCCTTGTGTTCTACACAGAACCCTGACAAACGGCCTCCTGTCAACGATTAATTTGAAAGGACACAAAAGAAGAGGGTCTTTGAGGACTCCAACCTTTGCAGCATCATTATAGACACAGTTAGAAACATGACCTTCTACATGCCATTTGAATACATTCTCTAGCTAATATTTGTTTTCACCCCTTTTACAGCAGGTGTGAGTCTTGGCGAATCAAATACTACAGGCAGAAATACTACAGGCAGAAATACTACAGGCAGAAATACTACAGGCAGAAATACTACAGGCAGAAATACTACAGGCAGAAATACTACAGCCAGAAATACTACAGGCAGAAGTACTACAGGCAGAAATACTACAGGCAGAAATACTACAGGCAGAAATACTACAGGAAGAAATACTACAGGCAGAAATACTACAGGCAGAAATACTACAGGCAGAAATACTACAGGCAGAAATACTACAGGCAGAAGTACTACAGTCAGAAATACTACAGGCAGAAATACTACAGGCAGAAATAATACAGGCAGAAATACTACAGGCAAAAGTACTACAGGCAGAAATACTACAGGCAGAAATACTACATCCAGAAATACTACAGGCAGAAATAATACAGGCAGAAATACTACAGGCAAAAGTACTACAGCCAGAAATACTACAGGCAGAAATACTACAGGCAGAAGTACTACAGGCAGAAATACTACAGGCAGAAATACAGGCAGAAATACAGGCAGAAATACTACAGGAAGAAATACTACAGGCAGAAATACTACAGCCAGAAATACTACAGGCAGAAATACTACAGGCAGAAATACTACAGGCAGAAATACTACAGGCAGAAGTACTACAGGCAGAAATACTACAGGCAGAAATACTACAGGCAGAAGTACTACAGCCAGAAATACTACAGGCAGAAGTACTACAGGCAGAAATACTACAGGCAGAAATACTACAGGCAGAAGTACTACAGGAAGAAATACTACAGGCAGAAATACTACAGGCAGAAATACTACAGGCAGAAATACTACAGGCAGAAATACTACAGGCAGAAATACTACAGGCAGAAGTACTACAGGAAGAAATACTACAGGCAGAAATACTACAGGCAGAAATACTACAGGCAGAAATACTACAGGCAGAAATACTACAGGCAGAAATACTACAGGCAGAAGTACTACAGGCAGAAATACTACAGCCAGAAATACTACAGGCAGAAATACTACAGGCAGAAATACTACAGGCAGAAATACTACAGGCAGAAGTACTACAGGCAGAAATACTACAGCCAGAAATACTACAGGCAGAAATACTACAGCCAGAAATACTACAGGCAGAAGTACTACAGGCAGAAATACTACAGGCAGAAATACTACAGGCAGAAATACTACAGGCAGAAGTACTACAGGCAGAAATACTACAGCCAGAAATACTACAGGCAGAAATACTACAGGCAGAAATACTACAGGCAGAAGTACTACAGGCAGAAATACTACAGGCAGAAATACTACATCCAGAAATACTACAGGCAGAAATACTACAGGCAGAAATACTACAGGCAGAAATACTACAGGCAGAAATACTACAGGCTACAACCTGCCTGAAATGTGCAACAGACTGCAAGGGTGCAGCGGAAGGTTCACTGAGCAGCAGGAATGAAGGGATGAAAGAGGTCATAAATAGTTGGAAGCATCAAAGCCTTTTTTTGGCTCATTGTATATCTAGGTCTTTACTGAAGCCTGTGACAGAAATGCATGTTTTTGTCTTGTACATCTATTTTGTGTTGCAATAAAGGTGTTTATTTAAATGCATATCAGCTTTTACATGGACAGAGGTTCACACAATGCTGTTCCACGATCCAGCTCTAATCGTGTTACACATCATGACAGTAGCCAACAGTAGTACAGACCCTTAGTCTGGAAGATACATGTTGCACCATGGGTAGAATGGTATTATACATATCGGGTTTCTTTTCAAGTGTGGGCAACATCAAAGGTCCTGGTTGATACACTAAATGACCAAAAGTATGTGGACATCTGCTCATCGAACATTCTCATTCCAAAATCATGGCATTAATATGGAGTTAGTCCCCCCTTTTCTGCTGTAACAGCTTCCACTCTTCTGGGAAGGCTTTTCACTAGATGATGGAACGTTGCTGCAGGAACTTGCTTCCATTTAGCCACAAGAACATTAGTGAGGTCGGGCACTGATGTTGGCGATTAGGCCTGGGTCCTCGTCGGCATTAAGGTTAATCTCATTGATCAACGTCTCAACCAAATACTACTCACATTTCCACATGGAATTGATGTGGTGTGCACAGTGGGAGTAACCTTGGGTGGGGTCAGTGAATTGTTCTTGACTTCCTACGGTATGTAGATAAATGTGTGTGCATAGACCACTTCCTGGGTTTGTTTAAAGATAGGAAGCGCCAAAACACAGGAAATCGTGCAAGAGGCCCCTCGAGCCACTGGCCCTCTCCGGCTCTGCAGTCCAATTATTCTGTTCAATCTTTTTTTTTTTTTGCACGTATGAATATGATGTCACTTCCTGGAAACAGTCCACATCCATTACAAATGTTCCGTTAAAAGACTCCTATTATCAAAAGCCTAACAATCAACCCACATTTGGAAACTTGGAAACACTTATCTCCCTCACTAGCTTTAAGCACCAACTGTCAGAGTAGCTCACAGATTACTGCACCTGTACATAGCCCACCTATAATTTAGCCCAAACAACTACCTCTTTCCCTACTGTATTTAATTAATTTATTTATTTTGCTCCTTTGCACCCCATTATTTTTATTTCTACTTTGCACATTCTTCCATTGCAAATCTACCATTCCAGTGTTTTACTTGCTATATTGTATTTACTTTGCCACCATGGCCTATTTCTGCCTTTACCTCCCTTATCTCACCTCACTTGCTCACATCATATATAGACTTGTTTCTACTGTATTATTGACTGTATGTTTGTTTTACTCCATGTGTAACTCTGTGTCGTTGTATCTGTCGAAATGCTTTGCTTTATCTTGGCCAGGTCGCAATTGTAAATGAGAACTTGTTCTCAACTTGCCTACCTGGTTAAATAAAAGTGAAATAAATAAATAAAAATACAATTTAAAGATGCAAATGGAGGTTTAGTTGGTAATATGTCAAAGTTTGAGTTGAATTTTGACTGTCTGGTTCAGACATTAAATTATATATTTATCTTTTCTCTTATAGATGTCCTTCTATGAAATTAAACTGCACAGATAAACCCAGTTTTAGGCAAACAATGTTTTTGCTAGTGGATTTGGGGAGGTGTGCACTTTTTGTGGTACCAGAATTTCTCCCTCCTTTGCCCAGCCCTGATAGAGAGCTCCTGGCCAAGGTAACAGTTTGTGTTAATATGGTGTGGCACCGCCCTCTGCTGGCACAACAGGAGTCTGCAGAGACACAAAACTAATCTCAAATCATTCCTCATGCATAAACTGGTTGGTATATAGTAAACAATATGGTGAAACTTCAACCTAGCCTATCAGAGGGCAAGTTGGCACCATTGCGAGATTGTTTACACCAATCAAATCCTCTCAGATCGCCACAAGCCCCCCCACCCATCCCTTTATCAAAGGTGTAAATTATTTTTGAATAAATTAGCAAACATTTTTTTTAAACAACATGTTTTCCCTTTGTCATTATGGGGTATTGTGTGTAGATGTGTGGAAAAAGTCAAATGTAATATATTTCTAATTCAAGCTGTAACAACAAAATGGGGAATAAATCCAGGGGTGCGAATCCCTTGTGAAGGCTCTGTAAGAGTGGTTGAGTGGGAGTCGGTGCAGAAAGTCTCCTGAGAAGCAGAGAGTCAGTGAACACAGTCTCTAAGGTGCAGGTGACTGTCTGTGGTCTATTGAACAGATGTTCTGGGAACACAGTCTCTAAGGTGCAGGTGATTGTCTGTGGTCTATTGAACTGATGTTCTGGGAACACAGTCTCTAAGGTGCAGGTGATTGTCTGTGGTCTATTGAACAGATGTTCTGGGAACACAGTCTCTAAGGTGCAGGTGACTGTCTGTGGTCTATTGAACTGATGTTCTGGGAACACAGTCTCTAAGGTGCAGGTGATTGTCTGTGGTCTATTGAACTGATGTTCTGGGTTGGGCTGCGGTGGATATGGACGGTTGCACCAGTTTTTCTCCCCGTAAGACACTTGACCCTTCTTCCCCTGGTCTGCTGACACAATCAGGTCCTCAAAAATGAGGAGAGCGCCAGGGTTGGGAGGTTATTTAACAAGAATTATCTGGCTCTGTCTCCACATCAGAATAGTTATTTTGACCAACTGGACAAAACTTGAGAAATGACAGGAGACTAAGTTATTCTGCCCAATAAGCAAACGGTCTTGAACACTGGAATCCCAAAACTAAAAAAACTACACACTAAAGTCTCACTTTTCCCAACACAGTCTCAACTTTTCAAAACTCGCTACTGTATTTAAAATGTATGGACTGGTTTACATTTATAAACAAACCTGTCTCTAAGGCAATGCCACCTTTGTTTTTTTTATGTCCCATTCCTTTGCCCTGTCAGGTGAGTTCAACGACTTCTCTGTCTTTCACATACCGATGTGCAGCTGCATCTGAGGAGTCAGTGTGGTGTATTAGCAGTGGTTATATTAGCAGTGGTTATATGTTACAGTCAGTGTGGTGTATTAGCAGTGGTTATATTAGCAGTGGTTATATGTTACAGTCAGTGTGGTGTATTAGCAGTGGTTATATGTTACAGTCAGTGTGATGTATTAGCAGTGGTTATATGTTACAGTCAGTGTGATGTATTAGCAGTGGTTATATGTTACAGTCAGTGTGATGTATTAGCAGTGGTTATATGTTACAGTCAGTGTGATGTATTAGCAGTGGTTATATGTTACAGTCAGTGTGGTGTATTAGCAGTGGTTATATGTTACAGTCAGTGTGATGTATTAGCAGTGGTTATATTAGCAGTGGTTATATGTTACAGTCAGTGTGGTGTATTAGCAGTGGTTATATGTTACAGTCAGTGTGATGTATTAGCAGTGGTTATATGTTACAGTCAGTGTGGTGTATTAGCAGTGGTTATATGTTACAGTCAGTGTGATGTATTAGCAGTGGTTATATGTTACAGTCAGTGTGATGTATTAGCAGTGGTTATATGTTACAGTCAGTGTGGTGTATTAGCAGTGGTTATATGTTACAGTCAGTGTGATGTATTAGCAGTGGTTATATGTTACAGTCAGTGTGGTGTATTAGCAGTGGTTATATGTTACAGTCAGTGTGATGTATTAGCAGTGCTTATATGTTACAGTCAGTGTGGTGTATTAGCAGTGGTTATATGTTACTGTTACAGTCAGTGTGATGTATTAGCAGTGCTTATATGTTACAGTCAGTGTGGTGTATTAGCAGTGGTTATATGTTACAGTCAGTGTGATGTATTAGCAGTGCTTATATGTTACAGTCAGTGTGGTGTATTAGCAGTGGTTATATGTTACAGTCAGTGGTGGCGACCCATCATTCAGGTCCCCACCTGTTTAGCATGTAATTTTGGCATTAATACCTGTCACATATCAGTTTGCAATCAATTGAAACAATGTAAAAAAAAACATTGAGTTAATAAAGCCGCATACAAACTTGGTCTTTTCTTTTCTTTTTTTTGAGTAAGGCAGCTCCAAAATGCAGGGGTTTCAGTCTAGCTCAGTGCTTTCTGTGGTGGTGGGGCAGTGGAAAATCCAGAGCGTAGGTGTTGGTAATGTTCTCTAGTTGCGCCGTGAATGGCTCAATGTTCTGTCACTCATGGGGACATTACGTCACCTCAAAATCTACGGGTAGAGCTTCAAAATTGAAGTCCCTTGGGTGATGCCATAGAGTTACATTATAAGTGCCCATCCAAGAAGGCTCAATGTCATTGGCCACAGATAAAATGACGTCAAATCACGTTATATCTAATGTAGCTTTAATTGGACTGATCATGTCAACATCATACTTTCAAATTCTTAGCTAGCAAGCTAGTAGTAATCATCATGAATCAAGTCGACAATCTACTGGCAAATCCTTTTCAATCCTTGTCAAATGAAGAGAATAATGAAGATAAATTATAGATAAAATGTATTGGTGCTCATCGGCCATTGGACATAAACATTACACACATTACAACATGTTAGAACTTGCAAATTAAACAATGAGTGATTTGAAAGAAATCAGCGGCTAACTACAAGCATTGCAAAGCAATCAGTCGCCTGCTATTGCTTACCGCCCAAATAGGTCCACAGACGATGCAATCTCAACCACACTGCACACTGCCCTAACCCATCTGGACAAGAGGAATACCTATGTGAGAATGCTGTTCATCGACTACAGCTCGGCATTCAACACCATAGTACCCTCCAAGCTCGTCATCAAGCTCGAGACCCTGGGTCTCGACCCCGCCCTGTGCAACTGGGTACTGGACTTCCTGACGGGCCGCCCCCAGGTGGTGAGGGTAGGCAGTGGTTCTCCTCCCCGCTGATCCTCAACACTGGGGCCCCACAAGGGTGCGTTCTGAGCCGTCTCCTGTACTCCCTGTTCACCCACAACTGCGTGGCCATGCACGCCTCCAACTCAATCATCAAGTTTGCGGACGACACAGTCAGTGGTAGGCTTGATTACCAACAACGACGAGACGGCCTATAGGGAGGAGGTGAGGGCCCTCGGAGTGTGGTGTCAGGAAAATAACCTCACACTCAACGTCAACAAAACTAAGGAGATGATTGTGGACTTCAGGAAACAGCAGAGGGAACACCCCCCATCCACATCGATGGAACAGTAGTGGAGAGGGTAGCAAGTTTTAAGTTCCTCGGCATACACATCACAGACAAACTGAATTGGTCCACTCACACAGACAGCATCGTGAGGAAGGCGCAGCAGCGCCTTTCAACCTCAGGAGGCTGAAGAAATTAGCTTGTCACCAAAAGCACTCACAAACTTCTACAGATGCACAATCGAGAGCATCCTGGCAGGCTGTATCACCGCCTGGTATGGCAGTGCACCGCCCTCAACCGTAAGGCTCTCAGAGGTAGTGAGGTCTGCACAACGCATCACCGGGGAAACTACCTGCCCTCCAGGACACCTACACCACCCGATGCTACAGGAAGGCCATAAAGATCATCAAGGACATCAACCACCCGGCCACTGCCTGTTCACCCCGCTGTCATCCAGAAGGCGAGGTCAGTATGGTGCATCAAAGCTGGGACCGAGAGACTGAAAAACAGCTTCTATCTCAAGGCCATCAGACTGTTAAACAGCCACCACTAACATTGAGTGGCTACTGCCAACACACTGTCAATGACACTGACTCTACTCCAGCCACTTTAATCATGGGAATTGATGGGAATTGATGTAAACATATCACTAGCCACTTTAAACAATGCTACCTTATATAATGTTACACCCTACATTATTCATCTCATATGCATACGTTGATACTGTACTCTATATCATCGACTGCATCCTTATGTAATACATGTATCACTAGCCACTTTAACTATGCCACTTGGTTTACATACTTATCTCATATGTATATACTGTACTCGATATCATCTACTGTATCTTGCCTATGCTGCTCTGTACCATCACTCATTCATATATCCTTATGTACATATTCTTTATCCCCTTACACTGTGTATAAGACAGTAGTTTTTTTGGGGGGAATTGTTAGTTAGATTACTTGTTCGTTATTACTGCATTGTCGGAACTAGAAGCACAAGCATTTCGCTACACTCGCATTAACATCTGCTAACCATGTGTATGTGACAAATAAAATTTGATTTGATTTGATTTGATTTGATTTGGAGTGGGTGTGTGGTCAAAGTCTGGGTGACCCACTGGAATTGTGATACGATATAATCTGTCTGTAAACAATTGTTGGAAAAATTACTTGTGTCATGCACAAAGTAGATGTCCTAACCAACTTGCCAAAACTATTATTTTGTTGATAAGAAATTTGTGGAGTGGTTGAACAAAGAGTTTTAATGACTCCAACCTAAGTGTATGTAAACTTCCGACAACAACTGTATGTGCATTACGAAATCATGTCCAATCAATTGAATTTACCACAGGTGGACTCCAATCAAGTTGTGGAAACATCTCAAGGATGATCAATGGAAACAGGATGTAACTGAGCTCAATTTCCAGTCTCATAGCAAAGGGTCTGAATACTTATGTAAATAAGGTATTTCTGTTTTTATTATTGAATACATTTGCAAACATTTCTAAAAAAAAAAACTGTTTTCACTTTGTCATTTTGGGGTATTCTGAGTAGATTGCTGAGGATTTGTATTTATTTAATATGTTTTAGATTAAGGCTGTAATATAATTTTTTTGGTGGAAAAAGTCAAGGGTTCTGAATACTTTCCGAAAGCACAATATACCCCTTTATTTATCCTACGGTTCTGAGTTGGAGTACTGGGAGAGTACTCTAAGAACATGTAGCCAATGTGCAAGTTGTAAAAGTAAGCATTAACCTTGCGGATAACCCCTTCCATCTTGCTTGATGAACGCCGTTCTGGTGCAGCTGCTGGAGGAGGGCTCTGCGGCAGCTGTGATTGTTGTTGGAATAGTTGTGCTACAGTACTTGTGCATTTGTTCATATCAGCCACCGTGTTGTAGTCCGGCATCTTTCTCAGCCTGGCCATGAGTTGCTGGAAATCCATTCCCTCGTTTGTTGATGCATCTTTCCATTGCACAAACACATCGTATCAATGGGAAAACAAATAAAGAGCAAATAGCCATTTGTCTCATTTGCTGTATTTTGCAAGGTCTGGTTAGCTAGCTAGCTACCAAACTATCCGTTCTTCCACCAAAGTTGGGTAGCTAACGTTAGCCAACTATGTTTTGCTAAATAGCTAGCTAACCCAAACTATCTTTGACCTTGATAGTTTGTGATATGTAGCCGATGTGTGCCTTTAAAAAAAAAATGTATGTAGTTCTGTCCTCGAGCTGTTCTTGTCTAATGATGTTCTGTTATTATGTCATTCTGTGTTATGTTTCATGTTTTGTGTGAACCAGGAAGAGTAACTGCTGCTTTTGCAATAGCTAATGGGGATCCTAATAAAATACCAAAAACTTGCCAGCAACATTAGCTAGCTATCTATCTTGTTTGGTCAAAACAGCAAATTGCAACATTTGTTAGTTAGCTAGCTAGTAACTCTAGTTTTTGATTACTTTGGCTGTAGTAACTAATTGCTAATTGCTAACGTACAGCTGCTACAGTGCTAACTAGCAGAGATAGCTAAATATGTTAGCTAGCTAGATTGCTTTGTTGACAAATAATAGGACTGCTTCTTGTTGTTCTTTTTGGGGGAGTAAATCAGCTTTCATATTGCAGATGGGATGTGGCTTCCATTAATATAATTGTCTGCATAATTTCCAATCCACATATATATATATTTTTATAAATATATACAGTACGGTCAAAAGTTTGAACACCTACTCAATCCAGGGGTTTTCTTTATTTTTACTATTTTCTACACTGTAGAATAATAGTGAAGACATCAAAACTATTAAATAATACATATGAATCATGTAGTAACCCAAAAAGTTTGAATCATCATCAAAATATATTTATATTTGACATTCTTCAAAGCAGCTACCCTTTGCCTTGATGACAGCTTTGCACACTCTGCTAAGTGGTTCGGCACTGACAGACAGACAATAGTGGATTTAACCGGATGCAGAGCTAACACCATGCATCGTTACACAGTTTGTGTCTTGTTATGTGCTAGTTTCTCATGTCATCAATATAATTTCAAGCCCGCTGTTGAGGTTTGGGGCAAGGCATTGCAATCTGTATCAGAGGCACAGTTTATTCCAGTTCAGAGAATTATGAAGTGCCGTGCCTGTATAAAGTGCAGTTTGCCAGGACTACAGGTAACTGTGCTAGTACCAATTTTTAAGTAGGGCTACTTTTTTAGGTATTAGGCTACTTGGAGGTGAAACTATAAGAAATCAAGGAGCATTGGGAATCTGAGGGCAAAGATACAATTTATTTCTTAAATTGTAGTGGTAAAAAAAATGTTGATTTTTCAAATTTTTGTGTGTTTATTTTATAAAAATGAATCATTCTTATTATATGTTTTATTATCCATTTTTATATGGAACTTTGCATTGTACTATGAAACTGCTTAATTTAAAGTGATTAAATCTCCTTTGTCAACCAGCCTTTTTTAGCTTTGCCTTTAATCAATGAAGCCTTTGTGTTTTATTGCTGTGCTTGTTTTTTCTTCATTTTATTGTTTAAGTGTGTTGAGGGGATGGCTGCCGTTATACGGGCTCTAACCAATTGCACTATTTTGTGTGTTTTTCACAAGGTTTGTAACTTATTTTGTACATAATGTTAATGCTACCATCTTTTATGACTGAAAATATCTTCTGGACATCAGAACAGCGATTACTCTCCTCAAACTGGAGGAGGATTTCTCTTGATGTAAGGGGTATATATCCTGATGCCTAGTCACCTTACCCCTATAGATATCTACCTCTATCACTCCAGTATCCCTGCATATGTAAGGGGTGCGTAACTGGTGGCAGGGAAGTCAGACACTGGAGAGCAGAACTGGGTAATAACCGGAGCAGTTTAATTATCAAAACCAACTGCATCCAGAAATACAAAATATGGGTACAAAATCCGTCGTGCACCAGTCAAAATGTGCACAAGCACTTACAACAAACAATTTCACACACAGACATGGGGGGAACAGAGGGTTTAAGTACACGACAAGTAATGAGGGAAATGTGAACCAGGTGTGTGGGAAAACAAGACAAAACAGATGGAAAATGAAAGGTGGATCAGCGATGGCTAGAAGACCGGTGACGTCGACCGCCAAACAAGGAGAGGAACCGACTTCTGCGGAAGTTGTGACACTTTAGTAAAAGGCCCAAATCCCAGTCATTCGCTTGAAGAAAATCAGGAAAAACAGGGGGCGGAGATTAGGGTTAGGGTGCCTGGTGAGAATTTGTCATCAAGTGGGTAACCCGCCTCTACCATCTGTTCTATTGGCCAAAGTGCAATCACTGGAGAATAAACTGGATGAGCTCCTTTCGAGACTATCCTACCAATTGGACATTAAAAACTGTAATATCTTATGTTTCAATGAGTCGTGGCTTAACGGCAACACAGATAATATATACAGTGCTTTGCAAAAGTATTCACCCCCTTGGCATTTTTCCTATTTTGTTGTCTTACAACCTGGAATTAAAATAGATTTTGTGTAATTTGATTTACACAACATGCCTATAACTTTGAAGATGAAAAATATTTTTTATTGTGAAACAAACAAGAACTAAGACAAAAAAACTGAAAACTTGAGCGTGCATAACTATTTACCCCCTCAAAGTCAATACTTTGTAGAGCCACCTTTTGCAGAAATTACAGATGCAAGTCTCTTGGGATATGTCTCTATAAGCTTGGCACATCTAGCCACTGGGATGTTTGCCATTCTTCAAGGCAAAACTGCTCCAACTCCTGCTCCAACTCCTTACAGCAATATTTAAGTCATACCACAGATTCTCGAATGGATTGAGGTCTGGGCTTTGACTAGGCCATTCCAAGACCTTTAAATGTTTCCTCTTAAACCACTCGAGTCTTGCTTTAGCAGTATGCTTAGGGTCATTGTTCTGCTGGAAGGTGAACCTCCATCCCAGTCTCAAATATCTGGAAGACTGAAACAGATTTCCCTCAAGAATTTCCCTGTATTTAGCGCCATCCATCATTCCTTCAATTCTGACCAGTTTCCCAGTCGCTGCCGATGAAAAACATCAACACAGCATGATGCTGCCACCACCATTCTTCACTGTGGGTATGCTGTTATCTGGCTGATGAGAGGTGTTGGGTTTGTGCCAGACATAGTGTTTTCCTTGATGGCCAAAATGCTAAATTTTAGTCTCATCTGACCAGAGAACCTTCTTCCATATTTTTGGGGAGTCTCCCACATGCCTTTTGGCGAACACCAAATGTGTTTGCTTATTGTCTTCTTTAAGCAATGGCTTTTTTCTGGCCACTCTTCCCGTAAAGCTCAGCTATGTGGAGTGTACGGTGTGGTCACTCCACAGTGTACGGAGTGGTCCTATGGACAGATTCTCCAATCTCCACTGTGGAGCTTTGCAGCTCCTTCAGGGTCATCTTTGTTCTCTTTGTTGCCTCTCTGATTAATGTCCTCCTTGCCTGTTCCATGAGTTTTGGTCTGCAGCCCTCTTTTGGCAGGTTTGTTGTGGTGCCATATTCTTTCCATTTTTTAATAGTGGATTTAATGGTGCTCCGTGGGATGTTCAAAGTTTCAGAATATTTTTTGATATTCCAACCCTGATCTGTACTTCTCCACAACTTTGTCTCTGACCTGTTTGGAGAACTCCTTGGTCTTCATGGTGCCACTTGCTTGGTGGTGCCCCTTTCTTAGTGGTGTTGCAGACTCTGGGGCCTTTCAAAACAGGTGTCTATATACTGAGATCATGTGACACTTAGAATGCACACAGGTGGACTTTATTTAATTAATTATGTGACTTCTAAAGGTAATTGGTTGCACCAGATCTTATTTAGGGGCTTCATAGCAAAGGGGGTGAATGCATATACACACACCACTTTCCCATTTATTTATTTTTGAATTTTTTGAAACAAGTTATTTTTTTCATTTCACTTCACCAATTTCGACTATTTTGTGTCTGTCCATTACATGACATCCAAATAAAAATCTATTTAAATTGCAGGTTGTAATGCAACAAAATAGGAAAACTGCCAGGTACGCTGAATACTTTTGCAAGGCGCTGTATTTAGTTTATTATGGATCCCCATCAGCTACTCTTCCTGGGGTCCAGCAACATTAAGGCAGTTTATACAATTTTAAAACATTACAATACATTCACAGATTTCACAACACACTGTGTGCCCTCAGGCCCCTACTCCACCACTACCACATATCTACAGTACACTGTGTGCCCTCAGGCCCCTACTCCACCACTACCACATATCTACAGTACACTGTGTGCTCTCAGGCCCCTACTCCACCACTACCACATATCTACAGTACACTGTGTGCCCTCAGGCCCCTACTCCACCACTACCACATATCTACAGTACACTGTGTGCTCTCAGGCCCCTACTCCACCACTACCACATATCTACAGTACACTGTGTGCTCTCAGGCCCCTACTCCACCACTACCACATATCTACAGTACACTGTGTGCTCTCAGGCCCCTACTCCACCACTACCACATATCTACAGTACACTGTGTGCCCTCAGGCCCCTACTCCACCACTACCACATATCTACAGTACACTGTGTGCTCTCAGGCCCCTACCCACCACTACCACATATCTACAACACACTGTGTTCCCTCAGGCCCCTACTCCACCACTACCACATATCTACAACACACTGTGTGCCCTCAGGCCCCTACTCCACCACTACCACATATCTACAGTACACTGTGTGCTCTCAGGCCCCTACTCCACCACTACCACATATCTACAACACACTGTGTTCCCTCAGGCACCTACTCCACCACTACCACATATCTACAACACACTGTGTGCCCTCAGGCCCCTACTCCACCACTACCACATATCTACAACACACTGTGTGCCCTCAGGCCCCTACTGCACCACTACCACATATCTACAACACACTGTGTGCCCTCAGGCCCCTACTCCACCACTACCACATATCTACAACACACTGTGTGTCCTCAGGCCCCTACTCCACCACTACCACATATCTACAACACACTGTGTGCCCTCAGGTCCCTCTTCCACCACTACCACATATCTACAACACACTGTGTTCCCTCAGGTCCCTCCTCCACCACTACCACATATCTACAACACACTGTGTGCCCTCAGGTCCCTCCTCCACCACTACCACATATCTACAACACACTGTGTGCCCTCAGGCCCCTACTCCACCACTACCACATATCTACAGTACACTGTGTGCCCTCAGGCCCCTACTCCACCACTACCACATATCTACAACACACTGTGTGCCCTCAGGTCCCTACTCCACCACTACCACATATCTACAGTACACTGTGTGCCCTCAGGCCCCTACTCCACCACTACCACATATCTACAACACACTGTGTGCCCTCAGGTCCCTACTCCACCACTACCACATATCTACAGTACACTGTGTGCCCTCAGGCCCCTACTCCACCACTACCACATATCTACAGTACACTGTGTGCCCTCAGGTCCCTACTCCACCACTACCACATATCTACAGTACACACTGTGTGCCCTCAGGCCCCTACTCCACCACTACCACATATCTACAACACACTGTGTGCCCTCAGGTCCCTACCCACCACTACCACATATCTACAGTACACTGTGTGCCCTCAGGCCCCTACTCCACCACTACCACATATCTACAACACACTGTGTGCCCTCAGGTCCCTACTCCACCACTACCACATATCTACAGTACACTGTGTGCCCTCAGGCCCCTACTCCACCACTACCACATATCTACAGTACACTGTGTGCCCTCAGGTCCCTACTCCACCACTACCACATATCTACAGTACACTGTGTGCCCTCAGGCCCCTACTCCACCACTACCACATATCTACAACACACTGTGTGCCCTCAGGTCCCTACTCCACCACTACCACATATCTACAACACACTGTGTGCCCTCAGGCCCCTACTCCACCACTACCACATATCTACAGTACACTGTGTGCCCTCAGGCCCCTACTCCACCACTACCTCATATCTACAGTACACTGTGTGCCCTCAGGCCCCTCCTCCACCACTACCTCATATCTACAACACACTGTGTGCCCTCAGGCCCCTAGTCCACCACTACCACATATCTACAACACACTGTGTGCCCTCAGGCCCCTACTCCACCACTACCACATATCTACAACACACTGTGTGCCCTCAGGCCCCTACCCACCACTACCACATATCTACAACACACTGTGTGCCCTCAGGCCCCTACCACCACTACCACGTATCTACAACACACTGTGTGCCCTCAGGCCTCTACTCCACCACTACCACGTATCTACAACACACTGTGTGCCCTCAGGCCCCTACACCACCACTACCAATTATCTACAACACACTGTGTGCCCTCAGGCCCCTACACCACCACTACCAATTATCTACAACACACTGTGTGCCCTCAGGCCCCTACACCACCACTACCAATTATCTACAACACACTGTGTGTCCTTAGGCCCCTACACCACCACTACCAATTATCTACAACACACTGTGTGCCCTCAGGCCCCTACACCACCACTACCACATATCTACAACACACTGTGTGCCCTCAGGTCCCTACTCCACCACTACCACATATCTACAACACACTGTGTGCCCTCAGGCCCCTACTCCACCACTACCACATATCTACAACACACTGTGTGCCCTCAGGCCCCTACACCACCACTACCACATATCTACAACACACTGTGTGCCCTCAGGCCCCTACTCCACCACTACCACATATCTACAACACACTGTGTGCCCTCAGGCCCCTACTCCACCACTACCACATATCTACAACACACTGTGTGCCCTCAGGCCCCTACTCCACCACTACCACATATCTACAACACACTGTGTGCCCTCAGGCCCCTACTCCACCACTACCACATATCTACAACACACTGTGTGCCCTCAGGCCCCTACTCCACCACTACCACATATCTACAACACACTGTGTGCCCTCAGGCCCCTACTCCACCACTACCACATATCTACAACACACTGTGTGCCCTCAGGCCCCTACCCCACCACTACCACATATCTACAACACACTGTGTGCCCTCAGGCCCCTACACCACCACTACCACATATCTACAACACACTGTGTGCCCTCAGGCCCCTACTCCACCACTACCACATATCTACAACACACTGTGTGCCCTCAGGCCCCTACACCACCACTACCACATATCTACAACACACTGTGTGCCCTCAGGCCCCTACACCACCACTACCACATATCTACAACACACTGTGTGCCCTCAGGCCCCTACTCCACCACTACCACATATCTACAACACACTGTGTGCCCTCAGGCCCCTACTCCACCACTACCACATATCTACAGTACTAAATCCATGTGTATGTGTAGTGCGAATGTTATTGTATATATGTGTGTGTGTGTGTGTGTGTGTGTGTGTGTGTGTGTGTGTGTGTGTGTGTGTGTGTGTGTGTGTGTGTGTGTGTGTGTGTGTGTGTGTGTGTGTCAATGTTTGTGTTGCTTCACAGTTCCCATTGTTCCATGAGGTATTTTTTAATCTGTTTTTTTTAAATCTAATTTTACTGCTTACATGATTTCCATCCATTTTGTTTCCTTATTCTTGCATCACTTACTCTGTACTAGGTGGTGTTAGAGGAAGGCCTCAAAAACTCCATTCACCCAAGTCATAGACTGTTCTCTGTACTGGAGAGCCAAGTCTAGGTACAAAATGCTCCTTAACAACTTCCACCCCCCAAGCCATAAGACTGCTGAACAATTCATCAAATGGCCACCAGGACTATTTGCATAGACCCCCCTCACAATTTGTTTTTACACTGCTGCTACTCACATTTTGTTATCTATGCATAGTCATTTTACCCCTACCTACATGAACAAATTACCTCGACTAACCTGTACCCCCACACATATAGCCTCATTATTGTTATTTTATTGTGTTATTTAAAAAAAAAAATTACATTATTTTGTAAACATTTTCTTAACTCTATTTTCTTAAAACTGCATTGCTGTTTAAGGGCTTGTAAGTATGCATTTCACGATAAGGTGAAACATCAAACATTAAGGCACTAGGTGGGCCAAATGCTACACCTGGTTAAGTCTTCTACAAATCATTTACAATTCAAACAGGAAAAGGTATTCGGCAGATGTGACAAATACAATTTGATTTGTTTTTGATATTTTAAATGAACTTCAAATAAAGTTTGAATTGAAGTTTGATTTGATATTGAATCTTTAATTGAGGATTGTGTGAATATATACTTCATAGTCTGTCATTCTTCTTAAGACGTTTTAAAATGAATGAAAGACATATTTGGAGTAGATTGAATTCTTTCCAGACTCACATTAAGCATCTCCAATCCAAAATTAAATCTAGAATCGGCTTCCTATTTCGCAACAAAGCATCCTTCACTCATGCTGCCAAACATACCCTCGTAAAACTGACTGATCCTACCGATCCTCGACTTTGGCGATGTCATTTACAAAAAAAGCCTCCAACACTCTACTCAGCAAATTGGATGCAGTCTATCACAGTGCCATCCGTTTTGTCACCAAAGACCCATACTCTACCCACCACTGCGACCTGTATGCTCTCGTTGGATCCCACCACTGCGACCTGTATGCCCTCGTTGGCTGGCCCTCACTACATATTCGTTGCCAAACCCACTGGCTCTAGGTCATCTATAAGTCTTTGCTAGGTAAAGCCTAACACCTTGTCTAAAAATTAGACAAGGTGTTAGGGGCTATTAGCATGTGTAAAGATCCATGACCTTCCAGAGTTGACTAATCAAGACTGTTTTTATTCTGACTTCTCAATATTTAGCTTCTACTTCTTGTCAGTAAAGATATTCTGATTTACATGTACACACTCGGAAACAGGCCATTTCACGCAGTGAAAAGGATTAGATTGGTTGAGGTATAGGCGAGAGTGAGTTTCCACTATATTTCTTATACTTTTCTTTCTAATTAGTGAAGGGAATTGGGCAAGGCCACACTTTTTATTTATTTATTTTATTTTATTTCACCTTTATTTAACCAGATAGGCTAGTTGAGTGTAAAGCCTGTCGTGGAAAGTGTTCATGATTTTATTGATCAAAGGAACACTGAAACAAAGTAAATAAACAAAAGCGAACAGTTCTGTCAGGTAACAGATACTAAACAGAAAATAACTACCCACAAAACACAGGTGGGAAAAATCAGAATCAGAGACAATGATAGACAGCTGCCTCTGATTGGGAACCACACCAAAAACAAAGAAATAGAAAACATAGAAATAAAGAAACTAGAATGCCCACCCTAGTCACACCCTGGCCTAACCAAAATAGAGAATAAAAGCCTCTCTGTGGCCAGGGTGTGACATTGAGAGCAAGTTCTCATTTACAACTGCGACCTGACCATGGTTATACAAAGCAGTGCGACACAAACAACAACACAGAGTTACACAAGGAATAAACAAACATGCAGTCAATAACACGATAGAAAAGGTCTATATACAGTGTGTGCAAATCAGGTAGGATAAGGGAGGTGAGGCAATAAATAGGCCACAGTGGCGAAATAATTGCATTATAGCAATTAAAAACTGGAGTGATAGATGTGCAGAAGATGAGTGTAGCTGTTGACTTTGGGAGAGATAATTGGGACACAGCCACAGGCCATCATTCACAGGAAAAACATTTATGACATTTATCCAGAACCCAATTTGCCCGTGGCTGTTGATATGGAATTTACTCTGCGTGTGCAGGATAATTTTTTACATAGATGCTGCCTACTGCTGCCTACGTAGCTTGGGACACACTCTTCACTTTGATATGAAGTGATTTTTGTAACAGGTTAGGAGAGTATTTTCCCTAACCCTTTTCCTAACCTTAACCCCAGTCTTCTAACCTGCTATGTTAATAATGCTCCTAACCTGGTGCGTAAATTCTCCTAATCCGCTAAGAAAAAGTCACTTCGGCATCGGAGTGGCGTGAAAAGAGTGTTTCACTGTGTAGCTTCTGCTCATTGCTCCCACTCAGCTGCCACTTCACCCTTAGTGACATGAAGGGGGGAAACTTCATGTTCACCCTCAGTGACATGGAGGGGAAACTTCATGTTCACCCTTAGTGACATGGAGGGGGAAACTTCATGTTCACCCTCAGTGACATGGAGGGGGAAACTTCATGTTTAGTGACATGGAGGGGGAAACTTCATGTTCACCCTCAGTGACATGGAGGGGGAAACTTCATGTTCACCCTCAGTGACATGGAGGGGGAAATTCATGTTCACCCTCAGTGACATGGAGGGGGAAACGTCATGTTCACCCTCAGTGACATGGAGGTGGAAACGTCATGTTCACCCTCAGTGACATGGAGGGGGAAACGTCATGTTCACCCTCAGTGACATGGAGGGGGAAACGTCATGTTCACCCTCAGTGACATGGAGGGGGAAACTTCATGTTTAGTGACATGGAGGGGGAAACTTCATGTTCACCCTCAGTGACATGGAGGTGGAAACGTCATGTTCACCCTCAGTGACATGGAGGGGGAAACTTCATGTTTAGTGACATGGAGGGGGAAACTTCATGTTCACCCTCAGTGACATGGAGGGGGAAACTTCATGTTCACCCTCAGTGACATGGAGGGGGAAATTATTCATGTTCACCCTCAGTGACATGGAGGGGGAAACTTCATGTTCACCCTCAGTGACATGGAGGGGTTCTGAAACTTCATGTTCACCCTCAGTGACATGGAGGGGGAAACTTCATGTTCACCCTCAGTGACATGGAGGGGGAAACGTCATGTTCACCCTCAGTGACATGGAGGGGGAAACGTCATGTTCACCCTCAGTGACATGGAGGGGGAAACTTAATGTTGTACACTAAAGATATGGCCGGCATGTTCCAACTATACATTCCATGCCTCATGCGCTATTCCATGTAATTGTTTCATGTTGTAGCCTACACAAAAGACATGATCGACATGATTCAACAAACTTTGTTGTCCGATGTAACAGTATATGTAGGCAAGCGTATCCAACACATACAAGACATACAGGCAGTCAAAATAGTGATTTATTTTCTCATTGCAAACATTGGCTAGTTCTTTTTTTCAGCAATTCTCACTAAGATATGGCAACATAGCTATGAAGATTATCCTCACAGATAGTAGACAGTCTAAAGCAGTAGTTGATGAATTATGTCTAGATTGTTCGGCTGCCCAGAGGTGGAACAGCTGGGGGGGAGGCATCACGACGACTTGTGGGGAGTGGGTTCTGAACAACAATGGCAAAACATATGTACCCCCCAAAAAATATTTTATGGGAAATTATACCTCCACCCAATAGGGCACTTTGGAGAATAAGTGCTAAGGGGCAGATAATTAGATAATTGCATTTAATGCATGTATGATTCCACCACAGGCAATGTTCTTTCAATGCTTATTTTAAGTCATATACTCTGAGACCTCTGTAGTCAAAGTCAAGGGAAGCTTATTGTAGGAGTGCTACAGACAACAGCTTATTGTAGGAGTGCTACAGACAACAGCTTATTGTAGGAGTGCTACAGACAACAGCTTATTGTAGGAGTGCTACAGACAACAGCTTATTGTAGGAGTGCTACAGACAACAGCTTATTGTAGGAGTGCTACAGACAACAGCTTATTGTAGGAGTATTACAGACAACAGCTTATTGTAGGAGTGCTACAGACAACAGCTTATTGTAGGAGTGCTACAGACAACAGCTTATTGTAGGAGTGCTACAGACAACAGCTTATTGTAGGAGTGCTACAGACAACAGCTTATTGTAGGAGTGCTACAGACAACAGCTTATTGTAGGAGTGCTACAGACACAGACAGCAGCTTATTGTAGGAGTGCTACAGACAACAGCTTATTGTAGGAGTGCTACAGACAACAGCTTATTGTAGGAGTGCTACAGACAACAGCTTATTGTAGGAGTGCTACAGACAACAGCTTATTGTAGGAGTGCTACAGACAACAGCTTATTGTAGGAGTGCTACAGACAACAAGTCTTCTCCTTGGTATACCTTGTGTTGTTATTTGATAGTTAGTGTAAAAGTGGTTTGAAGAAGAACAAGAACTAACAGGTTTGACATTCAAGTCTCCATGCAGTCAATCAAGTTGCCCCATGGCCTTGTCAGTGACTCAACAAGAGCTTACATCCTCAAATGAACAAAGACAAGCATGCAAGTGTGAGAACAGGGGCAAATCTTCTGTGGCATAAGGGACAGAAGAAAAACTGGCTCAACTTTGCACCACAAAAAGCTGGCCTTTCGGAGACCCTAACCTGATTTACAAGATGACTGACATCTTGATTTCTCTATGAAATGACTTTTGACAAACGTACAGTATGTTATTACATACTCTGTACTATGTCACGTCCATGCAGGTAGACGTTGATCTGAAGCCATTCTTGTGATTAGTGACTTTTGCCATTGTAGTTGTTTGTAAGCTTGAGCAGTCTAAAATGAACCTATGATCGTATGCTATCCCTTTGTTTTTTGTATGCTGTTCTTTGTATGTGTTACGGTTTTCTAGGTGTGAAGGAGAGTCGGACCAAAATGCAGCGTGTAGATTGAGATCCATGTTTATTCAACAAACGTAACACGAATCTAAATACAAACACTATAAAACAAATAACGTAACGAAAACCGAAACAGCCTATACTTGCGTAAACTAACACGGAGACAGGACAAAAGACACTAAGGACAATCACCCACGACAAACTCAAAGAATATGGCTGCCTAAATATGGTTCCCAATCAGAGACAACGATAAACACCTGCCTCTGATTGAGAACCACTTCAGACAGCCATAGACTTAACTAGAACACCCCACTAAGCAACAATCCCAATACATACACACCACATACAAAAACCCATGCCACACCCTGGCCTGACCAAATAAATAAAGATAAACACAAAATACTTCGACCAGGGCGTGACAGAACCCCCCTAAGGTGCGGACTCCCGAACGCACCTCAAAACAATAGGGAGGGTCCGGGTGGGCGTCTGTCCATGGTGGCGGCTCCGGCGCGGGACGTGGACCCCACTCAATCAATGTCTTAGTCCCCTCTCCTCGCGTCCTTGGATAGTCCACCCTCGCCGCCGACCATGGCCTAGTAGTCCTCACCCAGAACCCCACTGGACTGAGGAGCAGCTCGGGACTGAGGGGCAGCTCGGGACTGAGGGGCAGCTCGGGAGTGAGAGGAAGCTCGGGAGTGAGTGGAAGCTCGGGAGTGAGAGGAAGCTCGGGAGTGAGAGGAAGCTCGGGAGTGAGAGGAAGCTCGGGAGTGAGAGGAAGCTCGGGAGTGAGAGGAAGCTCGGGAGTGAGAGGAAGCTCAGGCAGGTTGATGGATCTACCAGATCCTGGCTGGCTGGTGGTTTCGGCAGATCCTGGCTGACTGGCAGATCCTGGCTGACTGGCAGATCCTGGCTGACTGGCGGATCCTGGCTGACTGGCGGATCTGGCAGATCCTGGCCGACTGGCGGATCCTGGCCGACTGGCGGATCCTGGAAGAGTCTTGTTGACTGGCAGATCTGGAAGGAGTCTGGCTGACTGGCAGTTCTGGAAGGTCCTGGCAGATCTGGAACTGGGCGGATCTGGAAGAGTCTTGGCTGACTGGCAGATCTGGAAGAGTCTGGCTGACTGGCGGATCTGGAAGAGTCTGGCTGACTGGCGGATCTTGAAGAGTCTGGCTGACTGGCGGATCTGGAAGAGTCTGGCTGACTGGCGGATCTGGAAGAGTCTGGCTGACTGGCGGATCTGGAAGAGTCTGGCTGACTGGCGGATCTGGAAGAGTCTGGCCGACTGGCGGATCCTGGCAGACTGAAAGATCTGGCTGCTCCATGCTGACTGGTGGCTCTGGCTGCTCCACGCTGACTGGCGGCTCTGACTGCTCCATGTAGGCTGACAGCTCTGGCGGCTTCTTACAGACTGGCAACTCTGGCGGCTCCGTGCAGCTCCTTGCAGACTGGCAGCTCCTTGCAGACTGGCAGCTCCTTGCAGACTGGCAGCTCCGTGCAGACTGGCAGCTCCGTGCAGACTGACAGCTCCTTGCAGACTGACAGCTCCGTGCAGCTGGCAGCTTGCAGACTGACAGCTCTGGCTGCTCCATGCAGACTGACAGCTCTGGCTGCTCCATGCAGGCTGGCAGCTCTGGCTGCTCCATGCAGGCTGACAGCTCTGGCTGCTCTATGCAGGCTGGCAGCTCTGGCTGCGCTGAACAGGCGGGAGACTCCGGCAGCGCAGGAGAGGAGAGAGGCTCTGGCTGCGCTGAACAGGCGGGAGACTCCAGCAGCGCTGTAGAGGAGAAAGGCTCCGGCAGCGCTGAACAGACGGGAGACTCCGGCAGCGCAGGAGAGGAGAAAGGCTCCGGCAGCGCTGGAGAGGCGAGGCGCACTGTAGGCCTGATGCGTGGTGCTGGTACTGGTGGTACTGAACCGAGAACACGCACAGGAAGCCTGGTGCGGGGAGCTGCTACCGGAGGGCTGGAGTGTGGAGGTGGCACAGGATGGGCTAGACCGTGAAGGCGTACTGGAGATCTTGAGATGGAGCGCTAACCCAGGTGCCATCAAATCCCCGACACGTTCCGTCGGGCGAATTCCATGCAAAAAGCACCAACACAGCAACTCCCTCATTTCTCTCTCCTCCAATTTCCCCATTAACTCCTTCACAGTCTCTGTTTCGCTCACCTCCAACACCGGCTCTGGTTCTGGTCTCCTCCTTGGCTCCTCACGATAAACAGGGAGAGTTGGCTCAGGTCTGACTCCTGACTCTGCCACACTCTCCCTGAGCCCCCCCCAAGAAATTTTTGGGGCTGACTCTCAGGCTTCCTTCCGAGTCGCCGTGCTGCCTCCTCATACCGGCGCCTCTCCGCTTTCGCCGCCTCCAGTTCTTTGGGGCGGCGATATTCTCCAGGCTGAGCCCAGGGTCCTTCTCCGTTTAGGATTTCCTCCCATGTCCAGAAATCCTTATAGCGCATCTCCTCTTTGGGCTGCTCCTGCCTGTTGACACGCTGCTTGGTCCGTTGGTGGTGGGTGATTCTGTTACGGTTTTCTTGGTGTGAAGGAGAGTCGGACCAAAATGCAGCGTGTAGATTGCGATCCAGGTTTATTCAACAAACGTAACACGAATCTAAATACAAACACTATAAAACAAATAACGTAACGAAAACCGAAACAGCCTATACTTGCGTAAACTAACACAGAGACAGGACCAAAGACACTAAGGACAATCACCCACGACAAACTCAAAGAATATGGCTGCCTAAATATGGTTCCCAATCAGAGACAACGATAAACACCTGCCTCTGATTGAGAACCACTTCAGACAGCCATAGACTTAACTAGAACACCCCACTAAGCTACAATCCCAATACATACACACCACATACAAAAACCCATGCCACACCCTGGCCTGACCAAACAAATAAAGATAAACACAAAATACTTCGACCAGGGCGTGACAGTATGCCATTTTAATATTTGAGAATTAACCAATGATATTAGGCCACTCTTGGCCATGATTACAGACACCTGTGTGTGTCTTTTGACACTATATAAACGAGTCACCCTGCAGTGTTTGTGATTATACCCGGATGAAGACAGCTTGCCTGTCGAAACGTTGGACATTACATTTTTGCATCTGAGCTCCAAGAGTGTGCGGCTCTCCTTTGTTTTCAAGAAAAACTGGAAATTACCATTAGTTATTTATTTAGTCAATTTATTGTATATGTTCTTATCAAACATGGACAGTAGCATAGGATGATTCATTTAAAATTGTAATAAATTTTTTTTTAAAAAGATAATAATAGTTTCAGAAATACAAGACTGTTTTAGACATTCCACCTCATTTTATGTGACCAGTTTAGCTGAGGGAGGAGGCCTGTGATAAACGGAGAACATTTTAATAAAATCGCATTTTAAAATCTGCAGAACATGAGTATAGTACATGAGTATAGTTGTGAGTATAGTTGTGAGTATAGTATATGAGTATAGTTGTGAGTTGTTGTGAGTATAGCTGTGAGTATAGCTGTGAGTATAGTTATGAGCATTGTTGTGAGTATAGTTGTGAGTATAGTACATGAGTATAGTTGTGAGTACAGTTGTGAGTACAGTTGTGAGTATTGTTGTGAGTATAGTTGTGAGTATAGTGGTGAGTATTGTGGTTTTGGCAACATTAGATATGTCATGATTCATTTACTTTCTGTGTTTGTTGTGTGGGTTTTTTTCTCCCATGGCAGTTACTCTAAATGTCAAATATTGTTTGGGCAAATCCTTAAAATGCCACAAGTCTTGCTGAAGGAAGAAAAGACAAGCCCATGCAGGTGAGGAAAAATATGCTTGGACTAACATCCGCTGCCTACAGTGATAGGACATTTCACAGGATCAAACGACTGACTGTAGCTCAACTAGTACCCAGGCTTCACTTGATTATTTGCCTTTTGTAAACTATATTTTTTATTCTCAAGTTAACAATTTCAAATAGGCTAGCCTACACAATATTTATATATCCTATCTGATTTAGCAACATACATCGGTTGGCATTTCCCCTTTTCAAGTCTCGTGAACCTATTCTCTCTTTCTGTATTTTCAGAAGTTTCTCTTTTGATCTAAAGCAAAAATTAAAAAGGATGGCTATATGACTGACTAAACTAGATTTGCCACTACCCTATCCAATGGAAAGCTGTGGTAATATGAGAATCTAGGAAAGCAATGTATGTATTGGAGACCTACCTAATGTGGGCGTGGTTTGTGCCACGCCCACATTCAGTAGTCTACAGTACATTAGAAATCTCTGGAACCTTCAGGTATATAAAGATGACGATGACCTGAATTAGTTTCTGAGAGATTGAACACTGAATATAACAACCATTCCTGCGGTATTCTGAGGTGAGGCACTTTACCTGACTCTGATTTACAGCCCGTGTTATTAATGGTTTGTGTAGGCTACACGTGCCTGAAACAGACACGTCGATGTTACATTTCACCATGGCTTATGTGTTCATGTGATCTCTATGTGACTCAAACATTACAACAAAATATTTTGCTCTGAGTAGTCTTTTCTTCATCTCTGATGAAATATTGGTGATCTCAATTTTGTATTATTTAGTCATCACATATATCTGAACTTTTTCTCCTAAGGCTGATTACTTGAAAAAAAATATATATTATTGGGACTTCATGAGACAAATGAGCTTGGATTGAGACTTACATTTGAGAAATATGAGAAATTGATGAGATGAGACATTGTACCCTCCTCATGAGCACATTGTTTGTATTGTTTATAAATGACATATTTCTGTATTTTGCATTCAATACATTTGCTAAAATTTCAAAAAACATGTTTAACTTATGGGGTATTGTGTGTAGACAGGAAATTAGAAAAAATATATATACAGTATATATATATAGATATTTTATACATTTTTATTTCAGGCTGTAACACAACAAAATGTGGAAAAGTCAAGAGTTATAACTACTTTTTTTATAACTACTTTCTACTTTCTGAAGAAACTGTACATTGAGAACGTCGTTGTTAATTCAGCCTCCATCCAGTGGTGTGGTGGAGGGTCGGTATGCTCAGGTATATGCCATATACCCACTAATGTTTCAGTGTGCATTGCCTATACTAACTAACTCCATTTCATATGCTAGGTTATTTACAAATGGGAATGTCTTAGATATTCTCTAAACCTCAAAAGTGGGCTCCTGATGTGGTTTAAGCAACCCTAAGTCTAAATATTGCTGTTACACTGCACAACCTTCAATGTTATGTAATAATGATGTAAAATTCTGGCAAATTAGTTCGCAACGAGCCAGGCGGCCCAAACTGTTGCATATACCCTTACTCTGCTTGCAATGAACACAAGAGAAGTGTCACAATTTCCCTAGTTAATATGCCTGCTAACAAGAATTTATTTTAGCTAAATATATTTCTGTGTATTGATTTTAAGAAAGGCGTTGGTGTTTATGGTTAGGTACATTTGTGCAACGATTGTGCTTCTTTCACAAATGGGCTTTTGTTAAATCATCCTCCATTTGGCGAAGTAGGCTGTGATCCGATGAAAAATTAACAGGCACCACATTGATTATATGCAACGCAGGACAAGCTGCGTTGCATATAACCTAGTAATATCATCAACCATGAGTGGTTAACTAGTGATAATGTGATTGATTGTTTTTTACAAGATAAGTTTAATGCTAGCTAGCAACTTACCTTGGCTCCTTGCTGCACTCGCAAAAGGTGGTCAACCTGCCATGCAGTTTCCTTGTGGAATGTAAATTAATCGGCCGTTATCGGCGTCCAAAAATGCTGATTACTGGTTGTTATCAAAACTTGAAATCGTCCCTAATTAATCGGTCGACCTCCTAGTTTCAATAGTAGCCTACTTGTACTTGTACTTTCCTCTTAGCTATCCCAACCCCGGCCAACATCTCCGCACCCCCAGCAGCTACTCGCCCAAGCCTCCCCAGCTTCTCCTTCACACAAATCCAGATAGCATATGTTCTGAAAGAGCTGCAAAACCTGGACCCGTACAAATGAGCTGGGCTAGACAATCTGGACCCTCTCTTTCTAAAATTATCCACCACCATTGTTGCAACCCCTATTACCAGTCTGTTCAACCTCTCTTTTGTATTGTCCGAGATCCCTAAAGATTGGAAAGCTGCCGCGGTCATCCCCCTCTTCAAAGGGGGAGACACTCTAGACCCAAACTGTTATAGACCTATATCCATCCTGCCCTGCCTTTCTAAAGTCTTCAAAAGCCAAGTACCTTCTCTGCTGTGCAATCCGGTTTCCAAGCTGGTCATGGGTGCACCTCAGCTATGCTCAAGGTACAAAACAACATGATAACTGCCCTCGATAAAAGACAGTACTGTGCAGCCATCTTCATCGACCTGGCCAAGGCTTTTGACTCTGTCAATCACCGCATTCTTATCGGCAGACTCAATAGCCTTGGTTTCTTAAATGACTGCCCACGCCTGGTTCACCAACTACTTGGCAGACAGAGTTCAGTGTGTTCAGAGTTCAGACTCATATCAAACATCTCCAATCCAAAATCAAATCTAGAATCGGCTTTCTATTTCGCAAACAAAGCCTCCTTCACTCATGCTGCCAAACATACCCTAGTAAAACTGACTATCCTACCAATACTCAACTTCGGCGATGTCATCTATAAAATAGCCTCCAACACTCTACTCAACAAACTGGATGCAGTCTATCACAGTGCCATCCGTTTTGTCACCAAATCCCCATACACTACCCACCATTGCGACCTGTACGCTCTCGTTGGTTGGCCCTCGCTTCATACTCGTCGCCAAACCCACTGGCTACAGGTTATCTACAAGTCTCTGCTAGGTAATGCCCCGCCTTATCTCAGCTCACCGCAGTGGCAGTGGCTTCTTATTAAATTTTCACAGAACCACTTGTTGCAATTTTGATGATGCTCTCTTGTTCAGATATCGGTAAGTGGATTGGAGGCAGGGCATGAAAGGGATAACGAATCCAGTTGTTTGTGGAAAGTACCTATGTAATTGCGCACCCATCTCAGGTACTTCTCTATATCACATTTGACATTGGCCGTAAGCTTGAGTTCATTTGCACACTAAAAATCATACAATGATGGAAAGACCTGTGTGTTGTTCTTGTTAATGCAGACAGAAAAGAGCTCCAACTTCTTTATCATAGTGTGATAACATGCGTCTTGGTGAGAGGTGTAGGAGTCAGGCGCAGGAGAGAGCAGGGATGTCTGAGAAGCGTGTTTAATAATATAGTCCAGCAATACAAAAACGGCACAGACCAAAACCCCAAAACTACGCTCTCGAATAATCAGAAACTCGTGCAAACGCACGGAGGAACAAACACAGTTCCGACACTTTACATACACGTGCGTAATAGCGAAAAAACAACAAACATCAAATACGATCGAGCGCAATGCACACAAGTCTAATCCTGCAATGATTTGCACGAAATTACGAACCACTTGCAGGTAACAGGTGCCCTATATACCCACAGAAATCAAAGCAACTGAAACCAGGTGTGAAAAGGAACACAGACAAAACAACCAGAAAAAGAAAAAGGGAAAGGTAGCGGCTAGTAGACCCATCTAGTAGACTTCTCTATAGACCGGCTAGTAGACCGGCTAGTAGACCGGCTCAGTTGACCGGCTAAAAGACCATACAATGATGGAAAGACCTGAGCGCCGTTCTTGAACAGGGAGAGGAGTTACCTTCGGTAGAAGTCGTGACACAGCCTCAATTTTGTCCTGCACATTGAATATAGTTGGAGAGTCCCTGTAATCCTAGATTCAGATCATTCAGGAAATAAAAAACATCACCAAGTCGTGTGAGAAACTCATCATCATGCAAGCAGTCAGACAAGTGAAAAACATCACCTAGACAGGCCAGTTGTGTGAGAAACTCGTCATCATGCAAGCGGTCAGACAAGTGAAAAACATCACCCAGATAGGCCAGTCGTGTGAGAAACTCGTCATCATGCAAGAGGTCAGACAAGTGAAAAACATCACCTAGACAGGCCAGTTGTGTTAGAAACTCGTCATCATGCAAGCGGTCAGACAAGTGAAAAACATCACCCAGATAGGCCAGTCGTGTGAGGAACTCATCATCATGCAAGAGGTCAGACAAGTGAAAAACATCACCCAGATAGGCCAGTTGTGTGAGGAACTCATCATCATGCAAGCGGTCAGACAAGTGAAAAACATCACCCAGATAGGCCAGTCGTGTGAGGAACTCATCATCATGCAAGAGGTCAGACAAGTGAAAAACATCACCCAGATAGGCCAGTTGTGTTAGAAACTCATCATCATGCAAGCGGTCAGACAAGTGAAAAACATCACCCAGATAGGCCAGTCGTGTGAGGAACTCATCATCATGCAAGAGGTCAGACAAGTGAAAAACATCACCCAGATAGGCCAGTTGTGTGAGGAACTCATCATCATGCAAGCGGTCAGACAAGTGAAAAACATCACCCAGATAGGCCAGTCGTGTGAGAAACTCGTCATCATGCAAGCGGTCAGACAAGTGAAAAACATCACCCAGATAGGCCAGTCGTGTGAGGAACTCATCATCATGCAAGAGGTCAGACAAGTGAAAAACATCACCCAGATAGGCCAGTTGTGTTAGAAACTCATCATCATGCAAGCGGTCAGACAAGTGAAAAACATCACCCAGATAGGCCAGTCGTGTGAGGAACTCATCATCATGCAAGAGGTCAGACAAGTGAAAAACATCACCCAGATAGGCCAGTCGTGTGAGGAACTCATCATCATGCAAGAGGTCAGACAAGTGAAAAACATCACCCAGATAGGCCAGTTGTGTTAGAAACTCATCATCATGCAAGCGGTCAGACAAGTGAAAAACATCACCCAGATAGGCCAGTCGTGTGAGGAACTCATCATCATGCAAGAGGTCAGACAAGTGAAAAACATCACCCAGATAGGCCAGTCGTGTGAGAAAGTCATCATCATGCAAGAGGTCAGACAAGTGAAAAACATCACCCAGATAGGCCAGTCGTGTGAGAAACTCATCATCATGCAAGCGGTCAGACAAGTGAAAAACATCACCCAGATAGGCCAGTCGTGTGAGAAAGTCATCATCATGCAAGCGGTATAGTATAGAAAACTTTAAGCTCTTCTCTCAATTTAAAAATCCATGTCAATACTTTGCCCCTTAAAAACCAGTGCACTTCTGTATGTTGTGAAAGCATTACATGTCGCTGCCCATATCATTACATAGTGCAGAAAATACATGAGAGTTCAGCGGCCTTGCTTTAACAAAGTTAACCATTTTCATTGTAGTGTCCAAAACATATTTTAAGCTGTCAGGCATTCCCTTGGCAGCATGAGCCTCTCGGTGGATGCTGCAGTGTACCCAAGAGCCTCTCGGTGGATGCTGCAGTGTACCCAAGAGCCTCTCGGTGGATGCTGCAGTGTACCCAAGAGCCTCTCGGTGGATGCTGCAGTGTACCCAAGAGCCTCTCGGTGGATGCTGCAGTGTACCCAAGAGCCTCTCGGTGGATGCTGCAGTGTACCCAAGAGCCTCTCGGTGGATGCTGCAGTGTACCCAAGAGCCTCTCGGTGGATGCTGCAGTGTACCCAAGAGCCTCTCGGTGGATGCTGCAGTGTACCCAAGTGGCGTCGGGAGCAACTGCTTGAACACGCGTTACCACTCCACTATGTCTCCCTGTCATGGCTTTTACACCATCAGTACAGATACCAACACATCTTGACCACCAAAGTCCATCTGATGTCACAAAGCTGTCCAGTACTTAAAAATATCCTCTCCTGTTGTCCTGGTTTCCAGTGGTTTGCAGAAGAGGATGTCTTCCTTAATTGACCCCCCATAAACGTAACGGACATATACCAGGAGCTGTGCCACGTCTGTTGACTCATCCAGCTGTAACAGACATATACCAGGAGCTGTGCCAGACCCACCACGTCTGTTGACTCATCCAACTTTAACGCATAGAATTCACTGGCTTGATGCAAATGAGTAATTGTTTCAAAACATCTCCTGCCATGTCACTGATGCGCTGTGAAACAGTGTTGTTTGATGAAGACATTGTCTGTATCGTTTTTTGGCCTTTTCCTCCAGCATTGTCCCGGCCATATCCGCGGCAGCAGGAAGAACAAATTCCTCCACAATAGTATGGGGCTTGCCTGTCCTAGCCACTCGGTAGCGCACCATATAAGACACTTCTAGCCCCTTCTTATTCTTATTATTGGTATCTGTTGCTTTTATACTTGTCTTACCACTCAAAAGTCATCTTTATTCTCACTCAAAAAACTCCTGCGGCTTATTTTTCAAATTGTCATGTTTTGTTTCTAAATGTCTGTGCAAGAGTGAAGGTTTCCTGTGAGAAAGTAACGGTTAATATGATTGGAAGTTAATTATTTGACTAGGCTACCTGTATTTGACATTGTGTTTTTATTTAGCTTGAACACTAGATGGTTTAATTTGATTTTTGGCAGTGAAACGAGGCGACTCTGGCTTGGAAAGACACCTCACCCAAATGTATAGCCTCGTTGGAAAATACAAATGTACAGTTTGAAAATGTGAAGATTTTTTTTGTTGATGTTGTGAATCACATTTATATGTGACGTACCCCCGACGTACCCCAGTTTGGGAGTACCCTCTGCAGACTATTCTTTCTTGCATTTTGGGGGGGACTTTTCATGTGATAGATTGAATGTAGGCTATGTATTATGAATAAGATCCTTTAAAATATAAAATAATATCTTTAAAAATGAATGTACAATATACTACTGTATTAAGTAGTTTTGTATATCTGTTATTGTTACTTGTCATCAACACTTAATAATGTGATTTATATTTTGGCTCCACCTAGTAACTCAGAGTATTTCATCATTTCACCCTGCTAACAGATCCTGCATACAGGACAACAATGCCTCCTCCCGGTGTGTGTATGAGTATAATGCAGGAGCGCCACAAGAAAGAGGGTGTTGGGAGTCTTGCCAACCCAGAGAAACACAGCAACCAAGACTTTCAGCAGCTGACGCAATACTGTTTGGCCAGGGGAGTGAGGTACATCGATGAGATATTCCCCCCAGACCATAACTCCATTGGTGATGGGCTACTTTCCCCTGATGACATGGGCAGAGTGGTGTGGTTGAGACCAGCGGTATGACATCATCCCGATCTGCACACATTACAGCACAGAGTGTTAACTGATTTTAATATGTAATTATGAATATAAATTATAAACATTATTAATAGGTGTAATGTGTGCATTCACTCTTACAGAAAATGGTACAGAATCCAGATTTTATCCTTGATGGACTTTCAAGGTTTGACTTTGGGCAAGGAATGGTTGGTAAGTGGAACAAACACTCAAACTAGACAGTTGTATCTCCATCTCTTCATTCAAAGACTCAATCATGGACACTCTTACTGACAGTTGTGGCTGCTTTGTGTGATGTATTTTTGTCTCTACCTTCGTGCCCTTTGTGCTTTTGTCTGTGCCCAATACTGTCTGTACCATGTTTTTTTGCTGCTACCAGTGGAGTGAAGTACTTAAATAAAAACACATTAAACTATTACTTAATCGGTACTTTACTTTACTATTTATGTTTTTTATTAACAACTTTTACTTTTACTTCACTACATTCCTAAAGAAAATAATGTACTTTTTACTCCATACATTTTCCCTGACACCCAAAAGTTCTCGTTACATGTGTCACGTCCTGACCTTAGTTCCTTTTTTATGTCTCTATTTTAGTTTAGTCAAGGCGTGAGTTGGGGTGGGCATTCTATGTTCTTGTTCTATGTTTTCTATTTCTATGTGTTTGGCCTGGTATGGTTCCCAATCAGAGGCAGCTGGCAATCATTGTCTCTGATTGAGAACCATACTTAGGCAGCCTGTTTTCCCACTAAGGGTTGTGGGTAGTTATTTTCTGTTTAGTGTTTTTGTTGCACCTTGCAGAACTGTTCATTTGTCGTTTTTTTGTTCGAGTATTCATCTTTATTAAAAGTATTACGAATACGCACCACTCTGCACTTTGGTCCTCTTGTCCTTCTCCCAACGACAATCATTACAACGTGTTGAATGCTTAGCATGGCAGGAAAATGGTCCAATATCAAGAGAACATCCCTGGTCACCCCTACTGCCTCTGATCTGCAGGACCCACTAAACACAAATGCTTCATTTGGAAATTATGTCTGTGCGCTGTATTGTGCCCCTGGCTATTCATAAATAAAATTAAAAATCTGTTTTGCTTAATATAAGCACTTTAATTCTTATTAATATTTTTGCAATTACATTTACTCAAGTATGACAATTGGGTACTTTTTCCACCACTGGCTGCTACCATGTTGTGCTGCTGCCATGTTGTGTTGCTACAATGTTGTTGTCATGTTGTGCTTCTACCATGCTGTGTTGACATGTGTTGCTGCCATGCTATGTTGTTGTCTTAGGTCTCTCTTTATGTAGTATTGTGTTGTCTCTCTTGTTGTTATGTGTGTTTTGTCCTATATTTTATATATATACTGTGGGTCAAAAAAGTATTGAGTCAGCCACCAATTGTGCAAGTTCTCCCACTTAAAAAGATGAGAGAGGCCTGTAATTTTCATCATAGGTACACTTCAACTATGACAGACAAAATGAGAAAAAAAATCCAGAAAATCACATTGTAGGATTTTTAATGAATTTATTTGCAAATTATGGTGGAAAATAAGTATTTGGTCACCTACGAACAAGCAAGATTTCTGGCTCTCACAGACCTGTAACTTCTTCTTTAAGAGGCTCCTCTGTCCTCCACTCGTTACCTGTATTAATGCCACCTGTTTGAACTTGTTATCAGTATAAAAGACACCTGTCCACAACCTCAAACAGTCACACTCCAAACTTCACGATGGCCAAGACCAAAGTGTTGTCAAAGGACACCAGAAACAAAATTGTAGACCTGCACCAGGCTGGGAAGACTGAAGGCTGGGAAGTGTGAAAAAATCAACTGTGGGAGCAATTATTAGGAAATGGAAGACATACAAGACCACTGATAATCTCCCTCGATCTGGGGCTCCACGCAAGATCTCACCCGTGGGGTCAAAATGATCACAAGAACGGTGAGCAAAAATCCCAGAACCACACGGGGGGACCTAGTGAATGACCTGCAGAGAGCTGGGACCAAAGTAACAAAGCCTACCATCAGTAACACACTACACCGCCAGGGACTCAAATCCTGCAGTGCCAGACGCGTCCCCCTGCTTAAGCCAGTACATGTCCAGGCCCGTCTGAAGTTTGCTAGAGAGCAATTGGATGATCCAGATGAAGATTGGGAGAATGTCATATGGTCAGATGAAACCAAAATATAACTTTTTGGTAAAAACTCAACTCGTCGTGTTTGGAGGACAAAGAATGCTGAGTTGCATCCAAAGAACACCATAACTACTGTGAAGCATGGGGGTGGAAACATCATGCTTTGAGGCTGTTTTCTGCAAAGGGACGAGGACGACTGATCCGTGTAAAGGAAAGAATGAATGGGGCCATGTATCGTGAGATTTTGAGTGAAAACCTCCTTCCATCAGCAAGGGCATTGAAGATGAAACGTGGCTGGGTCTTTCAGCATGACAATGATCCCAAACACACCGCCCGGGCAACAAAGGAGTGGCTTCGTAAGAAGCATTTCAAGGTCCTGGAGTGGCCTAGCCAGTCTCCAGATCTCAACCCCATAGAAAATATTTGGAGGGAGTTGAAAGTCCGTGTTGCCCAGCAACAGCCCCAAATCATCACTGCTCTAGAGGAGATCTGCATGGAGGAATGGGCCAAAATACCAGCAACAGTGTGTGAAAACCTTGTGAAGACTTACAGAAAACCTTTGACCTCTGTCATTGCCAACAAAGGGTACATAACAAAGTATTGAGATAAACTTTTGTTATTGACCAAATACTTATTTTCCTCTATAATTTGCAAGTAAATTCATTAAAAATCCTACAATGTGATTTTCTGGATTTTTTTTCTCGTTTCGTCTGTCATAGTTGAAGTGTACCTATGATGAAAATTACAGGCCTCTCTCATCTTTTTAAGTGGGAGAACTTGCACAATTGGTGGCTGACTCAATACTTTTTTGCCCCACTGTATATCTTAACTGACTTACCTTGTTAAATAAAGGTTAAATATAATAAATTAAAAGTGGATTTCTTAGTAAGCAAGTGTCAACACATACCACACCATGTCCCCACCACACCATGTCCCCACCACACCATGTCCCCACCACACCATGTCCCCACCACACCATGTCCCCACCACACCATGTCCCCACCACACCATGTCCCCACCACACCATGTCCCCACCACACCATGTCCCCACCACACCATGCCCCTACCACACCATGTCCCCACCACACCATGTCCCTACCACACCATGTCCCCACCACACCATGTCCCCACCACACCATGCCCCACCTCACCATGTCCCTACCACACCATGTCCCCACCACACCATGCCCCCACCACACCATGTCCCTACCACACCATGTCCCCACCACACCATGTCCCCACCTCACCATGCCCCCACCACACCATGCCCCACCACACCATGTCCCCACCACACCATGTCCCCACCACACCATGTCCCCACCACACCATGCCCCCACCACACCATGTCCCCACCACACCATGTCCCCACCACACCATGTCCCTACCACACCATGCCCCACCACACCATGCCCCCACCACACCATGCCCCACCACACCATGCCCCCACCACACCATGCCCCACCACACCATGCCCCCACCACACCATGTCCCCACCACACCATGTCCCCACCACACCATGCCCCACCTCACCATGTCCCCACCACACCATGTCCCCACCACACCATGTCCCCACCACACCATGCCTCCACCACACCATGTCCCCACCACACCATGCCCCCACCACACCATGTCCCCACCACACCATGTCCCCACCACACCATGCCCCACCTCACCATGTCCCTACCACACCATGTCCCCACCTCACCATGTCCCTACCACACCATGTCCCTACCACACCATGTCCCCACCACACCATGTCCCCACCACACCATGCCCCACCTCACCATGTCCCTACCACACCATGTCCCCACCACACCATGTCCCCACCACACCATGTCCCTACCACACCATGTCCCCACCACACCATGTCCCCACCACACCATGTCCCCACCACACCATGCCCCCACCACACCATGTCCCTACCACACCATGTCCCCACCACACCATGCCCCACCACACCATGTCCCTACCACACCATGCCCCACCTCACCATGTCCCTACCACACCATGTCCCCACCTCACCATGTCCCTACCACACCATGCCCCACCACACCATGTCCCCACCACACCATGTCCCCACCACACCATGTCCCCACCACACCATGTCCCCACCACACCATGTCCCCACCTCACCATGTCCCCACCACACCATGCCCCACCTCACCATGTCCCTACCACACCATGTCCCCACCACACCATGTCCCTACCACACCATGTCCCCACCACACCATGCCCCTACCACACCATGCCCTTTGCATTACAAATGTCATGATCTTCATAAACTTGTCATTTTTTAGGAGATTGTTGGTTTCTTGCTTCCATTGGGGCTTTGACGTTCCAGAAGCACATCCTGGAACAAGTAGTACCCCTAAACCAAAGCTTTAAAGAGGATTACTGCGGAATATTCCACTTCAGGGTAAATTACCTTGGGCTAACTAACTTATTAAAATAACCATCATCCTTTGAGGATGTAATGTATTGACACAGAATACATTGTAATGAAAAGCTTCTGAGATGTTTTGAGAACTCTTGAATTGTAATGAATGATGACTGCTTAGGCGGCACCTTTCTCAAGCCCCGTAGAGAATAGTCTCTGTAGGAATCATTTTCCTCTGCTCCTATCTTTCAGTTCTGGAGGTTTGGGAAGTGGATGGACGTTGTGATCGATGACAAGCTACCAACAGTTGACGGCAGGCTCATTTTCGTTCATTCAAAAACTCCCAATGAGTTTTGGCCCGCCTTGCTGGAGAAAGCCTATGCCAAGTATGTGAGCCACATCAGTTATTTATATAAAATGAACAAACATCACCTTAATTGTTGGTCTTATTTACCTGTTTCTTCTGGCAGGGTGTGTGGCTCCTACGCAGACATGAATTCAGGGACCCTTTCAGAGGCTATGATGGACTTCACTGGAGGGGTTCACATCACATTCAAGCTCACTGACGCTCCACCAAATCTGTGGGACCTCCTGTTCAGAGCTGCCCAGTCAAAATCGCTGATGGGGTGTGGCACACCTCAAGGGGTAGCTTTAATGAAACTTTGAACAAAATACTTCATAGGGCAGGTAGCCTAGGGGTTAGAGTGTTGGGCCAGTAACTGAAAGGCTGCTGGATCAAATCCTTGACCTGATAAGGTAAACATCTCTTGTTCTGAACAAGGCAGTTAATCCACTGTTACCCAGTAGGCTGTCATTGAAAATAAAAATGTGTTCTTAAACTGGCTTGCCTTGTTATTTTTTTATTTTACTAGGCAAGTCAGTTAAGAACAAATTCTTATTTTCAATGACAGCCTAGGAACAGTGGGTTAACTGCCTGTTCAGGGGCAGAATGATAGATTTGTACCTAGTCAGCACGGGGATTTGAACCTTTCGGTTTCTAGTCCAACGCTCTAACCACTAGGCTACCCTTACTTTTTTTTTTTTAAACAAGTGTGTTATTAAGATACCGCAACTCATCCATTGATGTCAATAACATATCTGTAGAGTAATATGAGACGTGGCGTAGTTTAACTTGTAAACACAAAAGAGACGAAGGCTGTGTTCATATTGGGTTCTATTTTGTGACTGAAACCTCTGTTCTGTTACGGTCCAGTTACTTCACTTTATAATACCTATAATAACCTGTGTCTATTGTTCTGTAGGAAACATCAGCAAACACGGTGGCACCCAACGGATTAGTGAGGGGTCATGCTTACACCATCACTGGGGTTAAACAGGTACTGTATGGAACTAACAAGCTGAGAGAAATGCTTTGGCGCTGATATCTAGTTCTTCCTGGAGGGAAATTGGAGCATTTGTGTGGTATGATTTTTTTTTTGCACATCCCAAAATGAACCGTTTTCCTTGTGTTCATTCTGGTTTCTTCCACAGATCATGAGCCAAGGCATGTTAGTTAATCTGATCCGCCTCTTCAACCCCTGGGGCCAGGGAGAGTGGAAAGGAGACTGGAGCGATAAGTATGTATTTACAGTATAGTCTGACTGTGACCTGTCATCACACCCATTGTCTTCAAAAGGTCTTTATGAAATGTCAGCTAATCTCCCTTACCTTTTACATTGTCTTCAAAAGGTCTTTGTGAAATGTCAGCTAATCTCCCTTACCTTTTACATTGTCTTCAAAAGGTCTTTATGAAATGTCAGCTAATCTCCCTTACCTTTTACATTGTCTTCAAAAGGTCTTTATGAAATGTCAGCTAATCTCCCTTACCTTTTACATTGTCTTCAAAAGGTCTTTATGAAATGTCAGCTAATCTCCCTTACCTTTTACATTGTCTTCAAAAGGTCTTTATGAAATGTCAGCTAATCTCCCTTACCTTTTACATTGTATTCAGAAGTCACTCACAAGCAGATTTTACATTGTTGTCTCTTGTTTTGTGTTTTTGACTTGAAATGACACATTGCTAGTTTCCCTAAAGCTAATTTACCCCCCCCTGTTCCTGAAAAACAAGTTGTTCTGTCATAAGACTGATAATCCAGTCTAAGCATTACATTTTCACTCAGCTTAACTTTGTGTAGGTACTGTATGTAATGGTACTGTAATAGTATGTTCCTTCATGTAAGGTCATAATATTTGTATACAAGCAAGGTTTATGGTTTTGCTTTTACTCTTGAGCTTGCTTACGATGTAGCTGTCTGTGACTAACAGCATAATATTTGAAAACTACTTAAGACTTTCCCCCAGTTCATCTATTTTTGACCTTTATTTAACTAGGCAAGTCAGTTATGAACAAATACTTATTTTCAATAACGGCCTAGGAACAGTGTGTTAACTGGTCTAGGAACAGGCCTTTGTTCAGGGGCAGAACGACAGATTTGTACCTTGTCAGCTTGGGGATTTGAACTCGCAACTTTTTGGTTACTAGTCCAACGCTGTAACCACTAGGCAACCCTGCCGCCCCATTATATATCTATTGATGTATAACATTGGCTTTCCTGTCAGGTCTTCCATGTGGCAAACAGTGAGTCCTGACGATCGGAAGATGTGTCTGTCAGTGGAAGAGGATGGGGAATTCTGGTAAACCATATTATAATGCAGGAATTTGTTTTGCAGACCATGTAAATAAGTGCAACTGACACATGCAGCATTTCAAGTGATGATATTTCAACACCTTATCGGTCACAACTTTGCTTGTCTTCTCAGGATGACAATGAAACATTTCTGTGAGCACTTCGTAGACGTGGACATCTGCTGTCTGTGCCCTGATTTTCTTGATGGCAACTCCACTTGTCATTGGATCCCTTCATTCCATGATGGCAGATGGGTTGCAGGAACCACTGCTGGTGGTTGCATGAATTTCCCAAGTAAATCTTACATGACACGGAATTGACATGGAATTATATGCAGTTCATGATGACTACACCATTTCCTGAATCTATAGTCAAAATATCCATATTTTTTGTGTTGTCTCCCAGACAGCTTCTGGATAAATCCCCAGTATCGGGTGAAGATCAAGGGATTAGACAGGGACTGCTCTGAGACACAGGGCGACAACAACATGTTGGTGTCTCTGATGCAGAAGCCTGACAAGAGAAACAGACGCCTGGTCAAAAGTCTCCACATCGGCTTCTCCATCTTTGAGGTCCAGTGCCCTTCTTTGGTGAACACGTTTCATAAACCATATCACACCTCTCACACACGACCCAGATGATAAACCCGTATAACACTTCTCATATACGACCCACATATGACACCTCGCACACATGACCCAGATGACAAGCCATATCACACTTCTCATATTCGACCCACATATCACACTTCTCATATTCGACCCACATATCACACCTCTCACACACGACCCAGATGATAAACCATATCACACCTCCACAAATTACGCAGATGATAAGCCATATCACACTTCTCATATACGACCCACATATCACACCTCTCACACACGACCCAGATGATAAGCCATATCACACTTCTCACATACGACCCACATATCACACTTCTCATATACAACCCAGATGATAAGCCATATCACACCTCTCACACATGACCAAGATGATAAGCCATATCACACCTCTCACACACGACCCAGATGATAAACCCATATAACACTTCTCATATACGACCCACATATCACACCTCTCACACACAACCCAGATGATAAACCCATATAACACTTCTCATATACGACCCACATATCACACCTCTCACACATGACCCAGATGACAAGCCATATCACACCTCTCACCAACGACCCAGATGATAAGCCATATCACACCTCTCACCAACGACCCAGATGATAAGCCATATAACACTTCTCATATACGACCCAGATGATAAGCCATATCACACCTCTCACCAACAACCCAGATGATAAGCCATATCACACCTCTCACCAACGACCCAGATGATAAGCCATATAACACTTCTCATATACGACCCAGATGATAAGCCATATCACACTTCTCATATACGACCCACATATCACACCTCTCACACACGACCCAGAAGCACTACATTTGCTGCAGAAAATGTGTATTTCTATAAAGAAACTGAAATGTCTATGAAACAAGTTTATCTACAAAAGCTTTTTTTTATCATTAAAACTTTAAAAAATATGATCTAGACACAATTATCCAATATGAATCTACAAGTATAATGTCATCCCATAAGAGTAAATTCAACAGTCCAGATATGCTATTGTTCCTGCTATTGAATTGTATATGTTTTACTTTCTACAGGTGTCTGACCAAGTAAGCCACTTTTATACATAATTTTCACAAACACAGTTATACAGGAGCTAACAAAATACACTGTTGCTCTAGATAGGCCTGTGCATTCTCCTTGGTCTGTAGTTTCTGTGGTACTGTGGTTGTGCAACCTGGTCTCAGAGCATTTCGTATTATTCTGCATGTAAATCTGAGATAACCCATTTATTATGATATGTTACTTTTGAACTGCAAACTACTTTACAACTACTTAGCATGTAGCTAAACCTTCCCCGAACCTTAACCCTTTAACCTAACTCCTAACTTTAACCCTAATCCCTAACCCCTCTAGCCTAGCTAACGTTAGAGAGTTAGCTGATGTTAGCCACCTACCTAGAATTCACTACAGATTGTACGTTTTGCGAATTCTTAACATATAACATGAATTGTAATTGGTAACATATCATACGTAATGGACCTCCACAAATGAACACATACCATACGAAATGTAACATATCACACTAAATGGAGTGTCTCAGATCTACTTATTGAATAATACGAAATGCTCTGAGACCAGGTTGGGTTGTTGCACAACTATTATATAACATATATACGACCAGGTAACTTTTTTAAATTGTTGCATTACGGTTCAAAAGTAACATTTTACAAAGACATAATTTAGCACAGCCTTTTGTAATTTGTGGTTTTATTGTGATCTCAGTTCAAAGGACAGAGTGGGAAGTTTCCTGCCTCCTTCTTCAACAACAATGTGCCTGTCGCCCAATCGAAGAACTACCTGAATGCTCGGGAAGTGATGGAGTTCTTCAGGCTGAAACCTGGTGAATACCTGATCGTGCCATCAACCTTCAAACCAAATGAAACCGCCTCCTTCATCCTGTCCATCCTCTCCAAGGCAGAGACCCACATCCAGTAAGCACAGCCCCACCCCATAACGACATGAATAATAACGTAATGTCTGTTTTTTTCCCAATATTTTTTAAATATTTTTTTATATAGTCTGTGATCATAGCTAACATTAGGTCTCACGATAATTAATGTGTTCCTAACAGAAACAAAACGGTACATTTTTTTTCCTCTCAGTGAAAACTCCAATGACCAAGATATGGAGGATATCCTGTTTTCCCCGAAAACGCCAAAGGTTTCATCCCTCATATTTATCTAGGTGTATTTTAATGTAACACTGGTATTGCTTTGCTTCCACCTCCTTTATAACTCACTAAAACACATTTATTTTTATTTTTAAGCCCACATCTACAGACAAATTTGAATACAACGGAGGAGATGTGGATGACAAAAGAACTCTGTTTCAGAAGTATTCTGATGAGGCAAGTTCAGAGTATTTTGATTTAGTTCAAGTTCAAGCATTGGCCAATTAAAATTGTTGACGTAGTTGCACTTGATCAAAGGCTACATGTTAGCTGTTCCCATTACATAATCTGGCATATTTAGCCCTTTGCTAACCTCACCAGGTGGCAGTGTTTATATTCGTTTCAAAATTGACACTGCTAAAATAAAGAATCGACACTACTATAGGGTTACATACATTACATAGACGTGTAGGCCACATTTACATGTACAACATTTTATAACCATCTATTTCGTCACGTATGCGTTACATGACCCAAGGATCAACAGTGGCGTGTTTTTTTTTCTCGAATAAAAATCTTGCCCCGAATGGGTTACAAACTCACGGCATCTCACGGTTTCTTGGCTTACCACCTTAGTGAGTCACACCACCAATTAGTGATAGCAGGAAGAGGTAAATTTGACAAGATCTTGAGCCTCTGCTACTTAATTATAATTATTTATTTTTTTACAACATATACGGATCGAAACGTACATGTTGTATAATCCTCCTACATCTTTACTGCTGTGGAAGCACATGGATGTGTGTGGAACGGATAGGCATCAACGTGGGATTTTGTCATGTATGTAAAAACGAGCTTTGTCTAACATAACGTTAGTAAAGTAGTCTGGTCATGGATGCAATGACACTTGAGACAGACCAAGTGAATATGAACGAAAGTAAACCTTGAATTTGGAAGTTTAAATACAGTATATCCCTCTGGTTAGGCAGGTTTACCTATTTAAACAAATGCCATTTATTTGTGTATACATTTCTTTTAAAGGTCAAATTTTTTTAAAAGGTTGTACTGAAAAAAAGGTCGTGAAACTCAATATTAGGAAGGTGTTCCTAATGTTTTGTACACTCAGTGTAAGTGGATGCATGCGGCATTCGCGCAACATTGCGGAAAAAACTACTTAGTTGAGCCTGTTGTTCACACACGTATCTGCCCTGTTATTGGTTAGAATGGTCCCAACTGATCTTGCCTGCCTTCAAACATTGAGGACATGTCTTTCCAATGTTAGAGCGGTCATTCAGATATCTTGTCAATATAATAGATCATCTTTGGTTTTATATATATTTCCAAACTATGATGTTGAAATAATACTGTGAAATTGTGAAAATGAAGATAAGGCTATTTTACTGTAAGAGCTGTTTAAAAAGGCCTATAGTGACATCACCAGGTGGTGAATTAGTTAATAGACCAATAAGAATGAGACTTCCAAACCTCTCTGCCAATAATAGCTCGTTTTTAGTTTTCTCCTCCTCACTCAGACAGTCCTAGCAAAATATTTGCTTGAGAAATTGCTATTTGCGAAAAAAACTATTTTTGTTTATTTTTCAGCATTTTAATTTAAAACAATCACAGTAAGGTACTGAATTGTTACACAGAAATTATTTGATATTGAGAAAAGAAACTGGAACGCGGAATTTGTTTCAGGAAATAATCACACCCACTTGACGAGATTAGTATACGGCTAAATGTGCCAGATTATGAAATGGGAACAGCTAACATATAGCGTTTGAACTACTTCGACGATTTTAATAAACTGATTCTTAAACTTGAACTAAAGCTTAAACTTTTTATAATTTTCGCAAGTATGGCCCCATTGTTTTTAACTAATCGTTTAAAAAAAAATAACAGTATAATTTTCTTTTTACTAAAAAGTTTGAGGAGGTGAATGCTGAACAGCTTCAGAGCTGTCTGAATGAAAATCTCATCCAAGGTATGTAAAGAGAAAATCTATTGTAATTTATAGTGTTGGGCACTGATATGGAAAATCTATATCGATATTAGTAGCATTTTTTAGAACCAAAATCAATATTTTAACGGTTTGAATAAATAACACTGCAACTTCCGCGGCTTTATGAAGTTCAGACAACTGCTTGCCCATTGGGCCAGGTGTGAATGTCCTGGGCGTCTAATCTACCCAACCAGTAGGAAGGCCGTTGACTGCCCATCAGCAGACACTGAAGTACGCTATAAATTGAGAGCATGTGAGAAGGTTTTGTGCATGCAGGAACAGTCATGTATTTTTCTTTTACATAATGTAGGTTAACAGATATCACGTTATTCTTTGCTCATATCGATATCGTATTGAATAATCGATATTGATGCAAACCACAAGTTCTGAATAAAATCAGGAGTTTGTACACAGAGAATTGTTTAAATAAGTATGGTTTTCTAATGTGCCATCTTTTCCCATTTTATACAGGAAATGCAAAGAAAACACAAGGCTTCAGCTTGGAGTCCTGTCGCAGCATGTTGGCCTTAATGGATGTATCCTTAGTGACAGTAGCTTAGTGACAGTCTCCCATGATGCCTTCTGTCGTGAAATACCTTGAACAGTACTTTACAAGAGTACATTTTAACAGTCCCATGTAGCAGTAAAATCTGTGACTGAATGTATGAGTCTCTATGGTATAGACTAGAGAGAGAGAGAGAATTAGTTTCATTTTTCATCTTCATGTAATCTGAAAAGCAGTTTACAAACCCAGCAATCTGAATTGGAAAGGGAAAATACCGCAAATAAAGTTACAACAACATAAAACAGACCACAAACAAACAGCGTTATCCCACTACAGGTCAAAATGTCAACTGTTTTTTAAATCTGTCCTTGGATATTCCCTTAACCCAGGGGTTACCAAATTTGTTTGGCCCACTACCTCATTTTGATATCTGAAAATTCCCACGACCCAAATCAATGCAAAAATGCTGTATTTAATGAACTGTCAATGTTAACCTTATATTTTGATCGGGGTGTATTCATTCCGACGATTCTGTTGTAAAACTTTTCTTAAATGGTAGCAAGCTAAATTAAAATGGGGATAAACATACCTGAATTTGTCCAATAGAAACTTCAATTTGCTCACTAATGATTATTACTCACTAACGATTACACCCTAGATCAGCTAGATGCAGGCAAGCGTGTGCAAGGAGGTATTGAATGTGTCACTGTCCATCACCTTGATTATTCACATTTATATCTTGACCTGTGTGCACCTACGTTTTAAACTTGCATTCATGAGCTTGGTTGTGGCAACCTCATGATGGGTATAGAGAACATTAGAGTATCATGTAGTAGCCTAAACCTATCAATGTTATATTGTGCTGGGTGAATGGAATATGAATGACAGTTATCCAACATGCTGTAATAGAAATAAGGCCATGCTCATATGAAAAATAGCATCCTCCCTCATCTTAAATGGCACCAACCGCCACTGCCGTGAATGCATTTGGTCACATGACAGCTCGATCTGCTGTTTGATTTCACTTACAGTCTTGTCAACTGAGCCAGGATCACAGTCAAACGGATTGGGAAGTAGGTCCCAAAGTGCTCTTCCAAGCGTTGGAGGTGAGCAGTCCTCAGTGGTGTGGGGACAATTACTGATGCTGTTTATGTTAGAAACATGCACAGCTGAGGGAAGGTTGGCTTTTGAAAGGTGCTCTCTCCAATAAGAATGATTTCCTCTGAATCCAATGATTCGGACACTCATCTGGCCTTAATGGCCATGTACTCTTATAACCTCCACTCGGCACAGCCAGAAGAGGCCTGGCCACCTCTCAGAGCCTGGTTCCTCTATAGGTCTCTTCCTAGGTTCCTGCCTTTCTAGGGAGTTGTTCCTATCCGCACTGCTTCTACATCTGCATTGCTTGCTGTTTGAGGTTTTAGCCTAGGTTTCTGTATAAGCACTTTGTGACATCTGCTGATGTAAAAAGGGGCTTTATAAATACATTTGATTGATCAAATGTGTTTGTATTTCCCCTGCATGCTTGAGTTCAGTTCGTTCAGTTTCCAAATATTTCTGTCATCCTCTGATCCCAAATCTCCACATAGTGTTGTGAACAGGAATACGCGTAATGGATGTGGTTTTACAATGGAAGTTACCTGATGCAGTACATCTCAGAGTAATGTGCTCAACTCTTTTGGATGCCAGTTGCTCTCGGTGTGTCATATAATCCATCCATATGGCAGAGGGAGACACATTCATAACTAGAGTGCCGAGGCCTGCTCGCCGTCCCGCCATAGATCAAATAAAAATAAATCAAATCAAATCAAACTTTATTTGTCACATGCGCCGAATACAACAAGTGTAGAACCTTACTGTGAAATTCTTACTCACAAGCCTTTAACCAATAGTGCAGTTCAAGAAGAAAATATTTCCCAAATAAACTAAAGTAAACATTTAAAAAATAAATAAAAAGTAACACAATAACATAACAAGGCTATATACAGGGGGTACCGGTACCGAGTCAGTGTGGGGGGTACAGGTTAGTCGAGGTAATTTGTACATGTAGGTAGGGGTGACGTGACGATGCATAGATAATAAACAGCGAGTAGCAGCAGTGTAAAAAACAAATGGAGGGAGGGGGTCAATGTAATAGTCCGGTGGCCATTTGATTCAATTGTTCAGCAGTGTCTTATGGCTTGGGGGTAGAAGCTGTTAAGGAGTCTTTTGTCCTAGTCTTGGCGCTCCGGTACCGCTTGCTGTGCAGTAAGCAAAGAAAACAGTCTATGACTTGGGTGACTGGAGTCTCTGACAATTTTATGGGCTTTCCTCTGACACCGCCTATTATATAGGTCCTGGATGGCAGGAAGCTTGGCCCCAGTGATGTACTGGGCTTTACGCACTACCCTTTGTAGCGCCTTACGGTCAGATGCCGAGCAGTTGCCATACCAGGCAGTGATCAGTCAGGATGGTCTCGATTGTGCAGTTATCTGACAAAGGTATGGATGGTAGTTTCTGTGCCTCTGCCTCCCTACACATTTTTTCACCATAATTTGCGGACGGTAATATTAAAGTCTCTGTAATAGTGTGGTTTCATAAGCGTAGTGAGCCTAGCCATTCACAGTGAGAATGATTCAAGTGCAATGGTCAAGTCCAGCCTTGTCCCATGATCTAAGGGCACTCTCTGGTAGAACTGTATCTAAAAATGTTGTATTCTGCCTTTGTAGATTTCCTTAATAACCATTCCTTCTCCAGACATCAATCACTGGAAAACTGAACCTTGCAGAATTTCTACGTCTATGGAGAAAAGTTACCGTGTACAAGGTAAATTAATTAGCAGGTCTGTGGCAAAACCTCTATCGGGTTATAAATATTATTATTATTATTATTATTATTATTATTTAATTATTCAAATTTTCCAAGTACGTTTTACCTGAAAGTATTATTTTTATGTTCTTACATCATCCAGGACATCTTCTTCCGTACAGATGAAGACCGTTCTGGAATGTTGTCATTGAGTGAACTGAGGAACGCAATCATGGCTTCAGGTAACTTCTGACATGACAAACAAACAAACCAAAATATATTTTAGGGCCTAATGTAAAAATCAGGAAAACTTAACATCAGTGCATGATTTACGCGCAAGTCGGAGTTAGGATAATCAGGGTAGCAGTCCGTCCTTAAATTTGTAATAATCCAAACTGATGTGATGGACTCGGATCGGACCGGGTCTGGATCTGACCAGGTCCGTACGGAACTGGTCTAGTTGTCCTATAGCCTAACTCCAACTAGAGGCCTTCACAGGTCCAAGAAGTTTGGACCTGTTCTGAAATGGACCTGGGTCTTTCCCCATCCATTTTTTAAAAACATAGAGACTCATTCCAAACGGACCTAAGGACAACTAGACCAGTTCCGTACAGACCTGGTCAGATCCAGACCCGGTCCGATCCGATTGAGGGAAGCAGTAGAATATTAACCACAGCTGATAAAGCGCCAGGGAGAGGAGGTAGAGAGAGGTTAGCTCTAGCAGAGGCCGTGCTGTGTGGGATAATATGAGTGTGAGCGAGTGACACTGGTGCAGGGAGGAGGGAGAGAGGGAGAGACAGCAACCAACCAAGCTGACTCGCGCTATAGTAGATTAATAGCTGCCCATAGCTAAGTTATTTATCATCCAATACGATTACATAGTACCTGTCTTGACTCCATCACACTGCATAAATTCTCTCTCTCTCGCTCTCTCAGAACCATGTGTGGTAGGTTTGAAGCCTGTCCTCTCATACAGAATGTACATAACAGATTTTAGGCACTTAAGGCTGATTATGGTTTTAAAGCTTTTTACTGAGAATGTCTTCCCACAATAATGTTAGGGAGCTTAGATGTTATTTGAGGAAGTGGAATTTTCCTGTGCAGACGGGGTAGACGGCTTGCAGCTAGCCACATACTGTAACTGGCTATAGCCCCTCTAAATTCACAAATTCAAATCAATTTGTCACATGCGCCGAATACAACAGGTGAAACACTTACTTACGAGCCCCTAACCAACAATGCAGTTTATAAAATATATATATATGAATAAGAAATAAAAGTAACAAGTAATTAAAGAGCAGCAGTAAAATAACAATAGTGAGACTATAAACAAAGGGGTACCGGTACAGAGTCAATGTGTGGGGGCACCGGTTAGTTGAGGTAATATGTACATGTAGGTAGAGTTATTAAAGTGACTATGTATAGATGATAACAACAGAGAGTAGCAGCAGTGTAAAAGAGGGGGGGGGGAATGCAAATAGTCTGGGTAGCCATTTGATTAGATGTTCAGGAATCTTATAGCTTAGGTGGGTAGAAGCTGTTTAGAAGACTCTTGGACCTAGACTTGGCACTCCGTTACCGTTTGCCTTGCAGTAGCAGAGAGAACAGTCTATGACTTGGGTAGCTAGCGTCTTTGACAATTTTTAGGGCTCTCCTATGACACCGCCTGGTATAGAGGTCCTGTATGACAGGAAGCTTGGCCCCAGTGATGTACTGGGCCGTACGCACTACCCTCCATAGTGCCTTGCAGGCGGAGGCCGAGCAGTTGCCATACCAGGCAGTGATGCAACCAGTCAGGATGGTCTCGATTGTGCAGCTGTAGAACCTTTTGAGGATCTGAGGACCCATGGACCCAGTCCATGGGTCTCAGTCTCCTGAGGGGGAATAGGTTTTGTTGTGCCCTCTTCACGATGTTGAGGGAGAGGTTGTTGTCCTGGCACCACAAGGCCAGGTCTCTGACCTCCTCCATATAGGCTGTCTCTACTTTGTCGGTGATCAGGCCTACAACTATTGTGTCATCGGCAAACTTAATGATGGTGTTGGAGTCATGCCCGGCCGTGCAGTCATGAGTGATCAGGGAGTACAGGAGGGGACTGAGCACACACCCCTGAGGGGTTGTTGAGGGTCAGCGTGTTGCGTATGTGTTGTAACCTACCCTCACCACCAGGGGCGGCCCCTCAGGAAGTCCAGGATCCAGTTGCAGAGGGAGGTGTTTAGTCCAAGGGTCCTTAGCTTATTGATGAGCTTTGAGGGCACTATGGCGTTGAACGCTCAGCACAAGTTGGCCCATTGTCTGGCATGATCGGCAACATCTGTATTTTTAAAGGGGCTAGTTTGTCCTTTGAACCTTCCACACTTGTGACCTTTAATTCAATAAGTTGCCTCATTCCTGTCACAACATCCATCATAATTTCACTCACTGCAGATACCTCTACTATTAGGGTAAGACGACACATTAGTCCATTTACATGACAGCTGATGCGTAATACATCTTACCCAGTGAACTAAAGGTGTGAGACGTGAACCCAGTCTGCCTCTCCTCTCCTCTACAGGGATCAGGGTGGGTGATGACATGTTAAACCTGATGGCTCTGCGCTACGGTGGTTGTTCTGGAATCATCAGCCTGGAGAGTTTCATCAGCCTCGTCCTACGCATGGACTGCATGGCCAGTAAGTCCACAACTAAAGAATAGTTCACAATACATCTTTGTGCATGCACACAAGACACATTCCTCATTATGTCTGTCATGGCACTCACAGGTTTGATCTTAGTTAGTTTGCTATATCAGTACCCCCCTACCCCCCCCATCCGTCCTTCAGTGCACGTTTTGGTTTGTACCGTAGCACTACACAGCTTATTTCAATAATCAACTCATGATCAAGCTTGGATTATTGAAATAAGCTGAGAGGTGCTATGGCAAAATCTAAAACGTGCACGGGGCGGGGGGGGCACGACCGAGTTTGGAAAACCCTGATCTAGAAAACTAATTAGGATCACCCTGTGAGAGCCATGGCAGACATAATGAGGAATGTGGAAACCCTATGCTAGATGAGGGTTTGAAGCCATGGTACTGTGTTTATCGACATTGTAGTATAATGTAATTTGTGTCCTTCTCAACAGAAATATTCAGACAACTCAATGATGGAGGGGTCATATCTCTTCAAGAGAATGAGGTAATGAACAGTTAATAAAGCTACTTCATCACCAGGGGGTTTTCAACTCCAGTTCTACAGTACGTTTTTAACCTTTGAGTGTACGTTATGAGATGGCACACCTTTCTAGTTGTCAAGACAACGGAGAACAGCGAGAGATTTTTTTTTATTGCATTTCATTTGGGGACATTTCTTATTGGAAGAGGTCCACTCAGAGGTCAAACCCAACTTGATACTATTATATACACTTAATATACACTACATGATGTTTCTTGATTTTTTTTTTCTCTTCTTCTTCCAGTGGATGTACATCTCTATGTATACGTAAACCGAGGACCAAATAGGACGGACAGAAGACTGCCGTTGGAATTGTGAGATTTGGAAGGGGGGGGGGGGAAGCGTGCTGAGGTGATGCTTTGCTGGACAAACCATTCCTTTGCACTGCAGCAGTTTCAGGGTGATTTGTTGCACTTTGAGATGTGATGCTCTTGCAGTTCAAAGAGAACAGTGAAAAGATTGGGTGCTTAGCAAGTGACTGTACTCTGGTTGAGTGATGGGGTTTATAGGCTATAAAACATAATGGGTTACATTCTGGTACATTATATTTTCTATCTGTTAATGTGGTAGTTTGTGTTTCTGGGTATACTGTAAGGGTTAGTAAGGTCCTACTGTATTTGAGTAGGGCAGTGGTGTCCATCTCTAATAGTTCTGGAGAGCTACTTGACAAATAAAACATTTCAAATGTAACCTTTTATTTAACTAGGCAAGTCAGTTAAGAACAAATTCTTATTTACAATGACAGCCAACACCGGCCAAACCCGGAGGACGCTGGGTCAATTGAGCGCCGCACTATTGGACTCCCAAATCACAGCCGGTTGTGATACAGCCTGGATTCGAACCAGGGTGTCTGTAGTGCCTTAAACTACTGCGCCACTTGAGAGCCCACTCGGGAGCCCACTTGGGAGACCACTACTGTAGGTGTTCCGTCTTTTGGTCCAGCCCTGCACTAAACACAACTGATTAGACTGACGGTGGTCCAGACTGAGGATCACCTGTTTATTTGAAACAGGTGTGTTAGTGCAACAAAAAAACAACATAGAATAACTAGACTATTAACTATTCAAAACTCAAACCTTTTTGTCTATACCAGCAACTAACATCCATTCGATTTTATATTTGCCTAGTAGTGTATTCTCTGCATATTTAGATTTGTCTACTACCTTTCATTATCCATGTAACCGTGGTGATATATTGGTTGTTGGGTTTTATATGAGGGTTTTTTTGTTAAATAGAAATTCAGTCAAACACAACTTCTCCTTTGATGGTTTGAAGCAATGTTCTATTGTCTACACAAGTATTGGATTAGTAATGTGAATCAAAACTAAAGGGGGGGGACTCCTTGTTTCACTCTTTATAACACCTTCATTGTATTGCCTGTATTCATTAAACAAGGTTACATGCTATTAAATGATTATGTCATCCAGGGAGATTCTAAATGGACACAAGCTTTGACAACCGACTTTAATCAAATGATCCCTGCTGGGCTTTGTTGCTCGAAACCAGAGAGCGAGAGGCAAAACGAGTGTTCACTCTGCCCAAAATCTGTCCATGTTAAGTAGATCATTAATTATTATCCGGTTGCGGATTTTCTGGAAACTCATTTGCCGATGCTATTGATATGGTGATTTGTGCGCATGTGCAGGATATTTGTTTAAGTGTCTGCTGCCTACAGAGCGGCTGCTTTGTGCTCCAGCCTAAGCTAAATAAAGTCTTCATGTTCGACCTCTGCGTTCCATGCCTCAAGTGCGATTTCATGTTGTTTCATGTTGTAGCCTACACAAAAGACATGCTCGTCATGTTTATACACACTTTGTTGTAACAGTATATTTTGGCAAGCATATCAAACATGAGCCGCTCCTACAAGCCCTTCTGGATCGCGCACGCCACAGCTCGTGCAGGGCTACATATATCAACCACAAGCAAGACACATCCAGGCAGTGAAAATGGCGAATATTTTCTCATTGTCATTGCAAATACAAGTATTTTTCTTCCCAGCAACTCTCGCTACGATATGGCAGCATAACTATGAATAATATCATCACAGATAGTAGGCAGTCTAAAGCGGTAGTTGACAAATGACATAAGGAATAATAACGCGCCAGGTTCGGTGTGGTGAGATAATAGAGCCATGTGATGATAGGACCGTTTACTTCAGAGCTCTCCATAAACGACGCCCCATTGGACAGAGCTTAGCATTTTGCACTGGGACAGTTTTAATAGGAGAAAAATAAACAGAGAAACAACAATGATTCTTGACAGTTACAATTTACTACCTACATTATTGGGATCATCTAGTTAGCACCAGTGTTTGGAATATATTAGAAATACACACAGAGAAATAAATGGTGTTTTGTTTGAACATATGGGCCTTTCTGAGAATAGAAAATCCAGTTTTCTGCCTGAGTGTGGCGCTGTTTGTATAGTTTCTCTGGAAAATGTATTTATACAGCTCTTGATCTGTTATCCTACCTACTACTGCAACAACTTGTCAGTTATTTTCCCTTTGAGAGAATACCCATTTTTTTTAAACTAATGACTCAATGGTGACCATTAACATTAGCTCTATATCCATTGTGACCATTAACATTAGCTCTATATCCATTGTGACCATTAACATTAGCTCTATATCCATTGTGACCATTAACATTAGCTCTATATCCATTGTGACCATTAACATTAGCTCTATATCCAATGTGACTATTAACATTGGCTCTATATCCATTGGCCTTCTCCCAAAGTATGGATTTACACATTTCTTCTCATCTCAGGGATTTAACCACGGTCTAAAATAGCTCAAGCCAATGCTTACACCTACCTAATGCTTGGATATCCACGAGGAGAGGGATGGACAATTGGTATGATCTCATTGATTGATCATGGATTGATCTCATTGATTTCAGGTGGCTTCATCAACAGTTGAAATTGTGTCCCAAATGGTGCCCTATTCCATGTACATAGTACACTAATGTAGAGCTCTGGTCAAAAGTAGTGCATTATTCAGGGAAACGTTATACACATGTCGTCTGTATATCCCTACTCTGCCTATTGTAAACCATTTCTCCGTTCCATTCACCCTGTTACACAAATGAAGGGGAGCGGTTGTGACTATAATTGATGTAGTAAATTACTTTTCCTGTCAATGACTTTATTTGATAAACTTCCTTTATTGTGCGTGTGTGTGTGTGTGTGTGTGTGTGTGTGTGTGTGTGTGTGTGTGTGTGTGTGTGTGTGTGTGTGTGTGTGTGTGTGTGTGTGTGTGTGTGTGTGTGTGTGTGTGTGTGTGTGTGTGTGTGTGTGTGTGTGTGTGTGTGTGTCCCTTTTGAAGGTTTAATAAAACCCTCATTCAGCCAAGAAATCCATCTTTTCATTGATGGAATATTCAACAGACTGAACAGTCTTGTACCAATGAGATTAATTGTGGGGCTTGCGAAGCAAGAGCCCCAGCTTAGATATTCGACATACTTCTTCTTCTTCTGCACGCCAGAAACGCCGCTCGATATTCAAAATGTCCGGAATGGTCTCTGTTCAACTTTTTTACATTATTAATCTTCTTTTTTGTTGTTGGCCTAAATCCGCTTTCATTTCATCAACATTCTAAAGATCCCAATTGTGACATCATCACTTCCAACTTGTCATTGTCTTTGAGAAATCACACAAATCAGCTAATTTTTCCACTTTGCAACAACTCAGACAAAAAGCAAAAAATGTATATTCGGATGAAAAGTTACAGCAGTTTATGTAACCGCACACAGCATGGAACAGCCTTCATTTCTCAGAACAAGAATAGACTGACAAGTTTCAGAAGAAATTCTTTGTTTCTGGCAATTTTGAGCTGGTAATCAAACCTACAATTGCTGATGCTCCAGATACTCAACTGGTCTAAAGAAGGCCCGTTTTATTGCTTCTTTAATCAGAACATAATTGCAAAAGGAGTTTTCTAATGATCAATTGGCCTTTTAAAATTATAAACTTAGATTAGCTAACAAAAAGTGTCATTGGAACACAGGTGTGATGGTTTCTGATAATGGGCCTCTGTACGCCTATGTAGATATTCCATGAAAAATCTGTTGTTTCCAGCTACAATAGTCACTTACAACATTAATAATGTCTACACTGTATTTCTGATCAAGTTGATGTTATTTTAAAGGACGGGAAAAAAAGCTTTTCTTTCGAAAACAAAGACATTTCTAAGTGACCCCAAACTTTTGAACGGTAGTGTATATACAAACCCTTAAACAACAATGAAGTTTTAAGAAAATGTAAAATAGCAATAACGAGGCTATATACTGGGGTCAATGTTTACTACAGGTTAGTAGAGGTAATTGAGGTAATATGTACAGTACATGTAGGTAGGGGTACAGTGACTATAAAATAGACAGTGAGTAGCAGCAGCGTAAAAAAGGTGGGGGTGGGGTCAATGCAAATAGCCCAGGTAGCCATTAGATTGACTGTTCAGCAGTCTTATGGCTTGGGGGTAGAAGTTGTTAAGGAGCCTTTTGGACCTAGTGTAGAAAAAAAAGTCCATTCTGCTCCTCTCCTCTCTAGAGTCCTCCCAGACAGTTCTTGGAGCTTGCTCAAGCACAGCGTAATTTACGACCCTGTGGCACCAGGCCACATCTGATAAGGTCTCAGCCTGGCAGATTCTCACACAAGGCTGGAGTGAGAGGGTGCCGTAAACATTGATCATTTGTCAATCCAAGTAATAAGTGTTTCTTTCTCTCTCCAATAAGTGCATTTTTAAGTTTATATCGAGGCTGTATTTATAGCCCATTATAGACATGGTGTAAGTAAAATGCCATTTGTCATTTATTCATGTACATATACAGTACCAGTAAAAAATGACCAAGAAGGAGAGTGATTGAGTACTGCATCAGATGACCTGGCCTCCACAATCACCCAACCTCAACCCAATTGAGATGGTTTGTGATGAGTTGGACCACAGAGTGAAGGAAAAGCATCCAACAAGTGCTCAGCATATGTGGGAACTCCTTCAAGACTGTTGGAAAAGCATTCCTCATGAAACTGGTTGAGAGAATGCCAAGAGTGTGCAAAGCTGTCATCAAGGCAAACGGGTGGCTACTTTGAAAAATCTCAAATATAAAATATATTTTGATTTGTTTAAACACTTTTTTGGTTACTACATGATTCCATAAGTGTTATTTCATACCTTTGTTCTCTTCACTGTAATTCTACAATGTAGAAAACATAAAACAAATAAAGAAAACCCTTGAATGAGGTGAGTGAATGAATAGGTGAGTGAATGAATAGGTGAGTGAATGAATAGGTGAGTGAATGAATAGGTGAGTGAATGAATAGGTGAGTGAATGAATAGGTGAGTGAATGAATAGGTGAGTGAATGAATAGGTGAGTGAATGAATAGGTGAGTGAATGAATAGGTGAGTCCAAATTTTTGACTGGTACTATATGTATATTTTATAGTTATAACCCTTAACTAATACTGTTTACATGTGTGAATATCATTGTCTTATAGAACCACAGCAATAAGATTCCAAGTATCTTTCAGGTTACCAAACACAGCTGTGTGTGTGTGTGTGTGTGTGTGTGTGTTGTGACTATCAAGAGTACCGTGATGGGCCTCAACATCATGTTCTAACCAGAAAGCATGATAGAGGACAGAACCACACCAATCAGTTGTACAGTAAGTATATAACGGGTGAGGACATTCACAGCCGACTGCTCAGACGGGTGAGGACATTCACAGCTGACTGCTCAGACGGGTGAGGACATTCACAGCTGACTGCTCAGACGGGTGAGGGCAGCTGACTGCTCAGACAGGTGAGGACATTCACAGCTGACTGCTCAGACGGGTGAGGGCAGCTGACTGCTCAGACGGGTGAGGACATTCACAGCTGACTGCTCAGACAGGTGAGGGCAGCTGACTGCTCAGAAGGGCAGCTGACTGCTCAGACAGGTGAGGGCAGCTGACTGCTCAGACAGGTGAGGACAGCCGACTGCTCAGACAGGTGAGGACATGACTGCTCAGACAGGTGAGGGCAGCTGACTGCTCATGAACAGCTGACTGCTCAGACAGGTGAGGACAGCTGACTGCTCAGACAGGTGAGGACAGCTGACTGCTCAGACAGGTGAGGACAGCTGACTGCTCAGACAGGTGAGAACAGCCGACTGCTCAGACAGGTGAGAACAGCTGACTGCTCAGACGGGTGACGGCAGCCTACTGCTCAGACAGGTGAGAACAGCCGACTGCTCAGACAGGTGACGGCAGCCTACTGCTCAGACAGGTGAGAACAGCCGACTGCTCAGACGGGTGACGGCAGCCTACTGCTCAGACAGGTGAGAACAGCCGACTGCTCAGACGGGTGACGGCAGCCTACTGCTTTACTGCTCAGACAGGTGAGAACAGCTGACTGCTCAAACAGCCTACTGCTGACAGGTGAGAACAGCCGACTGCTCAGACGGGTGACGGCAGCCTACTGCTCAGACAGGTGACGGCAGCCTACTGCTGTGACGGCAGCTGACTGCTCAGACAGGTGACGGCAGCCTACTGCTCAGACAGGTGACGGCAGCCTACTGCTCAGACAGGTGAGGACAGCTGACTGCTCAGACAGGTGAGGACAGCCGACTGCTCAGACGGGTGAGGACAGCCGACTGCTCAGACAGGTGAGAACAGCCGACTGCTCAGACGGGTGACGGCAGCCTACTGCTCAGACAGGTGACGACAGCTGACTGCTCATACAGGTGAGGGCAGCTGACTGCTCAGACAGGGGAGGGCAGCCGACTGCTCAGACAGGTGAGGACAGCTGACTGCTCAGACAGGGGAGGACAGCCTACAGCTCAGACAGGGGAGGACAGCTGACTGCTCAGACAGGGGAGGACAGCCTACTGCTCAGACAGGTGAGGACAGCTGGCTGCTCAGACAGGGGAGGGCAGCTGACTGCTCAGACAGGGAGGCAGCCGACTGCTCAGACAGGGGAGGGCAGCTGACTGCTCAGACAGGGAGGGCAGCTGACTGCTCAGACAGGGGAGGGCAGCTGACTGCTGACAGGGGAGGGCAGCTGACTGCTCAGACAGGGGAGGGCAGCTGACTGCTCAGACAGGGGAGGGCAGCCGACTGCTCAGACAGGTGAGAACAGCTGACTGCTCAGACAGGAGGGCAGCTGACTGCTCAGACAGGTGACGATAGCCGACTGCTCAGACAGGTGAGAACAGCTGACTGCTCAGACAGGTGAGAACAGCCGACTGCTCACAGGTGAGGACAGCTGACTGCTCAGACAGGGGAGGACAGCTGACTGCTCAGACAGGGGAGGACAGCCTACTGCTCAGACAGGGGAGGACAGCTGACTGCTCAGACAGGGGAGAACAGCTGACTGCTCAGACAGGTGAGAACAGCTGACTGCTCAGACAGGGAGAACAGCTGACTGCTCAGACAGGTGACGACAGCCGACTGCTCAGACAGGTGACTGCTCAGACAGGGGAGGACAGCTGACTGCTCAGACAGGGAGGACAGCTGACTGCTCAGACAGGGGAGGACAGCTGACTGCTCAGACAGGGAGAACAGCCTACTGCTCAGACAGGGGAGGACAGCTGACTGCTCAGACAGGGGAGGACAGCTGACTGCTCAGACAGGGGAGGACAGCTGACTGCTCAGACTGACTGCTCAGACAGGTGAGGACAGCTGACTGCTCAGACAGGGGAGGACAGCTGACTGCTCAGACAGGGAGGACAGCTGACTGCTCAGACAGGGGAGGACAGCTGACTGCTCAGACAGGTGAGGACAGCTGACTGCTCAGACAGGTGAGGACAGCTGACTGCTCAGACAGGTGAGGACAGCTGACTGCTCAGACAGGGAGGACAGCTGACTGCTCAGACAGGGGAGGACAGCTGACTGCTCAGACAGGGAGAACAGCCTACTGCTCAGACAGGGGAGGACAGCTGACTGCTCAGACAGGGGAGGACAGCTGACTGCTCAGACAGGGGAGGACAGCTGACTGCTCAGACAGGGGAGAACAGCCTACTGCTCAGACAGGGGAGGACAGCCTACTGCTCAGACAGGGGAGGACAGCTGACTGCTCAGACAGGGGAGGACAGCTGACTGCTCAGACAGGGGAGGACAGCCTACTGCTCAGACAGGGGAGGACAGCTGACTGCTCAGACAGGGGAGGACAGCTGACTGCTCAGACAGGGGAGGGCAGCTGACTGCTCAGACAGGGGAGGACAGCCTACTGCTCAGACAGGGGAGGACAGCTGACTGCTCAGACAGGGGAGGACAGCTGACTGCTCAGACAGGGGAGGACAGCTGACTGCTCAGACAGGGGGAGAACAGCTGACTGCTCAGACAGGGGAGGACAGCCTACTGCTCAGACAGGGGAGGACAACTGACTGCTCAGACAGGGGAGGACAGCTGACTGCTCAGACAGGGGAGGACAGCTGACTGCTCAGACAGGGGAGGACAGCTGACTGCTCAGACAGGGGAGGACAGCTGACTGCTCAGACAGGGGAGGACAGCTGACTGCTCAGACAGGGGAGGACAGCTGACTGCTCAGACAGGTGAGGACAGCCTACTGCTCAGACAGGGGAGGACAGCTGACTGCTCAGACAGGGGAGGACAGCTGACTGCTCAGACAGGGGAGGACAGCTGACTGCTCAGACAGGTGAGGACAGCCTACTGCTCAGACAGGGGAGAACAGCTGATTGCTCAGACAGGGGAGGACAGCTGACTGCTCAGACAGGGGAGGACAGCTGACTGCTCAGACAGGGGAGGACAGCTGACTGCTCAGACAGGGGAGGACAGCTGACTGCTCAGACAGGGGAGGACAGCTGACTGCTCAGACAGGTGAGGACAGCCTACTGCTCAGACAGGGGAGGACAGCTGACTGCTCAGACAGGGGAGGACAGCTGACTGCTCAGACAGGTGAGGACAGCCTACTGCTCAGACAGGGGAGGACAGCTGACTGCTCAGACAGGGGAGAACAGCCTACTGCTCAGACAGGGGAGGACATACCAGCCAGCCATTCTCATGTGGCCCTTAAGACGGATTTAGTGAACAACAGTTTTTTTACATGGTCTGTAAATTCTCTGGATTTAGCGACCAATACATTTTACACCTAGACTTGGTGCTCCGGTAACGCTTTCTGTGCGGTAGCAGAGATAACGGTATGAATAGGATGGCTGGAGTATTTGACAATTTTAGGGCTTTCCTCTGACACCGTTTGGTATAGAGGTCCTGGATGGTAGGAAATCAAATAAAACAATGATTTGAAGCTCCTGCCCCAGTGATGTACTGGGCCGTATGCACTACCCTGTGTAGCGCCTTGCGGTCGGATGCTGAGCAGTTGCTCTCGATTGTGCGGCCGTTGACATTTTTGAGGATCTGAGGACCCATGCCAAATCTTTTCAGTCTACGGAGGGGGAAAAAGTGTCGTGCCCTCTTCACAACTGTCTAAGTGTGTTTGGACCATGCTAGTTTGTTGGTGATGTGGACCCGCTACACTACAGCCCCGTTAATGTTAATTGTGGCGTACTTGGCCCTTCTCTTCCTGTAGTCCACGATCATCTCCTTTGTTTTCATCACGTTGAGGGAGAGGTCGTTGTCCTGGCACCACACTGCCAGGTGTCTGACCTCCCTATGGCCAGCAGTCTCAAGACAATATCCATAAGGACTATAGAGGTATTAACACTTCAAGACCCTATGGTCAGATGTCTTTTTATAAAGATGTCATGGGAAGAAACAGAATCCAAGTTTCTGGTGAGTGCAGGGGAGAAAGAACCAGTGGAAGCAGCAACAGGTTGGTAGCAGGTAGCAGGTAGAGGGGGACAAGGAGGGATTGGCAATCTCATCCAGGTGTCAGGCCAGTGTGTCCTCAGCTGCGGTCCAAGATCCTCAGGCCCTCTGGAAGGGGAGACAGGATGATAAAATTTGACGTACCAATTAGGATCTGGATAAAAAATACTTGTAATCAGTTATAGAACTCATTGCCCTTTATGGTAGTGAGGTCTGGGGTCCGCTCACCAACCAAGAATTCACAAAACAGGACAAACACCAATTTGAGACTCTGCATGCAGGAATCTGCAAAAAAATAAATAAAAGCTGGAATAAATCATTCTCTCTACTATTAGTCTGACATTTCATATTATTAAAATAAAGTGGTGATCCTAACTGACCTAAAACAGGGAATTTTTACTAGGATTAAATGTCAGGAATTGTGAAAAACTGAGTTTAAATGTATTTGGCTAAGGTGTATGTAAACCTCCGACTTCAACTGTATGTCCTGCTCCTCTGTATCTTAGTTGGTGGCGCTTGAGTCGTGGGTTTGATTCCCAGGACCAAAAAACGTCTGCCAAATGGCTTACTATTATTTTCTTATAAGAAGCAGGATAAAAATGTCAGACAAACCAGCAGAATTACTGGCGGCGGCCAATTGTCTGTCTCTGAGTTCTACACAAACCTGATGGATGATGTATCAGCTACACTAAAAGGAGGATCCAGCCTTCTGCAGCTCAAAATCCACACCATGGGAGTTCCTTTAACCAAAAGACAAGGGAGTTCCTTAAAACCAGTTGAGCTGACAGACGTTTTGCACTGTTTCGCTATGGTTTTTGTCATCAGTCTAGCAGGAGGGTGATATTTTATTAATGTAGTGGTGCTCATATGCAATGTTTCTGCTAGCAACGTAAAACAAATGTTTGATATCCACACAAAATTACTTCTTTACTTATTTTAGGTTTAGGGAAGTGTGTAGGTCGCATTGTTTATCGAAGAGCTAGGAAAGTTATGTATTAAGACCCACCTGCTCGAGACAAATTCAGCGATTACTTTGCCATGTCTGTGCCATGAAGCAGTAGAGCTGGTTAAGTGTTTTTCTAAGGACCGCCCCCGTGACGTAACGTTGAAGTGATGTGATATAAACTGATGTAACGATGCAGCCGACCACCAGAGGGAGGCAAATACAAGTTTATTCGACAGAGGATGTTTAAATGGCTGTCTATTGACAAATAAAATGGTGAGAAATCAATAATATAATCATGAAAGCATATTTTTTAAGTAATTCTTGGGCCGTTTTGGGGGGACTGTCAAGACATGGGAGTTCCTTAAACCAAAATACATGGGAGTTCCTTTAACCAAAGAACATATGAAGTCCTTTAACCCAGCAACTATGAAACAATGACATATTTCTAAGCAAGTCAGATACTGTATACTCACTTCAGGCGGTCTGATGTAATGGTCTTCAGCATGTAAACGTCCAGAGAACACTGATTAGAGACAATGGCATTTAACGCAGAGATTCCATAATTACACAAGATTTTCCATTAGAATAGCCTAACCAATGGAAAGCTGTGGTGATAAGGGACACGGCTCACAGCCAAAGCAATGTGTGTGTGTAGTGTGGGTGGTGCCTGTCCACACATTACGTCATAGTCTACTGTACAGTGCTATACGGCAGCAATCAAGTATATAAGAAGACTCTTACTTGAATTGGTTTACAGAAGACGAAAACCCTGGTTAAAATAGTGATATTCTGAGGTAAGTAACTTTAACCAACTTTGATAGCTAATGTCCCTGGGGGAGTAAGATTTCAATACCGTAGTACATCTTACTACTGCTTTGTTATGCATCAGAAGTGATCATGTTTCCATTTGCAATTATTGAATAAATTAGAATTGATTAAAGACCAATTTACTTAATCTAGATAGCACGAAAAATGATAACTTTTTTATTTTACCTTTATTTAACTAGGCAAGTCAGTTAAGAACAAATTCTTATTTTCAATGACGGCCTAGGAACAGTGGGTTAACTGCCTGTTACTAGTCCAATGCTCTAACCACTAGGCTACCCTGCCGCCCAGTGGGTAACATTACCTAGTTAGTATGATAGAGGATCATGTGGATAACATTACCTAGTTAGTATGATAGAGAATCATGTGGGTAACAATAGCTAGTTAGTATGATAGGGGCTCATGTGGATAACATCACCTAGTTAGTATGATAGAGGATCATGTGGATAACATTACCTAGTTAGTATGATAGAGGCTCATGTGGGTAACATTACCTAGTTAGTATGATAGAGGATCATGTGGATAACATCACCTAGTTAGTATGATAGAGGCTCATGTGGGTAACATGACCTAGTTAGTATGATAGAGGATCATGTGGATAACATTACCTAGTTAGTATGATAGAGGCTCATGTGGGTAACATTACCTAGTTAGTATGATAGAGGATCATGTGGGTAACATTACCTAGTTAGTATGAAAGGGGCTCATGTGGGTAACATTACCTAGTTAGTATGATAGAGGATCATGTGGATAACATTACCTCATTAGTATGATAGGGGCTCATGTGGGTAACATTACCTAGTTAGTATGATAGAGGATCATGTGGATACATCACCTAGTTAGTATGATAGAGGCTCATGTGGGTAACATGACCTAGTTAGTATGATAGAGGATCATGTGGGTAACATTACCTAGTTAGTATGAAAGGGGCTCATGTGGGTAACATTACCTAGTTAGTATGATAGAGGATCATGTGGGTAACATTACCTAGTTAGTATGATAGAGGATCATGTGGATAACATCACCTAGTTAGTATGATAGAGGCTCATGTGGGTAACATTACCTAGTTAGTATGATAGAGGCTCATGTGGGTAACATTACCTAGTTAGTATAATAGGGGCTCATGTGGGTAACATTACCTAGTTAGTATGATAGAGGCTCATGTGGGTAACATTACCTAGTTAGTATGATAGAGGCTCATGTGGGTAACATTACCTAGTTAGTATGATAGAGAATCATGTGGGTAACATTACCTAGTTAGTATGATAGGGGCTCATGTGGATAACATTACCTAGTTACTATGATAGATGATCATGTGGATAATATTATCTAGTTAGTATGATAGGGGCTCATGTGGGTAACATTACCTAGTTAGTATGATAGAGGCTCATGTGGGTAACATTACCTAGTTAGTATGATAGAGGCTCATGTGGGTAACATTTGGAATCAAGAGTCAAAGCCAAATGAAATAGCCAACATTTAAGGTTGTCAGTTGTAATTTGTCAATTTTCAACATTGACTTCCCTGAAAAACTGTTTAGTGTGTTCAGTCAAGGAGTACTGACTTTTAATTACACTGGTGAACTTACTGCACCCACCTTTATATATATACCATGTTTCATCACCTTCAATTACATTTTTGATTTGGATGTTAATAATGTGATTTATATTTTGGCTCCACCTAGTAACTCAGAGTATTTCATCATTTCACCCTGCTAACAGATCCTGCATACAGGACAACAATGCCTCCTCCCGGTGTGTGTATGAGTATAATGCAGGAGCGCCACAAGAAAGAGGGTGTTGGGAGTCTTGCCAACCCAGAGAAACACAGCAACCAAGACTTTCAGCAGCTGACGCAATACTGTTTGGTCAGGGGAGTGAGGTACATCGATGAGATATTCCCCCCAGACCATAACTCCATTGGTGATGGGCTACTTTCCCCTGATGACATGGGCAGAGTGGTGTGGTTGAGACCAGCGGTATGACATCATCCCGATCTGCACACATTACAGCACAGAGTGTTAACTGATTTTAATATGTAATTATGAATATAAATGATAAACATTATTAATAGGTGTAATGTGTGCATTCACTCTTACAGAAAATGGTACAGAATCCAGATTTTATCCTTGATGGACTTTCAAGGTTTGACTTTGGGCAAGGAATGGTTGGTAAGTGGAACAAACACTCAAACTAGACAGTTGTATCTCCAAGGATTGGTTGGTAAGTGGAACAAACACTCAAACTAGACAGTTGTATCTCCAAGGAATGGTTGGTAAGTGGAACAAACACTCAAACTAGACAGTTGTATCTCCAAGGATTGGTTGGTAAGTGGAACAAACACTCAAACTAGACAGTTGTATCTCCAAGGATTGGTTGGTAAGTGGAACAAACACTCAAACTAGACAGTTGTATCTCCAAGGATTGGTTGGTAAGTGGAACAAACACTCAAACTAGACAGTTGTATCTCCATCTCTTCATTCAACGACTCGGTTGGTAAGTGGATTTGGTTGTAAGCAAGCATCAACACCACACCATGCCCCTACCACACCATGCCCCTACCACACCATGCCCCTACCACACCATGCCCCTACCACACCATGCCCCCACCACACCATGCCCCTACCACACCATGCCCCCACCACACCATGCCCCTACCACACCATGCCCCCACCACACCATGCCCCCACCACACCATGCCCCCACCACACCATGCCCCTACCACATCATGCCCCTACCACACCATGCCCCCACCATACCATGCCCCCACCACACCATGCCCCTACCACACCATGCCCCCACCACACCATGCCCCCCACCACACCATGCCCCCACCACACCATGCCCCTACCACACCATGCCCCTACCACACCATGCCCCCACCACACCATGCCCCCACCACACCATGCCCCTACCACACCATGCCCCCACCACACCATGCCCCTACCACACCATGCCCCTACCACACCATGCCCCCACCACACCATGCCCCTACCACACCATGCCCCCAACACACCATGCCCCTACCACACCATGCCCCCACCACACCATGCCCCCACCACACCATGCCCCTACCACACCATGCCCCCACCACACCATGCCCCTACCACACCATGCCCCCACCACACCATGCCCCCACCACACCATGCCCCCACCATACCATGCCCCCACCACACCATGCCCCTAGTACACCATGCCCCCACCACACCATGCCCCCACCACACCATGCCCCCACCACACCATGCCCCTACCACACCATGCCCCCACCACACCATGCCCCTACCACACCATGCCCCCACCATACCATGCCCCCACCACACCATGCCCCTAGTACACCATGCCCCCACCACACCATGCCCCCACCACACCATGCCCCCACCACACCATGCCCCTACCACACCATGCCCCTACCACACCATGCCCCCACCACACCATGGCCCTACCACACCATGCCCCCACCACACCATGCCCCTACCACACCATGCCCCTACCACACCATGTCCCTACTACACCATGTCCCTGCCACACCATGCCCCACCACACCATGCCCCCACCACACCATTCCCCCTACCACACCATGCCCCCACCAACTTCATGCCCCTACCACACCATGTCTCTACCTCTACCACACCATGCCCCTACCACACCATGCCCCCACCACACCATGCTCCCACCACACTATGCCCCTATCACACCATGCCCCACCACACCACCCAAGCCCCCCCCTACCACACCATGCTCCCACCACACTATGCCCCTACCACACCATGCCCCCTACCACACCAAGCCCCCCTACCACACCATGCCCCCACCACACTATGCCCCTACCACACCATGCCCCTACCACACCATGCCCCCTACCACACCATGCCCCCACCACACCATGCTCCCACCACACTATGCCCCTACCACACCATGCCCCCTACCACACCATGCCCCCTACCACACCAAGCCCACACCACACCATGCCCCACCACACCATGCCCCTACCACACCAAGCCCACACCACACCAAGCCCCCACCACCCATGCTCCCACCACACTATGCCCCTACCCCACCATGCCCCACCACACCAACCCCCACACCATGCCCCCTACCACACCAAGCCCACACCACACCATGCCCCACCACACCATGCCCCTACCACACCAAGCCCACACCACACCATGCTCCCACCACACTATGCCCCTACCCCACCATGCCCCCCACCACACCATGCCCCCTACCACACCAAGCCCACACCACACCATGCTCCCACCACACTATGCCCCTACCACACCAAGCCCCCACCACCCATGCTCCCACCACACTATGCCCCTACCACACCATGCCCCCTACCACACCATGCCCCCTACCACACCAAGCCCCCACCACACTATGCCCCTACCACACCATGCCCTTTGCATTTCAAATGTCATGATGTGTATAAACTTGTCTTTTTTTTTAGGAGATTGCTGGTTTCTTGCTTCCATTGGGGCTTTGACGTTCCAGAAGGACATCCTGGAACAAGTAGTACCCCTAAACCAAAGCTTTAAAGAGGATTACTGCGGAATATTCCACTTCAGGGTAAATTACCTCAGGCTCAGTATAATATCTTTGTGAGAAATGCGTTGACCTATTGCAATAACTGTCATTCTTAAAGGGTTATTAAGTAATGAAAAGGTTCTCAGTGGTATTGAGAACAATACTGAATAATGACTCTCTCTACTTAGGCCACGTCTTTTTCTAGCCACGTAGAGAATATTCTCTGTAGGAAGCTTTGTCCTCTCCTCCTATCTTTCAGTTCTGGAGGTTTGGGAAGTGGGTGGACGTTGTGATCGATGACAAGCTACCAACAGTTGACGGCAGGCTCATTTTCGTTCATTCAAAAACTCCCAATGAGTTTTGGCCCGCCTTGCTGGAGAAAGCCTATGCCAAGTATGTGAGCCACATCAGTTGGTTATAAAACAGTTTAACCCCTCCTTGATGTAGGACTTAATGACCTGTCTTCTTCTGGCAGGGTATGTGAGCCACATCAGTTATTTATATAAGGAACTTAATTGTTGGTCTTATTTACCTGTTTCTTCTGGCAGGGTGTGTGGCTCCTACGCAGACATGAATTTAGGGACCCCTTCAGAGGCTATGATGGACTTCACTGGAGGGGTTCACATCACATTCAAGCTCACTGACGCTCCACCAAATCTGTGGGACCTCCTGTTCAGAGCTGTCCAATCCAAATCTCTGATGGGGTGTAACACACCTCAAGGGGTGAGCAGCACGACCACCCCCTGAAACACCACGATGGCTCTTTAAACAAGCCAGTTAGTAGAGCAGAAATGTAGTGTAACTCAAAGTTACCACGAATCATGCACCGATGTCAAGATATATGAGAATATGATAAGTTACCACGAATCATGCACCGATGTCAAGATATATGAGAATATGATAAGTTACCACGAATCATGCACCGATGTCAAGATATATGAGAATATGATAAGTTACCATGAATCATGCACCGATGTCAAGATATATGAGAATATGATAAATTACCATGAATCATGCACCGATGTCAAGATATATGAGAATATGATAAGTTACCATGAATCATGCACCGATGTCAAGATATATGAGAATATTAGTTCTTAAGCGTAGTTGAAGTTCAGACTTTAACATCTCTTAACCCAAAAGAGACGAAGGCTGTGTTCATATTGGGTTCTATTTTGTGACTGAAACCTGTGTTCTGTTACGGTCCAGTTACTTCACTTTATAATACCTATAATAACCTGTGTCTATGGTTCTGTAGGAAACATCAGCAAACACGGTGGCACCCAACGGATTAGTGAGGGGTCATGCTTACACCGTCACTGGGGTTAAACAGGTACTGTATGGAACTAACAAGCTGAGAGAAATGCTTTGGAGCTGATATCTTTTGGCCATATGCTCTCTTTCCTTTATTGCCAAGAAGAAACACTGTTTGCTTTGTCAGAATAGAGCCAGCTATTTACTTTAGTTCCACCTGGAGGGAAATGGGAGAGGAAGTGTGGTATAATTCTGCCATGAACAATTTACCCTATCCCTGTGTAGCGAACATGAGTTGGACTCGTGGTCTTGTGATGAGGCAGCCTTGCCTGAGACTTCTAAATTAGTGCCAGCATTCGGTCCGCTATGGAATTCCTCTTGGTCTAATGGTCAAGATGCTGGTTTGACACATCGGGGACCCAGATTCATTTCCTGCTCTGAGATTACAGCTGGTGTTCATTCTGGTTCCTTCCACAGATCATGAGCCAAGGCAGACCAGTGAATCTGATCCGCCTCTTCAACCCCTGGGGCCGGGGAGAGTGGAAGGGAGGCTGGAGCGATAAGTATGAACTAGCTATTCACAATAGATAACTTTGTTCATTAGATTCTTCCTCAGTATGTGTAATTGTTCTGTTTTGCTGTATCAGCAGTATAGTCTACATATTTTGTTTATATATACACTACCTGTCAAAAGTTTTAGAACACCTACTCATTTAAGGGTTTTTCTTTAGTTTTACTATTTTATACATTGTAAAACAATAGTGAAGACATCAACACACTCAAATAACAGATATGGAATGATGTAGTAACCAAAAACCTAATCAAACATATATTTTATATTTGAGATTCTTCAAATAGACACTCTTTGCCTTGTAGACAGCTTTGCACAATCTTGGCATTCTCTCAACCAGCTTCATGAGGTAGTCACCTGGAATGCATTTCAATTACTTTCGTAAGAGTTAATTTGTGTATTTTCTTTCCTTCTTAATGCATTTGAGCCAATCAGTTGTGTTGTGACAAGGTAGTGGTGTTATACAGAAGAAAGCACTGTTTGGTAAAAGACCAAGTCCATATTATCGCAAGAACAGCTCAAATAAGTAAAGAGAAATGACAGTCCATCATTATTTTAAGACATGAAGGTAAGTCAATATGAAAAATGTCAAGAACTTTGAAAGTTTCTTCAAGTGCAGTCGCAAAAACCATCAAGCGCTGTGATGAAACTGGCTCTCATGAGGACCTCCACAGGAAATGAAGACCCAGAGTTACCTCTGCTGCAGAGGATATGTTCATTCAAGTTACCAGCCTCAGAAATTGCAGCGCAAATAAATGCTTCACAGAGTTCAGACACAACTCAACATCAACTGTTCAGAGGAGACTGTGAATCAGGCCTTCATGGTCAAACTGCTGCAAAGAAACTACTACTAAAGGACACCAATAAGAATAAGGGACTTTCTGGAGCCAAAAAACACAAGCAATGGACATTAGACCAGTGGAAATCTGTCTGGAGTCCAAATTGGAGATTTTTGGCTCCAACCACCGTGTCTTTGTAAGACACAGTGTAGGTGAACGGATGATCTCCGCATGTGTATTTCCCCACGTAAAACATGGAAGAGGAGGTGTTATGGTATATGGGTGCATTGCTGTTGACGATGTCTGTGATTTATTTAGAATTCTATGTACACTTAACCAGAATGGCCACCACAGCATTCTGCAGTGATACACCATCCCATCTGTTTTGCGCTTAGTGGGACTACAATTTGTTTTTCAACAGGACAATGACCCAATACACCTCCAGGGTGTGTAAGGGCTATTTGACCAAGAAGGAGAGTGATAGAGTGCTGCATCAGATGATCTGGCCTCCACAATCCCCTGACCTCAACACAATTGAAATGGTTTGGGATGAGTCGGACAGCAGAGTGAAGGAAAAGCAGCCAACAAGTGCTCAGCATATGTGGGAACTCCTTCAAGATTGTTGGAAAAGCATTCCAGGTGAAGCTGGTTGAGAGAATGCCAAGAGTGTGCAAAGCTGTCATCAAGGCAAAATGTGGCTGTTTGAATAAACTAAAATCTAAAATCTATTTTGGTTTGTTTCACACTTTTTTTGGTTACTACATGATTCCATGTGTTATTTTATAGTCTTGATGTCTTCACTTTTATTCTACAATGTAGAAAACATAAAAAATTAAGAAATTATTAGGTGTTTTAAAACTTTTAAAGCTAGTCTCTGGAGCACTACCACTAACTAACCAGTGGCCTTACCGCATCCAAACTATTGACATGTTTGTACTTCAATCAGGTCTTCCATGTGGCAAACAGTGAGTCCTGACGATCGGAAGATGTGTCTGTCAGTGAAAGAGGATGGGGAATTCTGGTAAACCATATTATAATGCAGAAATTTGTTTTGCAGACCATGTCAATATTTTGTTGTAAGCGATTAACGCATACAGTACAGTGTCAGTACACGTCTATACTGATATTTCAATACCAGAACCAATTCACAATTTTGGTTGTCTTCTCAGGATGACAATGGAAGACTTCTGTAGGCACTTCACAGATGTGACTATCTGCTGTATGTGCCCTGATTTTCTCGACGGCAACTCTAAAGGTCTTTGGACACACTCCTTACATGATGGCAGATGGGTTGCTGGAACCACTGCTGGAGGTTGCATGAATTTCCCAGGTAAATCTTACCTTGATTGACGCAGAATTATATGCAGTTCATGAATTTCCCAGGTAAATCTTACCTTGATTGAAAGGTTTTGCTTTCAACAAGGAATTATTTGCAGTTGATGACTATAAATGACCAGAATTTACCGTCAACATGTCCATATTTTTGTGTCTCCCAGACAGTTTCTGGATAAATCCCCAGTATCGGGTGAAGATCGAGGGATTAGACAGGGACTGCTCTGAGACA
>NC_056436.1:8347580-8362580 GCF_018296145.1 Oncorhynchus tshawytscha | reverse complement strand
CCTAGGGTTTTGTTTCCAGTTGGCCCTATAGCCATTACACACAGGGTTTTGTTTCCAGTTGGCCCTATAGCCATTACACACAGGGTTTTGTTTCCAGTTGGCCCTATAGCCATTACACACAGGGTTTTGTTTCCAGTTGGCCCTATAGCCATTACACACAGGGTTTTGTTTCCAGTTGGCCCTATAGCCATTACACACAGGGTTTTGTTTCCAGTTGGCCCTATAGCCATTACACACAGGGTTTTGTTTCCAGTTGGCCCTATAGCCATTACACACAGGGTTTTGTTTCCAGTTGGCCCTATAGCCATTACACACAGGGTTTTGTTTCCAGTTGGCCCTATAGCCATTACACACAGGGTTTTGTTTCCAGTTGGCCCTATAGCCATTACACACAGGGTTTTGTTTCCAGTTGGCCCTATAGCCATTACACACAGGGTTTGTTTTTGTTTTCCAGTTGGCCCTATAGCCATTACACACAGGGTTTTGTTTCCAGTTGGCCCTATAGCCATTACACACAGGGTTTTGTTTCCAGTTGGCCCTATAGCCATTACACACAGGGTTTTGTTTCCAGTTGGCCCTATAGCCATTACACACAGGGTTTTGTTTCCAGTTGGCCCTATAGCCATTACACACAGGGTTTTGTTTCCAGTTGGCCCTATAGCCATTACACACAGGGTTTTGTTTCCAGTTGGCCCTATAGCCATTACACACAGGGTTTTGTTTCCAGTTGGCCCTATAGCCATTACACACAGGGTTTTGTTTCCAGTTGGCCCTATAGCCATTACACACAGGGTTTTGTTTCCAGTTGGCCCTATAGCCATTACACAGTTGGCAGGGTTTTGTTTCCAGTTGGCCCTATAGCCATTACACACAGGGTTTTGTTTCCAGTTGGCCCTATAGCCATTACACACAGGGTTTTGTTTCCAGTTGGCCCTATAGCCATTACACACAGGGTTTTGTTTCCAGTTGGCCCTATAGCCATTACACACAGGGTTTTGTTTCCAGTTGGCCCTATAGCCATTACACACAGGGTTTGTTTCCAGTTGGCCCTATAGCCATTACACACAGGGTTTTGTTTCCAGTTGGCCCTATAGCCATTACACACAGGGTTTTGTTTCCAGTTGGCCCTATAGCCATTACACACAGGGTTTTGTTTCCAGTTGGCCCTATAGCCATTACACACAGGGTTTTGTTTCCAGTTGGCCCTATAGCCATTACACACAGGGTTTTGTTTCCAGTTGGCCCTATAGCCATTACACACAGGGTTTTGTTTCCAGTTGGCCCTATAGCCATTACACACAGGGTTTGTTTCCAGTTGGCCCTATAGCCATTACACACAGGGTTTTGTTTCCAGTTGGCCCTATAGCCATTACACACAGGGTTTTGTTTCCAGTTGGCCCTATAGCCATTACACACAGGGTTTTGTTTCCAGTTGGCCCTATAGCCATTACACACAGGGTTTTGTTTCCAGTTGGCCCTATAGCCATTACACACAGGGTTTTGTTTCCAGTTGGCCCTATAGCCATTACACACAGGGTTTTGTTTCCAGTTGGCCCTATAGCCATTACACACAGGGTTTTGTTTCCAGTTGGCCCTATAGCCATTACACACAGGGTTTTGTTTCCAGTTGGCCCTATAGCCATTACAGTTGGCCCTATAGCCATTACACACAGGGTTTTGTTTCCAGTTGGCCCTATAGCCATTACACACAGGGTTTTGTTTCAGGGTTTTGTTTCCAGTTGGCCCTATAGCCATTACACACAGGGTTTTGTTTCCAGTTGGCCATATAGCCATTACACACAGGGTTTTGTTTCCAGTTGGCCCTATAGCCATTACACACAGGGTTTTGTTTCCAGTTGGCCCTATAGCCATTACACACAGGGTTTGTTTCCAGTTGGCCCTATAGCCATTACACACAGGGTTTGTTTCCAGTTGGCCCTATAGCCATTACACACAGGGTTTTGTTTCCAGTTGGCCCTATAGCCATTACACACAGGGTTTTGTTTCCAGTTGGCCCTATAGCCATTACACACAGGGTTTTGTTTCCAGTTGGCCCTATAGCCATTACACACAGGGTTTTGTTTCCATTATAGCCATTACACAGGGTTTTGTTTCCAGTTGGCCCTATAGCCATTACACACAGGGTTTTGTTTCCAGTTGGCCCTATAGCCATTACACACAGGGTTTTGTTTCCAGTTGGCCCTATAGCCATTACACACAGGGTTTTGTTTCCAGTTGGCCCTATAGCCATTACACACAGGGTTTTGTTTCCAGTTGGCCCTATAGCCATTACACACAGGGTTTTGTTTCCAGTTGGCCCTATAGCCATTACACACCAGTTGGCCCTATAGCCATTACACACAGGGTTTTGTTTCCAGTTGGCCCTATAGCCATTACACACAGGGTTTGTTTCCAGTTGGCCCTATAGCCATTACACACAGGGTTTTGTTTCCAGTTGGCCCTATAGCCATTACACACAGGGTTTGTTTTTTGTTTCCAGTTGGCCCTATAGCCATTACACACAGGGTTTGTTTCCAGTTGGCCCTATAGCCATTACACACAGGGTTTTGTTTCCAGTTGGCCCTATAGCCATTACACACAGGGTTTTGTTTCCAGTTGGCCCTATAGCCATTACACACAGGGTTTTGTTTCCAGTTGGCCCTATAGCCATTACACACAGGGTTTGTTTCCAGTTGGCCCTATAGCCATTACACACAGGGTTTGTTTCCAGTTGGCCCTATAGCCATTACACACAGGGTTTGTTTCCAGTTGGCCCTATAGCCATTACACACAGGGTTTGTTTCCAGTTGGCCCTATAGCCATTACACACAGGGTTTGTTTCCAGTTGGCCCTATAGCCATTACAGGGTTTGTTTCCAGTTGGCCCTATAGCCATTACACACAGGGTTTGTTTCCAGTTGGCCCTATAGCCATTACACACAGGGTTTTGTTTCCAGTTGGCCCTATAGCCATTACACACAGGGTTTGTTTCCAGTTGGCCCTATAGCCATTACACACAGGGTTTGTTTCCAGTTGGCCCTATAGCCATTACACACAGGGTTTGTTTCCAGTTGGCCCTATAGCCATTACACACAGGGTTTTGTTTCCAGTTGGCCCTATAGCCATTACACACAGGGTTTTGTTTCCAGTTGGCCCTATAGCCATTGGCCCTATAGCCATTACACACAGGGTTTGTTTCCAGTTGGCCCTATAGCCATTACACACAGGGTTTGTTTCCAGTTGGCCCTATAGCCATTACACACAGGGTTTGTTTCCAGTTGGCCCTATAGCCATTACACACAGGGTTTGTTTCCAGTTGGCCCTATAGCCATTACACACAGGGTTTGTTTCCAGTTGGCCCTATAGCCATTACACACAGGGTTTTGTGATTCGCTCCTTTAAAGGAAAGGAGAGTTCAACTGATACTCTCTTAGTTACTCAAGGTCATGTGACAGGACGTTATATAGGTCTTGCTGCAAGTGAGAATGTGTGTGTGTGTGTGTGTGTGTGTGCGTGCGTGCGTGCGTGTGTGTGTGTGTGTGTGTGAGTGCGTGTGTGCTTGCTTTCATGTGTGGATATGAAAGTGATGGTATGATATGGGCTAGAGTGTTAGAGAGTCTGCATGTGGACGTCAACTTCGATGTCAAATACTTGACATACCCACAATCCCTTTCCAATACTCAGACCCAGGAACGGGGCCTTCTTAAAGATGTGTTAACCCTCTCTCTCCTTTGTTGTAGGTCTGACAGTGAGAACAACATACTCCCATGAGCATCAACGCCACTACTAGATGAAGAGAACTCCATCACTGCAGGGCCAATGTAGCGAACCATATGTCAGGCAGAGTGTTGTGAGCGAGGGTTATTGACGTGATGTCTAAGCAGCATTATCCTATCAAGGACTCAGAGGGACTTCACCTCTCCCCTCGCCATTCCCCCCTTCTTCACTCCCTTGTGTCCCCCAAGCCTGCTCCTCTCTCCCCACTTCACTCCCCAGTGTCCCCCAAGCCTGCTCCTCTCTCCCCACTTCACTCCCCCCGTGTCCCCCAGGCCTGCTCCTCTCTCCCCACTTCACTCCCCCCGTGTCCCCCAGGCCTGCTCCTCTTTTCCCACTTCACTCCCCCATGTCCCCCAGGCCTGCTCCTTTCTCCCCACTTCACACCCTCGTGCCCCCAAGCCTGCTCCTCTCTCCCCTGTCCACCACCCTCTCTTCTCACAAACTCAGCTCCCCTTCACCCAGCCCTTCTCCCCCCTCTCTCAGCCCCAGGACCTAGTAGAGACAAACTTCCCTTCTGATGTGGACACATGTCAGCTACTGTCTCCCCTCTCCCAGCCCTCCCTTCGATATGGCTACAAGGACTATACCCAGGACCAGTCGTACCAGCAGACAGTGACCCACCCTGACCCAGAAACTCTGCAGGACTACCACAACCACGGCTCCCAAACTAACCTCAACCATCAGCTGGCCCGGGGACAGAAGCACCAGCTGGACCAGCAGACCTACACCAGCAACAGAAACCACAAGAGGCAGCTCAAGACTCAAAAGGACCATCAGCCCCCCAACAGCTATCAGGATCCCATACTGGACTCCCAGACCATGTACAGCAACAAGCAGAACCAGCAGAACCATCACATGAAACAGCAGCCTCTGGACCTTCAGACTCAACGTGACCTACAGAACTGCAACCACCATCAGAGCCAGCAGATGGAGGTGAACCATCACCAACACCAGTCTGTCCAGAGCCAGCTACAGAACCAGCTGGACCATCACCACCATCAGTCTGTCCAGAGCCAGCTACAGAACCAGCTGGACCATCACCACCATCAGTCTGTCCAGAGCCAGCTACAGAACCAGCTGGACCATCACCAGCATCAGTCTGTCCAGAGCAAGCTACAGAACCAGCTGGACCATCACCACCATCAGTCTGTCCAGAGCCAGCTGGACCATCACCAGCATCAGTCTGTCCAGAGCCAGCTACAGAACCAGCTGGACCATCACCATCATCAGTCTGTCCAGAGCCAGCTACAGAACCAGCTGGACCATCACCACCATCAGTCTGTCCACAGCCTGCTACAGAACCAGCTAGACCATCACCACCATCAGTCTGTCCAGAGCCAGCTACAGAACCAGCTGGACCATCACCACCATCAGTCTGTCCACAGCCAGCTACAGAACCAGCTGGACCATCACCACCATCAGTCTGTCCACAGCCAGCTACAGAACCAGCTCGACCATCACCACCATCAGTCTGTCCAGAACCAGCTGGACCATCACCAGCACCAGTCTGTCCAGAGCCAGCTACAGAGCCAGGTGGACCATCACCAGCACCAGTCTGTCCAGAGCCAGCTACAGAACCAGCTGGACCATCACCACCATCAGTCTGTCCAGAGCCAGCTACAGATCCAGGTGGACCATCACCACCATCAGTCTGTCCAGAGCCAGCTACAGATCCAGGTGGAACATCACCACCATCAGTCTGTCCAGAGCCAGCTACAGAACCAGCTGGACCATCACCACCATCAGTCTGTCCAGAACCAGCTACAGAACCAGGTGGACCATCACCAGCACCAGTCTGTCCAGAGCCAGCTACAGAGCCAGAAGCACCAGGTCAGACTCCACATCCTAGCCCAGCTCCAGAGACAAGAACAAGGACAGGGAGGGGGCTACTGCCCCCCACAGCCCCCCTCACAGAACCACAGTCACACCCAGCAGCACACACACATCTCCTACACTCAAACACAGACCCACGCACAAAGCGCCTATCTGTACACACAGGCCCACGCAGACAAACAACAAAGCCCCTGTTTGTACACACAGCCAGCACAGAGCCCTCTAACCTCTGTGGAACCCTCCTCACCCTCCTCACCCTTGTACCCTGGTCCCCAGTCTTACTCCAACCCTTACTTTTTCCCTCACTTCCACTCTCATCCCAACTCTAACTTTAACTCTCACCCTCAATCCAATCCCAGCTCTAATCCCCATCTTCAATCCTATCCCAGCTCTAATCCCCATCTTCAATCCAAGTACAGCCTCCTCCCCAACCCCAACCCTGCCTACAGCCACAACCCCAACCCCAGCTCCAGCTCCAGCTCCAGCCCCAACCCTAACCCCAACCCCAGCCCCAACCCTAACCCAAACCCTACCTACAGCCCCAACCCTAACCCTAACCCTACCTACAGCCCCAACCCTAACCCTACCTACAGCCCCAACCCTAACCCTAATCCTACCTACAGCTCCAAGCCTAACCCCAACCCCACCTACAGCCCCAACCCTAACCCTACCTATAGCCCAAACCCTATCCCCAACCCTAACCCCAACCCTAACCCCAACCCCAAACCCAACCCTACCTACACCCCCAACCCCAACCCTACCTACAGCCCCAACCATAACCCCAAACCTACCTACAGCCCAAACCTCAACCCTAACCCTACCTACAGCCCAAATCCTAACACCACTTACAGCCCCAATCCTAACCCTACCTACAGCACCCACCCTAACCATAGTCCCTACTCTTATCCTCACCTCAGCCCTCAATCCAGCCCCATACCCCATCCTAACCAGCCCAGCCCAAGCCCTTCCTATATTCCCTACCCTAACCCTAGCCCTAGATGCAGCCCTCTCTACCTCTCTCCCCCTCTCCTCCTGTGTGGGGGGTGGGAGTCAGAGAGGGGGGTAAGTCCAGCCGTCCAGCAGATGACCACAGAGAGGAGAGGACCACACGTGAACCACCTGAATCAATTTAATCACTTGAACCATTTGAATCAATTGAACCATCTGAAGCCTCTCTACTCGCCCCCAGCACAGCAGACACAGGTACAGTAACATCCTCCCAAGGGGGAGTCTGGGTAGTCTGTGTTATCTCGCTGAGCTAAAAACTAAAGCATTAAGGATATCTGATATACTTAACAGTGTGTTAAATTAATGTTGGTTTTGTTACTCTTTTAGATGACATTGACAGAACATTTGGGAAACTATGAGACACCAAACTGCAGGTATGCTGTGTGTTTGTGTGTGTGCTTGCTTGCTTTCATGTGTGTGTGTATGTGTGTGTGTGTGTGTGTGTGTGTGTGTGTGTGTGTGTGTGTGTGTGTGTGTGTGTGTGTGTGTGTGTGTGTGTGTGTGTGTGTGTGTGTGTGTGTGTGTGTGTGAAATAACACATATAGAATCATGTAGTACTGAAAAAAAAGTGTTAAGCAAAACAAAATATATTTTATATCTGAGATTCTTCAAAGTAGCCACCCTTTGCCTTAATGGCGGCTTTGAACAATCTTGGCATTCTCTCAACCAGCTTCACCTGGAATGCTTTTCCAACAGTCTTGAAGGAGTTCCCACATATGCTGAGCACTTGTTGGCTGCTTTTGCTTCACTCTGCGGTCCAACTCATCCCAAACCATCTCTATTAGGTTGAGGTAGGGTGATTGTGGAGGCCAGGTGATCTGATGCAGCACTCCATCAATCTCCTTCTTGGTCAAATAGCCCTTACAGAGCTTGTGTTGGGTCATTGTCCTGTTGAAAACCAAATGATAGTCCCACTAAGCTCAAACCAGATGGGATGGCGTATCGCTGCAGAATGCTGTGGTAGCCGTGCTGGTTAAGTGTAACTTCAATTCTAAATAAATCACTGACAGTGTCACCAGCAAAGCACCCCCATACCATCACACCTCCTCCTCCATGCTTCACGTTGGGTACCACATATGCGGAGATGTTCTCCTACTCTGTGTCTCACAAAGATGCGGCTGTTGTAACCAAAAATATGGACTCATCAGACCAAAGGACAGATTTCCACTGGTCTAATGTTTATTGCTCATTTTTCTTGGCCTAAGCAAGTCTCTTCTTCTTATTGGTTCACTTTAGATTCTCATTCATGCAGTCTCCTCTGAACAGTTGATGTTGAGATGTGTCTGTTACTTAAACTCTGTGCAGCATTTATTTGGGCTGCAACATTTATTTTGGCTGGTAACTCTAATGAACTTATTCTCTGTAGCAAAGGTAATTCTGGGGCTTCCTTTCCTATAGCGGTCATCGTGAGAACCAGTTTCATAGCGCTTGATGGTTTTTGCGACTGCACTTTAAGAAACTTTCAAAGTTCTTGAAATTTTCTGAATTGACTGACCTTCATGTCTTAAAGTAATGATGGACTGTAGTTTCTCTTTGCTTATTTGAGCTGTTCTTGACATAATATGGACTTGGTCTTTAACCAAACAGGGCTATCTTCTGTAACCCACCCCTACCTTGTCACAATACAACTGATCCGCTCAAACACACTAAGAATGAACAGAATTCCACCCAATTAACTTTTAACAAGGCACACCTGTTAATTGAAATGCATTCCAGGTGACTACCTCATGAAGCTGGTCGAGAGAATACCAAGAGTGTGCAAAGCTGTCATCAAGGCAAAGGATGGCTCGTTGAAGAATCTCAAATATAAACTACATTTTGATTTGATTAACACTTTTTTGTTTACTACATGATTCCATATGTGTTATTTCATAGTTTTGATGTCTTCACTAATATTATACAATGTAAAAAATAGCAAAAATGAGTAGGTGTGTCCAAACCTTTGACTGGTTTGAGCATAAGAACACATCCCTATCCATGGCAAAATGCATATGGGGTGGCAGGGTAGCCTTGTGGTTAGAGAGTTGGACTAGTAACCGGAAGGTTGCAAGTTCAAACCCCCGAGCTGACAAGATACAAATCTGTCGTTCTGCCCCTGAACAGGCAGTTAACCCTAGGCCGTCATTGAAAATAAGAGTTTGTTCTTAACTGACTTGCCTAGAAATACAAATATAATTGCAGGAAATTAGCTTTCAAACTACAACATTTTAATCAGCTACGTTAAAAAATGTGTAGAATTACAGGAAATTGGCTTTAAAACACCAACATGTCTCTCCACCAAGATGGAGGCATCAAAACAGTTGTTGACCGGGGCTTTGACCAAATTCAGCCGTGACCGCGCCCACTGCCACGCCCTGCCACACCCACTGCCACGCCCACTGCCGCCCACTGCCACGCCCACTGCCACCCCCTGCCACGCCCACTGCCACGCCCTGCCACGCCCACCAACTAAGACACCTTTTGATCCAATATGGTGTTTGTATTGATGATGATGATGATAATATTTATTATGATCATGATGATATTGATGAGGATGATGATAATGATGATGCTATTGATTATGATGATATTGATTATGATGATATTGATTATGATGTTGACGATGATGGTAATGATTATGATGAGGAGGATGATAATATTGATTATGATGATGATATTGATTATGATGATATTGATTATGATGATAATATTGATTATGATGATGATGATATTAATGATGATGATGTGTGTGTGTGTCAGCAGGTTGATGTGTTCTGTGTGTCAGAGGGACTTTAAGAGTCTTCCTGCTCTTAACGGACACATGCGCTCTCACAGAGGACTCCGAGGACAGCCCGGCAGGTCACAAACATACAGGACGGTGAGACGAAACACACACACACACACACACACAAACACACACACACACAAACACACACACACACACACACACACAAACACAAACACACACACACACACACACACACACACACACACACACACACACACACACACACACACACACACACACACACACACACACACACACACACACACACACACACACACACACACAATACTTCTCTATCCCTGAAATGTAAATTTTCTCTCTCTCTCTCTCTCTCTCTCTCTCTCTCTCAGCAGAAGGAAGGGGTGATTCCAGGGTCTCCTGTCCCCATAGTGATGCCCGTCTCTGTGCCCGTCAGACTCCCTGCTTCCCCATTTCCATGCCTGGAAGAGGAGCACCAAGAGGGGGAGGATGAGGGAAGGAGGGGATGGAAAGAAAGGAAAAAAGAAAAGAGGAGGGATCCCCATCGCCACTCTGCTCTTGTCCTGCCCCGCCAGTCCACTAGGGGTGCTGTGGTGTTCCAGAGTGTTCTGCGTTCAATTGTTCAACTGACCGAATACACCCCTCCTCCCATGCTGAGGCCAGACAGGGATGGAACTGGGTTATACTGCTCTCTAACCACAAGTGATGGTGACATGCTAATGTCCGGGGAGCATCCAATGAAGAACAAACCGTAAGAACATCGCCCCATACTAACCTCCTACCCAATCACATCGCCCCTTACTAACCTCCTACCCAATCACATCACCCCTTACTAACCTCCTACCTAATCACATCGCCCCTTACTAACCTCCTACCCAATCACATCGCCCCTTACTAACCTCCTACACAATCACTCCATACTTACCTCCTACCCAATCACCTTCATCCCTTACTAACCTCCTACCCAATCACCTTCATCCCTTACTAACCTCCTACCCACTCACATCATCCCTTACTAACCTCCTACCCAATCACATCACCCCTTACTAACCTCCTACCCAATCACATCACCCCTTACTAACCTTCTACACAATCACATCACCCCTTACTAACCTCCTAACCAATCGCATCATCCCTTACTAACCTCCTAACCAATCGCATCATCACTTGCTAACCTCCTACCCAATTACATCACCCCTTATTAACCTTCTACACAATCACATCACCCCTTACTAACCTTCTACACAATCACATCACCCCTTACTAACCTCCTAACCAATCGCATCACCCCATACTTACCTCCTACCCAATCACCTTCATCCCTTACTAACCTCCTACCCAATCACATCACCCCTTACTAACCTCCTACCCAATCTCATCACCCCTTACTAACCTCCAACCAATCACATCACCCCTTACTAACCTCCTACCCAATCTCATCACCCCTTACTAACCTCCAACCAATCACATCACCCATTACTAATCCCCTACCCAATCACATCACCCCTTACTAACCTTCTACACAATCACATCACCGCTTACTAAGCTCTTACCCAATCACATCGTCCCTTAACAAACATCTACCCAATGACATCTCCCCTTACTAACCTCCTAACCAATCGCATCATCCCTTGCTAACCTCCTACCCAATCACCCTTAACCTCCTACCCAATCACATCACCCCTTACTAACCTCCTACCCAATCACATCACAACTTACTAACCTCCTACCCAATCACCTTCATCCCTTACTAACCTCCTACCCAATCACCTTCATCCCTTACTAACCTCCTACCCAATCACATCACCCCTTACTAACCTCCTACCCAATCACATCATCCCTTACTAACCTCCTACACACTCACATCATCCCTTACTAACCTCCTACCCAATCACATCACCCCTTACTAACCTCCTACCCAATCACATCACCCCTTACTAACCTTCTACACAATCACATCACCCCTTACTAACCTCCTAACCAATCGCATCATCCCTTACTAACCTCCTAACCAATCGCATCATCCCTTGCTAACCTCCTACCCAATTACATCACCCCTTATTAACCTTCTACACAATCACATCACCCCTTACTAACCTTCTACACAATCACATCACCCCTTACTAACCTCCTAACCAATCGCATCACCCCATACTTACCTCCTACCCAATCACCTTCATCCCTTACTAACCTCCTACCCAATCACATCACCCCTTACTAACCTCCTACCCAATCTCATCACCCCTTACTAACCTCCAACCAATCACATCACCCCTTACTAACCTCCTACCCAATCTCATCACCCCTTACTAACCTCCAACCAATCACATCACCCATTACTAATCCCCTACCCAATCACATCACCCCTTACTAACCTTCTACACAATCACATCACCGCTTACTAAGCTCTTACCCAATCACATCGTCCCTTAACAAACATCTACCCAATGACATCTCCCCTTACTAACCTCCTAACCAATCGCATCATCCCTTGCTAACCTCCTACCCAATCACCCTTAACCTCCTACCCAATCACATCACCCCTTACTAACCTCCTACCCAATCACATCACAACTTACTTACCTCCTACCCAATCAAATTACTTATCACTGATAAATCCCCCTTTCCACCCAGCCATTTCAGACCTGAAGCTTGACCTAAATTGTTCTGTGTGTTTTTTTTTACACTGGCTGCAGTGATGCATCAGAATGCAAGACTTGCATTACTTAACCATCTTTTACGCTTCAAGTCTATTTTCAGTGCAGAGAAACACATCTGTGAAGCATACACAACTATGATTGGTTATTGACCTATCACTCACAGGAGGATCAACGTGGGGATTGGATTTCAGATCATCCCTTACTAACCTCATACCCACTCACATCACCCCTTACTAACCTCCTACCCAATCACATCATCCCTTACTAACCTCCTACCCACTCACATCATCCCTTACTAACCTCCTACACAATCACCCCATACTTACCTCCTACCCAATCACCTTCATCCCTTACTAACCTCCTACCCAATCACATCACCTCTTACTAACCTCCTACCCAATCACATCAGCCCTTACTAACCTCCTACCCAATCATCTTTTACGCTTCAAGTCTATTTTCAGTGCAGAGAAACACATCTGTGAAGCATACACAACTATGATTGGTTATTGACCTATCACTCACAGGAGGATCAACGTGGGGATTGGATTTCAGGCTGATGTCCCACCTCTTCAGGACCAAAGACACTCTCACTCAGACATCCACAAAGCACTGGTGTTGTGGACGCCCTGGGATGCCCTGGAGAACTCATCCACCCAGCACAGAGGTATACACACACAGCTAATGCATTAGTACACCCGCTACAATCATGCAGTACAATATACAGCAAGCAGTTTAGCAGTTACACCGGCAGGTCCCGGTGGCAATAAATTAATTATACCAAAAGCTAACATAGCATCCCTCTCTGTTGGATAGCCATACCCAACTAGCTAACATAGCATCCCTCTCTGTTGGATAGCCATACCCAACTAGCTAACATAGCATCCTCTCTGTTGGATAGCCCCTCTCTGTTGGATAGCCATACCCAACTAGCTAACATAGCATCCCTCTCTGTTGGATAGCCATACCCAACTAGCTAACATAGCATCCCTCTCTGTTGGATAGCCATACCCAACTAGCTAACATAGCATCCCTCTCTGTTGGATAGCCATACCCAACTAGCTAACATAGCATCCCTCTCTGTTGGATAGCCATACCCAACCTAACATAGCATCCCTCTCTGTTGGATAGCCATAACATAGCATCCCTCTCTGTTGGATAGCCATACCCAACTAGCTAACATAGCATCCCTCTCTGTTGGATAGCCATACCCAACTAGCTAACATAGCATCCCTCTCTGTTGGATAGCCATACCCTAACATAGCATCCCTCTCTGTTGGAGCTAACATAGCATCCCTCTCTGTTGGATAGCCATACCCAACTAGCTAACATAGCATCCCTCTCTGTTGGATAGCCATACCCAACTATAGCATCCTCTCTGTTGGAACATAGCATCCATAGCATCCCTCTGTTGGATAGCCATACCCAACTAGCTAACATAGCATCCCTCTCTGTTGGATAGCCATACCCAACTAGCTAACATAGCATCCCTCTCTGTTGGATAGCCATACCCAACTAGCTAACATAGCATCCCTCTCTGTTGGATAGCCATACCCAACTAGCTAACATAGCATCCCTCTCTGTTGGATAGCCATACCCAACTAGCTAACATAGCATCCCTCTCTGTTGGATAGCCATACCCAACTAGCTAACATAGCATCCCTCTCTGTTGGATAGCCATACCCAACTTGCTAACATAGCATCCCTCTCTGTTGGATAGCCATACCCAACTAGCTAACATAGCATCCCTCTCTGTTGGATAGCCATACCCAACTAGCTAACATAGCATCCTCTCTGTTGGATAGCCATACCCAACTAGCTAACATAGCATCCCTCTCTGTTGGATAGCCATACCCAGCTAGCTAACATAGCATCCCTCTCTGTTGGATAGCCATACCCAACTAGCTAACATAGCATCCCTCTCTGTTGGATAGCCATACCCAACTAGCTAACATAGCATCCCTCTCTGTTGGATAGCCATACCCAACTAGCTAACATAGCATCCCTCTCTGTTTTAGCCAGGTGTTTGTGTAAGCTAAACTAGCTAGCTGCATTTGCTAGCTAAGAAAGTGAATGAGTTAATTTGTTCTAAACTGTTCAACTATTGTCTTTCTCTCTCTTTGAGTCAACTACTCACTACATTTGATGCACTGCAATGCTAGCTAGTTGTAGCTTATGCTTTCAGTTCTAGATTCATTCTTGGATCCTTTGATTGGGTGGACAACATGTCAGTTCATGCTGCAATAGCTCTGATAGGTTGGAGGATGTCCTCCGGAAGTTGTCATAATTGCTGTGTAAGTCTATGGAAAGTGGTGAGAACCATGATCCTCCTAGGGTTTGTATTGAATTCAAAGTACACAAAGGAGGACGGAAACTAGCTGTATTCCGGCTACATCATGGTGCTACCCCCACAGAGTGCTGTTGAGGCTACTGTAGACCTTCATTGCAAAACATTGTGTTTTATTCAATTATTTGGTTGACGTGAATATATTTAGTGTAGTTTTATCTAAAAAGGATAACTTTATAAATGTTTCACAATGTTATTTTTCTGAAATTCACTGAGGATGGTCCTCTCCTTCCTCCTCTGAGGAGCCTCCACTCTCCACTCACGCACGCACGCACGCACGCACACACACACACACACACACACACACAAACACACAAATTCCATACAAAATCATGTCGACTGAATAGTGTGGTCACGTTCCCTCTCAAAAGAGATAATCTTTCTCTCTCTCTCCAGTGGAGTGTTTGTTGATGATGTCATGTTCCAGTGTGTGTCCGGGAGGCGGGACTAACTCTGAGTACGCCCTGCACTGCCTATCCGAGAGCAGAGGAGACTTCCTGGTCAGAGTTTACATTTACATCACCTCAATCAATCACATGTTGTTTGTCTCTGATGGAAAATCAGCATCAGTCATACAGAAAATAAACACTAATCACTGTGTTGTAATGTCGTGTCCTAACCTAACCTCACCTC
>NC_056436.1:8320080-8342580 GCF_018296145.1 Oncorhynchus tshawytscha | reverse complement strand
CTACAGGCTTCACTGTCATGGTGCACAGTCAACACACAACACTATGCTCATCATGTCTCTTAGCAGGATCAGGTGATAGGTGTCCCAGCAGGGTCAGACAGCCAGGGAAGACCAGTCTACGTAGCTCAGGTGCATTTTGCAGTATATTATAACAACCAGGGAATGGATACAAAGTTCCATCTTGAGTTGATGGGTAAACTACAGTCTGGGATCTGGTCATTTCAATTATTGAACCATTGATTCTATTCTTGGATAATATAATGTATAAATGTACACCAAGTTGTTTCTTTGTCATGCCTCATCTGAGCAGGATCAGATGGTGACAGGGGTCTCATCAGGGTCAGGCAACCAGGGAACTTCCATAGATACAACCCTTTATTCTCCCTGTGCAGTAAACACTGGCCAAGCAAGAAGCTTCAACATTGTAAACTATTGTAAGGCACTCTGACAAACCTCTGAAGTTGATTTCCAAACTGTATCAACGGTTGATAGAGGCTTTTCCCAACATGTAAAACAATAGTGTGAGAAAAGACTTGGGAGACGCTAGAGGAGTCAGCTCAGTCCTGGCCTTGGGGGTCTGTTGTACTGCTGGGTTGCTCAGTCCTGGCCCTGGGGGTCTGTTGTACTGCTGGGTTGCTCAGTCCTGGCCCTGGGGGTCTGTTGTACTGCTGGGTTGCTCAGTCCTGGCCCTGGGGGTCTGTTGTACTGCTGGGTTGCTCAGTCCTGGCCCTGGGGGTCTGTTGTACTGCTGGTTGTCACTCTGGCCCTGGGGGTCTGTTGTACTGCTGGGTTGCTCAGTCCTGGCCCTGGGGGTCTGTTGTACTGCTGGGTTGCTCAGTCCTGGCCCTGGGGGTCTGTTGTACTGCTGGGCTGCTCAGTCCTGGCCCTGGGGGTCTGTTGTACTGCTGGGTTGCTCAGTCCTGGCCCTGGGGGTCTGTTGTACTGCTGGGCTGCTCAGTCCTGGCCCTGGGGGTCTGTTGTACTGCTGGGTTGCTCAGTCCTGGCCCTGGGGGTCTGTTGTACTGCTGGGTTGCTCAGGCCTGGCCCTGGGGGTCTGTTGTACTGCTGGGTTGCTCAGTCCTGGCCCTGGGGGTCTGTGGTACTGCTGGGCTGCTCAGTCCTGGCCCTGGGGGTCTGTTGTACTGCTGGGTTGCTCAGTCCTGGCCCTGGGGGTCTGTTGTACTGCTGGGTTGCTCAGTCCTGGCCCTGGGGGTCTGTTGTACTGCTGGGCCCTGCTCAGTCCTGGCCCTGGGGGTCTGTTGTACTGCTGGGTTGCTCAGGCCTGGCCCTGGGGGTCTGTTGTACTGCTGGGTTGCTCAGGCCTGGCCCTGGGGGTCTGTTGTACTGCTGCTCAGGCCTGGCCCTGGGGGTCTGTTGTACTGCTGGGTTGCTCAGGCCTGGCCCTGGGGTCTGTTGTACTGCTGGGTTGCTCAGGCCTGGCCCTGGGGGGGGTCTGTTGTACTGCTGGGTTGCTCAGGCCTGGCCCTGGGGGTCTGTTGTACTGCTGGGTTGCTCAGGCCTGGCCCTGGGGGTTGTCTGTTGTACTGCCCTGGGGGTCTGTTGTACTGCTCAGTCCTGGCCCTGGGGGTCTGTTGTACTGTTGGGTTGCTCAGTCCTGGCCCTGGGGGTCTGTTGTACTGCTGGGTTGCTCAGTCCTGGCCCTGGGGGTCTGTTGTACTGCTGGGTTGCTCAGTCCTGGCCCTGGGGGTCTGTTGTACTGCTGGGCTGCTCAGTCCTGGCCCTGGGGTCTGTTGTACTGCTGGGTTGCTCAGTCCTGGCCCTGGGGGTCTGTTGTACTGCTGGGTTGCTCAGGCCTGGCCCTGGGGGTCTGTTGTACTGCTGGTTGTCACTCTGGGCCCTGGGGGTCTGTTGTACTGCTGGGTTGCTCAGTCCTGGCCCTGGGGGTCTGTTGTACTGCTGGTTGTCACTGGCCCTGGCCCTGGGGGTCTGTTGTACTGCTGGGTTGCTCAGTCCTGGCCCTGGGGGTCTGTTGTACTGCTGGGTTGCTCAGGCCTGGCCCTGGGGGTCTGTTGTACTGCTGGGGGTTGTCAGTCCTGGCCCTGGGGGTCTGTTGTACTGCTGGGTTGCTCAGTCCTGGCCCTGGGGGTCTGTTGTACTGCTGGGTTGCTCAGGCCTGGCCCTGGGGGTCTGTTGTACTGCTGGGTTGCTCAGTCCTGGCCCTGGGGGTCTGTTGTACTGCTGGGTTGCTCAGTCCTGGCCCTGGGGGTCTGTTGTACTGCTGGGTTGCTCAGTCCTGGCCCTGGGGGTCTGTTGTACTGCTGGGTTGCTCAGTCCTGGCCCTGGGGGTCTGTTGTACTGCTGGGTTGCTCTGTCCTGGCCCTGGCCCTGGGGGTCTGTTGTACTGCTGGGTTGCTCAGTCCTGGCCCTGGGGGTCTGTTGTACTGCTGGGTTGCTCAGTCCTGGCCCTGGGGGTCTGTTGTACTGCTGGGTTGCTCAGGCCTGGCCCTGGGGGTCTGTTGTACTGCTGGGTTGCTCAGTCCTGGCCCTGGGGGTCTGTTGTACTGCTGGGTTGCTCAGGCCTGGCCCTGGGGGTCTGTTGTACTGCTGGGTTGCTCAGTCCTGGCCCTGGGGGTCTGTTGTACTGCTGGGTTGCTCAGGCCTGGCCCTGGGGGTCTGTTGTACTGCTGGGTTGCTCAGTCCTGGCCCTGGGGTCTGTTGTACTGCTGGGTTGCTCAGTCCTGGCCCTGGGGGTCTGTTGTACTGCTGGGTTGCTCAGTCCTGGCCCTGGGGGCTGGGTTGCTCAGTCTGGCCCTGGGGTGTTGTACTGCTGGGTTGCTCAGTCCTGGCCCTGGGGGTCTGTTGTACTGCTGGGCTGCTCAGTCCTGGCCCTGGGGGTCTGTTGTACTGCTGGGTTGCTCAGTCCTGGCCCTGGGGGTCTGTTGTACTGCTGGGTTGCTCAGGCCTGGCCCTGGGGGTCTGTTGTACTGCTGGGTTGCTCAGTCCTGGCCCTGGGGGTCTGTTGTACTGCTGGGTTGCTCAGTCCTGGCCCTGGGGGTCTGTTGTACTGCTGGGTTGCTCAGTCCTGGCCCTGGGGGGTTGCTCTGTTGGCCTGGGGCTGCTCAGTCCTGGCCCTGGGGGTCTGTTGTACTGCTGGGTTGCTCAGGCCTGGCCCTGGGGGTCTGTTGTACTGCTGGGTTGCTCAGTCCTGGCCCTGGGGGTCTGTTGTACTGCTGGGCTCAGTGGCCCAGGGGGTCCTGGCCCTGGGGGGTCTGTTGTACTGCTGGGTTGCTCAGTCCTGGCCCTGGGGGTCTGTTGTACTGCTGGGTTGCTCAGTCCTGGCCCTGGGGGTCTGTTGTACTGCTGGGTTGCTCAGTCCTGGCCCTGGGGGTCTGTTGTGGGGGTCTGTTGTACTGCTGGGTTGCTCAGTCCTGGCCCTGGGGGTCTGTTGTACTGCTGGGTTGCTCAGGCCTGGCCCTGGGGGTCTGTTGTACTGCTGGGTTGCTCAGTCCTGGCCCTGGGGGTCTGTTGTACTGCTGGGTTGCTCAGGCCTGGCCCTGGGGGTCCTGGCCCTCTGTTGTACTGCTGGGTTGCTCAGTCCTGGCCCTGGGGGTTGTCTGTTGTACTGCTGGGTTGCTCAGTCCTGGCCCTGGGGGTCTGTTGTACTGCTGGGTTGCTCAGTCCTGGCCCTGGGGGTTGTCTGTTGTACTGCTGGGTTGCTCAGTCCTGGCCCTGGGGGTCTGTTGTACTGCTGGGTTGCTCAGTCCTGGCCCTGGGGGTCTGTTGTACTGCTGGGTTGCTCAGTCCTGGCCCTGGGGGTTGTCTGTTGTACTGCTGGGTTGCTCAGTCCTGGCCCTGGGGGTCTGTTGTACTGCTGGGTTGCTCAGTCCTGGCCCTGGGGGTCTGTTGTACTGCTGGGTTGCTCAGTCCTGGCCCTGGGGGTCTGTTGTACTGCTGGGTTGCTCAGTCCTGGCCCTGGGGGTCTGTTGTACTGCTGGGTTGCTCAGTCCTGGCCCTGGGGGGTCTGTTGTACTGCTGGGTTGCTCAGTCCTGGCCCTGGGGGTCTGTTGTACTGCTGGGTTGCTCAGTCCTGGCCCTGGGGGTCTGTTGTACTGCTGGGTTGCTCAGGGCCTGGCCCTGGGGGTCTGTTGTACTGCTGGGTTGCTCAGTCCTGGCCCTGGGGGTCTGTTGTACTGCTGGGTTGCTCAGTCCTGGCCCTGGGGGTTGTACTCTGTTGTACTGCTGGGTTGTTCAGTCCTGGCCCTGGGGGGTCTGTTGTACTGCTGGGTTGCTCAGTCCTGGCCCTGGGGGTCTGTTGTACTGCTGGGTTGCTCAGTCCTGGCCCTGGGGGTCTGTTGTACTGCTGGGTTGCTCAGTCCTGGCCCTGGGGGTCTGTTGTACTGCTGGGTTGCTCAGTCCTGGCCCTGGGGGTCCTGGGTTGCCCCTGGGGGTCTGTTGTACTGCTGGGTTGCTCAGTCCTGGCCCTGGGGGTCTGTTGTACTGCTGGGTTGCTCAGTCCTGGCCCTGGGGGTCTGTTGTACTGCTGGGTTGCTGGGTTGCAGTCCTGGCCCTGGGGTCTGTTGTACTGCTGGGTTGCTCAGTCCTGGCCCTGGGGGTCTGTTGTACTGCTGGGTTGCTCAGTCCTGGCCCTGGGGGTCTGTTGTACTGCTGGGTTGCTCAGTCCTGGCCCTGGGGGTCTGTTGTACTGCTGGGTTGCTCAGTCCTGGCCCTGGGGGTCTGTTGTCTGTTGTACTGGCCCTGGGGGTCTGTTGTACTGCTGGGTTGCTCAGTCCTGGCCCTGGGGGTCTGTTGTACTGCTGGGTTGCTCAGTCCTGGCCCTGGGGGTCTGTTGTACTGCTGGGTTGCTCAGTCCTGGCCCTGGGGTCTGTTGTACTGCTGGGTTGCTCAGTCCTGGCCCTGGGGGTCTGTTGTACTGCTGGGTTGCTCAGTCCTGGGTTGCTCAGTCCTGGGGGTCTGGGGTCTGTTGTACTGCTGGGTTGCTCAGTCCTGGCCCTGGGGGTCTGTTGTACTGCTGGGTTGCTCAGGCCTGGCCCTGGGGGTCTGTTGTACTGCTGGGTTGCTCAGTCCTGGCCCTGGGGGTCTGTTGTACTGCTGGGTTGCTCAGTCCTGGCCCTGGGGGTCTGTTGTACTGCTGGGTTGCTCAGTCCTGGCCCTGGGGTCTGTTGTACTGCTGGGTTGCTCAGTCCTGGCCCTGGGGGTCTGTTGTACTGCTGGGTTGCTCAGTCCTGGCCCTGGGGGTCTGTTGTACTGCTGGGTTGCTCAGTCCTGGCCCTGGGGGTCTGTTGTACTGCTGGGTTGCTCAGTCCTGGCCCTGGGGGTCTGTTGTACTGCTGGGTTGCTCAGTCCTGGCCCTGGGGGTCTGTTGTACTGCTGGGTTGCTCAGTCCTGGCCCTGGGGGTCTGTTGTACTGCTGGTTGTCAGTCCTGGCCCTGGGGGTCTGTTGTTGTACTGCTGGGTTGCTGCTGGGTTGCTCAGGCCTGGCCCTGGGGGTCTGTTGTACTGCTGGGTTGCTCAGTCCTGGCCCTGGGGGTCTGTTGTACTGCTGGGTTGCTCAGTCCTGGCCCTGGGGGTCTGTTGTACTGCTGGGTTGCTCAGGCCTGGCCCTGGGGGTCTGTTGTACTGCTGGGTTGCTCAGGGTTGCTCAGTCCTGGCCCTGGGGGTCTGTTGTACTGCTGGGTTGCTCAGTCCTGGCCCTGGGGGTCTGTTGTACTGCTGGGTTGCTCAGTCCTGGCCCTGGGGGTCTGTTGTACTGCTGGGTTGCTCAGTCCTGGCCCTGGGGGTCTGTTGTACTGCTGGGTTGCTCAGTCCTGGCCCTGGGGGTCTGTTGTACTGCTGGGTTGCTCAGGCCTGGCCCTGGGGTCTGTTGTACTGCTGGGTTGCTCAGGCCTGGCCCTGGGGGTCTGTTGTACTGCTGGGTTGCTCAGTCCTGGCCCTGGGGTCTGTTGTATTGCTGGGTTGCTCAGGCCTGGCCCTGGGGGTCTGTTGTACTGCTGGGTTGCTCAGTCCTGGCCCTGGGGGTCTGTTGTACTGCTGGGTTGCTCAGTCCTGGCCCTGGGGGTCTGTTGTACTGCTGGGTTGCTCAGTCCTGGCCCTGGGGGTCTGTTGTACTGCTGGGTTGCTCAGTCCTGGCCCTGGGGGTCTGTTGTACTGCTGGGTTGCTCAGTCCTGGCCCTGGGGGTCTGTTGTACTGCTGGGTTGCTCAGTCCTGGCCCTGGGGCCTGTTGTACTGCTGGGTTGCTCAGTCCTGGCCCTGGGGCCTGTTGTACTGCTGGGTTGCTCAGTCCTGGCCCTGGGGGTCTGTTGTACTGCTGGGTTGCTCAGTCCTGGCCCTGGGGGTCTGTTGTACTGCTGGGTTGCTCAGTCCTGGCCCTGGGGGTCTGTTGTACTGCTGGGTTGCTCAGTCCTGGCCCTGGGGGTCTGTTGTACTGCTGGGTTGCTCAGTGGCAGTCCTGGCCCTGGGGGTCTGTTGTACTGCTGGGCTGCTCAGTCCTGGCCCTGGGGTCTGTTGTACTGCTGGGTTGCTCAGTCCTGGCCCTGGGGGTCTGTTGTACTGCTGGGTTGCTCAGTCCTGGCCCTGGGGGTCTGTTGTACTGCTGGGTTGCTCAGTCCTGGCCCTGGGGGTCTGTTGTACTGCTGGTTGTCACTCTGGCCCTGGTGGTCTGTTGTACTGCTGGTTGTCACTCTGGCCCTGGGGGTCTGTTGTACTGCTGGGTTGCTCAGTCCTGGCCCTGGGGGTCTGTTGTACTGCTGGGTTGCTCAGTCCTGGCCCTGGGGGTCTGTTGTACTGCTGGGTTGCTCAGTCCTGGCCATGGGGGTCTGTTGTACTGCTGGGTTGCTCAGTCCTGGCCATGGGGGTCTGTTGTACTGCTGGGTTGCTCAGTCCTGGCCCTGGGAGTCTGTTGTACTGCTGGGTTGCTCAGTCCTGGCCCTGGGGGTCTGTTGTACTGCTGGTTGTCACTCTGGCCCTGGGGGTCTGTTGTACTGCTGGGTTGCTCAGTCCTGGCCCTGGGGGTCTGTTGTACTGCTGGGTTGCTCAGTCCTGGCCCTGGGGGTCTGTTGTACTGCTGGTTGTCACTCTGGCCCTGGGGGTCTGTTGTACTGCTGGGTTGCTCAGTCCTGGCCCTGGGGGTCTGTTGTACTGCTGGTTGTCACTCTGGCCCTGGGGGTCTGTTGTACTGCTGGTTGTCACGCTGGCCCTGGGGGTCTGTTGTACTGCTGGTTGTCACTCTGGCCCTGGGGGTCTGTTGTACTGCTGGTTGTCACGCTGGCCCTGGGGGTCTGTTGTACTGCTGGTTGTCATGCTGGCCCTGGGGGTCTGTTGTACTGCTGGTTGTCACTCTGGCCCTGGGGGTCTGTTGTACTGCTGGTTGTCATGATGGCCCTGGGGGTCTGTTGTACTGCTGGTTGTCATGATGGCCCTGGGGGTCTGTTGTACTGCTGGTTGTCACTCTGGCCCCGGGGGTCTGTTGTACTGCTGGTTGTCACGCTGGCCCTGGGGGTCTGTTGTACTGCTGGTTGTCACTCTGGCCTTTCCCTAAGACACCTGAAACCATTAAGGAATGCTTCCCTAAGATCATAAAGCTGAGTGGGGTGTGTTGGGTTGGGGCGCTGCAGGGCCGTGGACCCCTAGCCACTAGGTACTATTAGTACTATGATATGAATTACATGGAGGATGTACTGCTTCTGTGTGTTCATGTGTAGGAGGTGTATATCTGTTTTTGTTCAAACTATTGTTTTTCAAACATTTCCCTTAAGACATAAAAAAAGAAAAAAAGATGGGAAGTTGTTGGGGAGAGAGTTATTGACTAGACGGGGGTCAGGCGTGCAGGCGGCTCGGGCTGAAATTCCATATAGAGGATGTCTTAAAGACACTCAAAAAAAGCAAAGTCTTTGTAATTCATTTGTAAGAGTTGTTCATTTGTTAGGCTATTAAGTTAAAGGTGCAACACAATATTGATGAGTGAATTATCATTGATCTAGTTCAGTCTTATCAATAACTTACCTAGCTTGACGACTGCTAGAAGGGTCATGGGTCATTTTAGATTGTGTAGAAATACAGAAAATGAGCTTTAGATGAGAGTACCCTCAGACCCCCGCCAAGTCCCCCCCCACTTCTAAAACCAAAGTTGCGCCCCTGTAGATAGACTACGGAGATTGTCATTTTCCCCTCACTATAATGGGGGGGGGTCTTGTTTTCTACAAACAATGCCTACAGTACCGTGGTCGGCCTTGAACTTTGTGGCTTCACTGAGAGGGGGCAGTCGTTCTCCCCTGCTCTGGGCCCACAGCCAATCACATCGTCTCCCTCGTCAGCGGGGACAACAATGATGGGCAGGTGAGTGTCTCTGTGGAGAGAAATAGAGACAGAGAGAGTGCAATATTTACTGTTCATTTCTAATAAAAGAACTGTTGTTTTGTGTCTTCTCACTTTTGTTTATTGTCTATTTCACTTCCTTTGGCAATGTAAACACTTTTCCCATGCCAGTAAAGCTCATTTGAGTTGAATTGAAAGAGAGAGCGAGAAGCCAGACAAGGTTTGGAGAGAACCTACCAGACTAGCTGTCCGTACTATTGTAACCTGTTCTCTCTGTAGGTCTATCCATCTCAGCCCACCATGAATGGTAAGATGGGGCTCCACACCATTTCGACACAGAATGCCTGCCAACCGATCCACAGTGGCTCCTCCTGTCCCCGGCTCCAGGTTGGTTCTGCTTGCTGTAGCCCAGCCCTGGGAGAGGTAGAGAGGCCCAGCAAGGCTCACTTTTATGGGCCGGTCTGTCTGAGGATGTCCCCCTCTCTATTCAGCTCCAGTCCCAAACCGAGCAACTCTGCCCCCAGCGCCAAGCTCCACACACAGCCTACCCCTCCATACCCCTGTAGGGCGTGTGCCAAGTAAGAGAGATACCTTCTATCTATCTATCCATCCAGCAACTTCTCTACTGTATATTCTGTAGTCTCCTGTCTGTCTGCCTGCCTGCCTGCCTGTATGTACTGCGTTCTCATCTCTCCTCCTCTCCTTCAGGGTGTTCTCTAAAGTGAAGAGTCGTAATGCTCACATGAAGACACATCGCCATGAAGACACATCACCATGAAGACACATCACCATGAAGACACATCACCATGAAGACACATCACCATGAAGACACATCACCATGAAGACACATCACCATGAAGACACATCACCATGAAGACACATCACCATGAAGACACATCACCATGAAGAAACATCAGGAGGAGCTGCACTGACCCTAAACCCTAAACCTGCACTGACCCTAAACCCTAAACCTGCCCTGACCCTAAATCCTAGACCAGCACTGACCCTAAACCCTTAACCCTAGACCAGCACTGACCCTAAACCCTACACCCTAGACCGGCACTGACCCTAAACCCTACACCCTACACCCGACACCAGCACTGACCCTAAACCCTACACCCTAGACCGGCCCTGACCCTAAACCCTAAACCCTACACCCAACACCAGCACTGACCCTAAACCCTAAACCCTAGACCAGCACTGACCCTAAATCCTAAACCCTACACCAGCACTGACCCTAAACCCTAAACCCTACACCAGCACTGACCTTAAACCCTAAACCCTACACCAGCACTGACCCTAAACCCTAAACCCTACACCAGCACTGACCCTAAACCCTAAACCCTACACCAGCACTGACCCTAAACCCTAAACCCTACACCAGCACTGACCCTAAACCCTACACCCTAGACCGGCACTGACCCTAAACCCTACACCCGACACCAGCACTGACCCTAAACCCTACACCCTAGACCGGCACTGACCCTAAACCCTAAACCCTAGACCAGCACTGACTCTAAACCCTAAACCCTACACCAGCACTGACCCTAAATCCTAAACCCTACACCAGCACTGACCCTAAACCCTAAACCAGCACTGAACCTAAACCCTAGACCAGCACTGACTCTAAACCCTAAACTCTACACCAGCACTGACTCTAAACCCTAAACTCTACACCAGCACTGACCCTAAACCCTAAACCCTAGACCAGCACTGACCTTAAACCATCAGGACAAGCCCTCTACTGCCCTCTACTGTCCAACTCATTACCTAGATCCCCATACAGGGCCGGATACCTTTTGAACGACTGGGGCCAAAGTACGGTACAGGGCCTGGTTTCCCAAAAACCATCTTAAGACTAAGTTCACTGCTAGAACCTTCGTAGGAGCATTGTTACATCTCCAAAACCCATCGTTAATAACGTTGCACTTAACGAAAACGCTCGTAATCTAAACGGACCACACGTAGAACATCGTCATTATGTTTTGTTGCCCTCCCCTTAGCCACTTCATATGTGTACTCGCTCCGGAATAGGACAAATATTATTTAGCATTTTCTCCAGTTAAGTTCAATTATATTCCTATTACTAAAATATCATACGATATAAAATAAAGCACATCTTGTCTGCTAAATGAATCGACATCCACGTCTTCAATCCATGCACACCAGTGGTGGGCTTGGTGTAACAAAAAAAGAAGAATCTGTATATGCCTCATTCCTACTGTACAATATGGTGGTGGATCTTTGATGTTAAATGGCTATTTTGCTTCCACTGATCCTGGTGCCCTTGATAAGGTCAACGGCATCATGAACTTTAACAAGTACCAGTACCATTTTTTTTGGGCCAAAATCTAGATGCCTTTTGCCAGGAGGCTGAAACTTGGTCACACGTCGATCTTCCAGCAGGACAATAACCCCAAGCACAAAACATTCACAAAGAAATGGTTCATTGACAACAAAATCATCATTTTGCAATGGCTATTTCGGTGTCGGGAATTGAAAACCTGTGTTTTGAAATGAAGATGAAGATGAAGGGTACCCAGGATAGATTCTGTATGGAGGAACGGACTATGATCCCTGCCAATGTGCTCTCCAATCTTATAAAACATTTGAGAAAAAGGTATCTAGTGGCCAAAATCTAAATTTTGCCTGGGCTGGAATAATACATGATGGCCTCTTTCTCCTGCATTTCAAAGATGAAGGTACAAAATGCATGTTTTTTTCTTTGTATTATCTATTACCAGATCTAATGTGTTATATTCTCCTACATTCCTTTCACATTTCCACAAACTTCAAAGTGTTTCCTTTCAAATGGTATCAGGAATATGCATATCCTTGCTTCAGGGCCTGAACTACAGGCAGTTAGATTTGGGTATTTCATTTTTTTTTAAAGGGTCCGATCCTTATGAGGATAGAACATTTTAGAAAAAGGCTCAGTGCTGTTATCCTCACAAGGTGAGATATTGAACAAATTTGAAAACAGGGCTACCAATCATTTTTACCCCTATCTTATTACCTATCTTATTACCTATCTTATTACCTATCTTATTACCTATCTTTTTGAGAAAAAAAAGTATTGTTTTGTTAAACAAAATCTATTTCTCTGAGCAATTGTATCAGCATAAATAATATTTCCAATTGTATCAGCATAAATAATATTTCCAATTGTATCAGCATAAATAATATTTCCAATTGTATCAGCATAAATAATATTTCCAATTGTATCAGCATAAATAATATTTCCAATTGTATCAGCATAAATAATATTTCCAATTGTATCAGCATAAATAATATTTCCAATTGTTTTGAGCATACTATATAACTCAGTATTTGTATTATTTATTTTAATTAAAAACATTTTGCTCATCTTTATCAAGGGTATCATTACATTTTGACCTGACTGTATATTTACTGTGGATTCAAAGACAGAGAGAGACAGATAGAGACCGATACAGACAGAAACAGAGACAGAGAGAGACAGAGAGAGAGAGACAGAGACAGAGAGAGACAGAGAGAGACAGAGAGAGACAGAGAGAGACAGAGAGAAACAGAGAGAAACAGAGAGAGACAGAGAGAGACAGAGAAACAGAGAGAGACAGAGAGAAACAGACAGTGACAGAGAGAAACAGAGAGAAACAGACAGTGACAGAGAGAAACAGACAGTGACAGAGAGAAACAGACAGTGACAGAGAGAACAGACAGTGACAGAGAGAAACAGACAGTGACAGAGAGAAACAGACAGTGACAGAGAGAAACAGACAGTGACAGAGAGAGACAGACAGTGACAGAGAAACAGACAGTGACAGAGAGAACAGACAGTGACAGAGAGACAGACAGTGACAGAGAGAGACAGACAGTGACAGAGAGAAACAGAGAGAAACAGAGAGAAACAGACAGTGACAGAGAGAAACAGACAGTGACAGACAGTGACAGAGAGAGACAGACAGTGACAGACGGTGACAGAGAGAAACAGACAGTGACAGAGAGAGACTGACAGTGACAGAGAGAAACAGACAGTGACAGAGAGAGACAGACAGTGACAGAGAGAAACAGAGAGAGACAGACAGTGACAGAGAGAGACAGACAGTGACAGAGAGAGACAGACAGTGACAGAGACAGAGAGAGACAGATACAAAGACAGACATAGACAGATATAGAGACAGACAGATATAGAGAGAGACAGAGAGAAACAGACAGTGACAGAGAGAAACAGACAGTGACAGAGAGAAACAGAGAGAGACAGACAGTGACAGAGAGAAACAGAGAGAGACAGACAGTGACAGAGAGAAACAGACAGTGACAGAGAGAAACAGAGAGAGACAGACAGTGACAGAGAGAGACAGACAGTGACAGAGAGAGACAGACAGTGACAGAGTGACAGAGAACAGAGAGAAACAGACAGTGACAGAGAGAAACAGACAGTGACAGAGAGAGACAGACAGTGACAGAGAGAAACAGACAGACAGAGAGACAGACAGTGAGAGACAGACAGTGACAGAGAGAGACAGACAGTGACAGAGAGAGACAGACAGTGACAGAGAGAGACAGACAGTGACAGAGAGAGACAGACAGTGACAGAGAGAAACAGACAGTGACAGAGAGAGACAGACAGTGACAGAGAGAAACAGACAGTGACAGAGAGAGACAGACAGTGACAGAGAGAGACAGACAGTGACAGAGAGAACAGACAGTGACAGAGAGAAACAGACAGTGACAGAGAGAGACAGACAGTGACAGAGAGAGACAGACAGTGACAGAGAGAACAGTGACAGACAGACAGACAGAGAGAAACAGACAGTGACAGAGAGAAACAGACAGTGACAGAGAGAGACAGACAGTGACAGAGAGAAACAGACAGTGACAGAGAGAGACAGACAGTGACAGAGAGAGACAGACAGTGACAGAGAGAAACAGACAGTGACAGAGAGAAACAGACAGTGACAGAGAGAGACAGACAGTGACAGAGAGAGACAGAGAGAAACAGACAGTGACAGAGAGAGACAGACAGTGACAGAGAGAAACAGAGAGAAACAGAGAGAGACAGAGAGAGACAGACAGTGACAGAGAGAAACAGAGAGAAACAGAGAGAGACAGACAGAGACAGACAGTGACAGAGAGAAACAGAGAGAAACAGAGAGAGACAGAGAGAGACAGACAGTGACAGAGAGAAACAGAGAGAAACAGAGAGAGACAGACAGTGACAGAGAGAAACAGAGAGAAACAGAGAGAAACAGACAGTGACAGAGAGAAACAGAGAGAAACAGAGAGAGACAGAGAGAGACAGACAGTGACAGAGAGAAACAGAGAGAGACAGACAGAGACAGACAGTGACAGAGAGAAACAGAGAGAAACAGAGAGAGACAGACAGAGACAGAGAGAGACAGAGAGAAACAGAGAGAAACAGAGAGAAACAGAGAGAGACAGACAGTGACAGAGAGAACAGAGAGAGACAGAGAGAAACAGAGAGAAACAGAGAGACAAACAGTGACAGAGAGAAACAGAGAGAAACAGAGAGAAACAGACAGTGACAGAGAGAAACAGAGAGAAACAGAGAGAGACAGACAGTGACAGACAGTGACAGAGAGAAACAGAGAGAAACAGAGAGACAGAGAGAGACAGAGAGAGACAGACAGTGACAGAGAGAAACAGAGAGAAACAGAGAGAGACAGACAGAAACAGAGAGAGACAGAGAGAAACAGAGAGAAACAGAGAGAGACAGACAGTGACAGAGAGAGACAGACAGTGACAGAGAGAAACAGAGAGAAACAGAGAGAAACAGAGAGAGACAGAGAGAGACAGACAGTGACAGAGAGAAACAGAGAGAGACAGACAGTGACAGAGAGAAACAGAGAGAGACAGACAGTGACAGAGAGAAACAGAGAGAGACAGACAGTGACAGAGAGAAACAGACAGTGACAGAGAGACAGAGAGAAACAGAGAGAAACAGAGAGAAACAGAGAGAAACAGACAGTGACAGAGAGAGACAGACAGTGACAGAGAGAGACAGACAGTGACAGAGAGAGACAGACAGTGACAGAGAGAAACAGACAGACAGACAGAGACAGACAGTGACAGAGAGAACAGACAGTGACAGAGAGAGACAGACAGTGACAGAGAGAAACAGACAGTGACAGACAGAGACAGACAGAGACAGAGAGAAACAGAGAGAAACAGACAGTGACAGAGAGAACAGACAGACAGAGAGAAACAGACAGACAGAGACAGAGAGAGACAGACAGTGACAGAGAGAAACAGACAGAAACAGAGAGAGACAGACAGTGACAGAGAGAAACAGACAGTGACAGAGAGAAACAGACAGAAACAGAGAGAGACAGACAGTGACAAACAGAAACAGACAGACAGAGAGAGACAGACAGAAACAGAGAGAAACAGACAGTGACAGAGAGAGACAGACAGAACAGAGAGAAACAGACAGACAGAGAGAGACAGACAGTGACAGAGAGAGAAACAGAGAGTGACAGAGAGAGACAGACAGTGACAGAGAGAGAACAGAGAGAAACAGAGAGAGACAGACAGTGACAGAGAGAAACAGACAGTGACAGAGAGAGACAGACAGAACAGAGAGAGACAGACAGTGACAGAGACAGACAGACAGAGAGAAACAGAAACAGAGAGAAACAGACAGAAACAGAGAGAGACAGACAGTGACAGAGAGAAACAGACAGAAACAGAGAGAAACAGAGAGAAACAGACAGTGACAGAGAGAGACAGACAGTGACAGAGAGAGACAGACAGAAACAGAGAGAGACAGACAAACAGAGACAGAGAGAAACAGACAGTGACAGAGAGAAACAGAGAGAACAGAGAGACAGAGAGAGACAGACAGTGACAGAGAGAAACAGACAGACAGAGAGAAACAGACAGTGACAGAGAGAAACAGACAGAAACAGAGAGAAACAGACAACAGAGAGAAACAGAGAGACACAGAGAGAGACAGACAGTGACAGAGAGAAACAGACAGTGACAGAGAGAGACAGACAGTGACAGAGAGAAACAGACAGTGACAGAGAGAAACAGAGAGAAACAGAGAGAAACAGACAGAGACAGAGAGAGACAGACAGTGACAGAGAGAAACAGAGAGAAACAGAGAGACAGAGAGAGAGACAGAGAGAAACAGACAGTGACAGAGAGAAACAGAGAGATACAGAGAGAGACAGACAGTGACAGAGAGAAACAGAGAGAAACAGAGAGAGACAGAGAGAGACAGACAGTGACAGAGAGAACAGAGAGAAGACAGACAGACAGAGAGAAACAGACAGTGACAGAGAGAGACAGACAGTGACAGAGAGAAACAGACAGTGACAGAGAGAAACAGACAGTGACAGAGAGAGACAGACAGTGACAGAGAGAAACAGACAGTGACAGAGAGAGAACAGACAGTGACAGAGAGAACAGACAGAAACAGAGAGAAACAGACAGAAACAGAGAGACAGACAGTGACAGAGAGAGACAGACAGTGACAGAGAGAAACAGACAGAAACAGAGAGAAACAGACAGTGACAGAGAGAGACAGACAGTGACAGAGAGAAACAGAGAGACAGACAGACAGAGAGAACAGACAGTGACAGAGAGAAACAGACAGTGACAGAGAGAGACAGACAGTGACAGAGAGAGACAGACAGTGACAGAGAGAAACAGACAGTGACAGAGAGAGACAGACAGTGACAGAGAGAGACAGACAGTGACAGAGAGAGACAGACAGTGACAGAGAGAGACAGACAGTGACAGAGAGAGACAGACAGTGACAGAGAGAGACAGACAGTGACAGAGAGAGACAGACAGTGACAGAGACAGACAGTGACAGAGAGAGACAGACAGTGACAGAGAGAGACAGACAGTGACAGAGAGAAACAGACAGTGACAGAGAGAAACAGACAGTGACAGAGAGAGACAGACAGTGACAGAGAGAGACAGACAGTGACAGAGAGACAGACAGTGACAGAGAGAGACAGACAGTGACAGAGAGAAACAGACAGTGACAGAGAGAAACAGAGACAGACAGTGACAGAGAGAGACAGACAGTGACAGAGAGAGACAGACAGTGACAGAGAGAAACAGACAGTGACAGAGAGAGACAGACAGTGACAGAGAGAGACAGACAGTGACAGAGAGAGACAGACAGAGACAGAGAGAGACAGAGAGGGACAGAGAGAGACAGACAGTGACAGAGAGAGACAGAGAGACAGAGAGAGACAGAGAGACAGACAGACAGAGAGAGACAGACAGTGACAGAGAGACAGACAGTGACAGAGAGAAACAGAGAGAAACAGAGAGAAACAGAGAGAGACAGACAGTGACAGAGAGAAACAGACAGTGACAGAGAGACAGACAGTGACAGAGAGAAACAGAGAGAAACAGAGAGAGACAGACAGTGACAGAGAGAGACAGACAGTGACAGAGAGAAACAGAGAGAAACAGAGAGATACAGAGAGAGACAGAGACAGACAGTGACAGAGAGAGACAGACAGTGACAGAGAGAGAGACAGACAGTGACAGAGAGAGACAGACAGTGACAGAGAGAGACAGACAGTGACAGAGAGAAACAGACAGTGACAGAGAGAGAACAGACAGTGACAGAGAGAAACAGAGAGAAACAGACAGTGACAGAGAGAGACAGACAGTGACAGAGAGAACAGACAGTGACAGAGAGAACAGACAGTGACAGAGAGAAACAGACAGTGACAGAGAGAGACAGACAGTGACAGAGAAACAGACAGTGACAGAGAGAGACAGACAGTGACAGAGAGAACAGACAGTGACAGAGAGAAACAGACAGTGACAGAGAGAGACAGACAGTGACAGAGAGAAACAGACAGTGACAGAGAGAAACAGACAGTGACAGAGAGAAACAGACAGTGACAGAGAGAAACAGACAGTGACAGAGAGAAACAGACAGTGACAGAGAGAAACAGACAGTGACAGAGAGAAACAGAGAGAAACAGACAGTGACAGAGAGAAACAGACAGTGACAGAGAGAGACAGACAGTGACAGAGAGAAACAGACAGTGACAGAGAGAAACAGACAGTGACAGAGAGAGACAGACAGTGACAGAGAGAGACAGACAGTGACAGAGAGAACAGACAGAAACAGAGAGAAACAGACAGTGACAGAGAGAGACAGACAGTGACAGAGAGAAACAGACAGACAGTGACAGAGAGACAGACAGTGACAGAGAGAAACAGACAGACAGAGAGACAGACAGTGACAGAGAGAGACAGACAGTGACAGAGAGAAACAGACAGTGACAGAGAGAGACAGACAGTGACAGAGAGAAACAGAGAGAAACAGACAGTGACAGAGAGAGACAGACAGTGACAGAGAGAAACAGACAGTGACAGAGAGAAACAGACAGACAGAGACAGAGAGAGAGAGAAACAGACAGTGACAGAGAGAGACAGACAGTGACAGAGAGAACAGACAGTGACAGAGAGAGACAGACAGTGACAGAGAGAAAGACAGTGACAGAGAGAAACAGACAGTGACAGAGACAGAGAGACAGACAGTGACAGAGAGAGACAGACAGTGACAGAGAGAGACAGACAGTGACAGAGAGAAACAGACAGTGACAGAGAGAAAGACAGACAGAGAGAACAGACAGTGACAGAGAGAACAGACAGTGACAGAGAGAGACAGACAGTGACAGAGAGAGACAGACAGTGACAGAGAGAGACAGACAGTGACAGAGACAGAAACAGAGAGAAACAGACAGTGACAGAGAGACAGACAGTGACAGAGAGAAACAGAGAGAAACAGAGAGAGACAGACAGTGACAGAGAGAGACAGACAGTGACAGAGAGAAACAGAGAGAAACAGAGAGATACAGAGAGAGACAGAGACAGACAGTGACAGAGAGAAACAGAGAGATACAGAGAGAGACAGACAGTGACAGAGAGAAACAGAGAGAAACAGAGAGATACAGAGAGAGACAGACAGTGACAGAGAGAAACAGACAGTGACAGAGAGAGACAGACAGTGACAGACAGTGACAGAGAGAGACAGAGAGAAACAGAGAGAGACAAACAGTGACAGAGAGAGACAGACAGTGACAGAGAGAAACAGACAATGACAGAGAGAGACAGACAGTGACAGAGAAACAGACAGTGACAGAGAGAGACAGACAGTGACAGAGAGAGACAAACAGTGACAGAGAGAGACAGACAGAGAGACAGAGAGAGACAGACAGTGACAGAGAGAACAGACAGTGACAGAGAGAGACAGACAGTGACAGAGAGAGACAGACAGACAGAGAGAGACAGACAGTGACAGAGAGAAACAGACAGTGACAGAGAGAAGACAGAGAGAGACAGACAGTGACAGAGAGAAACAGACAGTGACAGAGAGAGACAGACAGTGACAGAGAGAGACAGACAGTGACAGAGAGAAACAGACAGTGACAGAGAGAGACAGACAGTGACAGAGAGAGACAGACAGTGACAGACAGAGACAGACAGTGACAGAGAGAAACAGACAGAGAGAGAGACAGACAGTGACAGAGAGAGACAGACAGTGACAGAGAGAGACAGACAGTGACAGAGAGACAGACAGTGACAGAGAGAGACAGACAGTGACAGAGAGAAACAGACAGTGACAGAGAGAGAAGACAGTGACAGAGAGAAACAGACAGTGACAGAGAGAGAACAGACAGACAGTGACAGAGAGAGACAGACAGACAGAGAGAGACAGACAGACAGAGAGAAACAGAGAGAAACAGACAGTGACAGAGAGAGACAGTGACAGAGAGAGACAGACAGTGACAGAGAGAGACAGACAGTGACAGAGAGAAACAGACAGTGACAGAGAGAGACAGACAGACAGAGAGAGACAGACAGTGACAGAGAGACAGTGACAGACAGAGACAGAGAGAGACAGACAGTGACAGAGAGAGACAGACAGTGACAGAGAGAGACAGACAGTGACAGAGAGAGACAGACAGACAGACAGAGAGACAGACAGACAGAGAGACAGACAGTGACAGAGAGAGACAGACAGTGACAGAGAGAGAGAGACAGTGACAGAGAGAACAGAGAGAGACAGACAGTGACAGAGAGAGAACAGACAGTGACAGAGAGAACAGACAGTGACAGAGAGACAGACAGACAGTGACAGAGAGAGACAGACAGTGACAGAGAGAGACAGACAGTGACAGAGAGAGACAGACAGTGACAGAGAGAGACAGACAGAGAGAAACAGAGAGAGACAGACAGTGACAGAGAGAAACAGACAGTGACAGAGAGAGACAGACAGTGACAGAGAGAAACAGACAGAAACAGACAGACAGAGAGAAACAGACAGTGACAGAGAGAAACAGACAGTGACAGAGAGAGACAGACAGTGACAGAGACAGACAGTGAGAGAGAAACAGACAGTGACAGAGAGAGACAGACAGTGACAGAGAGAGACAGACAGTGACAGAGAGAAACAGACAGTGACAGAGAGAAGACAGAGAGACAGACAGATAGAGAGAGACAGACAGAGAGAGAGAGACAGACAGTGACAGAGAGAAAGACAGAGACAGAGAGAAACAGAGAGAAACAGAGAGAAACAGACAGTGACAGAGAGAAACAGACAGTGACAGAGAGACAGACAGTGACAGAGAGAAACAGACAGAAACAGAGAGAGACAGACAGTGACAGAGAGAGACAGACAGTGACAGAGAGAAACAGACAGTGACAGAGAGAGACAGACAGTGACAGAGAGAGACAGACAGTGACAGAGGACAGAGAGAAACAGACAGTGACAGAGAGAGACAGACAGTGACAGAGAGAGACAGACACAGAGAGAGACAGAGAGAGACAGACAGTGACAGAGAGAAACAGAGAGAAACAGACAGTGACAGAGAGAGACAGACAGTGACAGAGAGAGACAGACAGTGACAGAGAGAGAGACAGACAGTGACAGAGAGAACAGACAGTGACAGAGAGAACAGACAGTGACAGAGAGACAGACAGTGACAGAGAGAAACAGAGAGAGACAGACAGTGACAGAGAGAGACAGACAGTGACAGAGAGAGACAGACAGTAACAGAGAGAAACAGAGAGAGACAGACAGTGACAGAGAGAAACAGAGAGAGACAGACAGTGACAGAGAGAGACAGACAGTGACAGAGAGAGACAGACAGTAACAGAGAGAAACAGAGAGAGACAGACAGTGACAGAGAGAAACAGAGAGAGACAGACAGTGACAGAGAGAGACAGACAGTGACAGAGAGAGACAGACAGTGACAGAGAGAGACAGACAGATACAAAGACAGACATAGACAGATATAGAGACAGACAGATATAGAGAGAGACAGAGAGAAACAGACAGTGACAGAGAGAAACAGACAGTGACAGAGAGAAACAGAGAGAGACAGACAGTGACAGAGAGAAACAGACAGACAGACAATGACAGAGAGAGACAGACAGTGACAGAGAGAAACAGACAGTGACAGAGAGAGACAGACAGTGACAGACAGTGACAGAGAGAACAGACAGTGACAGAGAGAGACAGACAGTGACAGAGAGAGACAGACAGTGACAGAGAGAGACAGACAGTGACAGAGAGAAACAGACAGTGACAGAGAGAGACAGACAGTGACAGAGAGAGACAGACAGACAGAGAGAAACAGACAGTGACAGAGAGAGACAGACAGTGACAGAGAGAACAGACAGTGACAGAGAGAACAGACAGAGACAGAGAGAGACAGACAGTGACAGAGAGAGACAGACAGTGACAGAGAGAGACAGACAGTGACAGAGAGAAACAGAGACAGAGACAGACAGTGACAGAGAGAGACAGACAGTGACAGAGAGAAACAGACAGTGACAGAGAGAGACAGACAGTGACAGAGAGAGAGACAGACAGTGACAGAGAGAGACAGACAGTGACAGAGAGAAACAGACAGTGACAGAGAGAAACAGACAGTGACAGAGAGAGACAGACAGTGACAGAGAGAGACAGACAGTAACAGAGAGAAACAGAGAGAGACAGACAGTGACAGAGAGAAACAGAGAGAGACAGACAGTGACAGAGAGAGACAGACAGTGACAGAGAGAAACAGACAGTGACAGAGAGAAACAGACAGTGACAGAGAGAAACAGACAGTGACAGAGAGAAACAGACAGTGACAGAGAGAAACAGAGAGAGACAGACAGTGACAGAGAGAAACAGAGAGAAACAGACAGTGACAGAGAGAAACAGAGAGACAGACAGTGACAGAGAGAGACAGACAGTGACAGAGAGAGACAGACAGTGACAGAGAGAGAGAGAGAAACAGACAGTGACAGAGAGAAACAGACAGTGACAGAGAGAGACAGACAGTGACAGAGAGAGACAGACAGTGACAGAGAGAAACAGACAGTGACAGAGAGAGCCAACAGTGACAGAGAGAAACAGACAGTGACAGAGAGAACAGACAGAGAGACAGACAGTGACAGAGAGAGACAGACAGTGACAGAGAGAAACAGACAGTGACAGAGAGAAACAGACAGATACAGACAGATACAGAGAGACACAGACAGTGACAGAGAGAGACAGACAGTGACAGAGAGAAACAGAGAGAGACAGACAGTGACAGAGAGAGACAGACAGTGACAGAGAGAGACAGACAGTGACAGAGAGAAACAGAGAGAGACAGACAGTGACAGAGAGAGACAGACAGTGACAGAGAGAAACAGAGAGAAACAGACAGTGACAGAGAGAACAGACAGTGACAGAGAGAAACAGACAGTGACAGAGAGAGACAGACAGTGACAGAGAGAAACAGTGAGACAGACAGTGACAGAGAGAAACAGACAGTGACAGAGAGAAACAGACAGAGACAGAGAGAAACAGACAGTGACAGAGAGAAACAGAGAGAGACAGACAGTGACAGAGAGAGACAGACAGTGACAGAGAGAGACAGACAGTGACAGAGAGAGACAGACAGTGACAGAGAGAGACAGACAGTGACAGAGAGAAACAGACAGTGACAGAGAGAGACAGACAGTGACAGAGAGACAGACAGTGACAGAGAGAAACAGACAGTGACAGAGAGACAGACAGTGACAGAGAGAAACAGAGAGAAACAGACAGTGACAGAGAGAAACAGACAGTGACAGACAGAGACAGACAGTGACAGAGAGAGACAGACAGTGACAGAGAGAGACAGACAGTGACAGAGAGAAACAGACAGTGACAGAGAGAAACAGACAGTGACAGAGAGAAA
>NC_056436.1:8285080-8312580 GCF_018296145.1 Oncorhynchus tshawytscha | reverse complement strand
ACAGACAGTGACAGAGAGAAACAGACAGTGACAGAGAGAAACAGAGAGAGACAGACAGTGACAGAGAGAGACAGACAGTGACAGAGAGAGACAGACAGTGACAGAGAGAGACAGACAGTGACAGAGAGAAACAGAGAGAGACAGACAGTGACAGAGAGAAACAGAGAGAGACAGACAGTGACAGAGAGAGACAGACAGTGACAGAGAGAGACAGACAGTGACAGAGAGAGACAGACAGTGACAGAGAGAAACAGACAGTGACAGAGAGAAACAGACAGTGACAGAGAGAAACAGAGAGAGACAGACAGAGACAGAGAGAAACAGACAGTGACAGAGAGAAACAGACAGTGACAGAGAGAGACAGACAGTGACAGAGAGAGACAGACAGTGACAGAGAGAAACAGAGAGAGACAGACAGTGACAGAGAGAGACAGACAGTGACAGAGAGAGACAGACAGTGACAGAGAGAGACAGACAGTGACAGAGAGAGACAGACAGTGACAGAGAGAGACAGACAGAGAGAGAACAGACAGTGACAGAGAGAAAGACAGTGACAGAGAGAAACAGACAGACAGAGAGAGACAGACAGTGACAGAGAGACAGACAGTGACAGAGAGACAGACAGACAGACAGACAGAGAGAGACAGACAGTGACAGAGAGAAACAGACAGTGAGAGAGAGACAGTGACAGAGAGAAACAGACAGTGACAGAGAGAAACAGACAGTGACAGAGAGAAACAGACAGTGACAGACAGTGACAGAGAGAACAGACAGTGACAGAGAGAAACAGACAGTGACAGACAGACAGAGAGAAACAGACAGTGACAGAGAGAAACAGACAGTGACAGAGAGAGACAGACAGTGACAGAGAGAGACAGAGAGAGACAGACAGTGACAGAGAGAGACAGACAGTGACAGAGAGAGACAGACAGTGACAGAGAGAGACAGAGAGAAACAGACAGTGACAGAGAGAGACAGACAGTGACAGAGAGAGACAGACAGTGACAGAGAGACAGACAGACAGTGACAGAGAGAGACAGACAGTGACAGAGAGAAACAGACAGTGACAGAGAGACAGACAGTGACAGAGAGAAACAGACAGTGACAGAGAGAAACAGACAGTGACAGAGAGAAACAGACAGACAGTGACAGAGAGAAACAGACAGTGACAGAGAGAGACAGACAGTGACAGAGAGAGACAGAGAGAAACAGACAGTGACAGAGAGAAACAGACAGTGACAGAGAGAGACAGACAGAGACAGACAGTGACAGAGAGAGACAGACAGTGACAGAGAGAGAGACAGACAGTGACAGAGAGAGAGAAACAGACAGTGACAGAGAGAAACAGACAGTGACAGAGAGAAACAGACAGACAGTGACAGAGAGAGACAGACAGTGACAGAGAGACAGACAGTGACAGAGAGAAACAGACAGTGACAGAGAGAAACAGACAGTGACAGAGAGAGACAGACAGTGACAGAGAGACAGAGAGAAACAGAGAGTGACAGAGAGAGACAGACAGTGACAGAGAGGACAGAGAGAAACAGACAGTGACAGAGAGAAACAGACAGTGACAGAGAGAGACAGATGACAGAGAGAGACAGACAGTGACAACCTGTTGATTACAGACAGTAACAGAGAGATAACAGACAGTGAAGAGAGAAAAGATCTGAGTGACAGGAGACAGACCAGGCCTGACAGAGAGATATGCAGACAGTGACAGAGAGAGACAGACAGTGACAGAGAGAACAGACAGTGACAGAGGGAGACAGACGCGCCAGTGACAGAGAGAGACAGACAGTGACAGAGAGAAACAGACAGTGACAGAGAGAGAACAGACAGTGACAGAGAGAGACAGAGAGAGAGAGAGACAGTGACAGAGAGAGACAGACAGTGAGAGGAGACAGACCCAGAGAGGAGCAGTGAGACAGAGAGGCAAGAGGCAGTGGGTGAGGGAGAGAGAGAGAGAGAGAGAAATGAAAGAGAGGAGCCCGAGGGAGACAGACCCCATGAAGAGGCAGAGGGAGAGAGAGACAGAAATGAAAGAGAGGAGACAGACCCCATGGCAAGAGGCACTTCGGTGGGTGAGGGAGAGAGAGAGAGAGAGAGAAATGAAAGAGAGGAGCCCGAGGGAGACAGACCCCATGGCAAGAGGCACTTCGGTGGGTGACAGAGAGAGAGAGAGAGAGAGATGAAAGAGAGGAGCCCGAGGGAGACAGACCCCATGGCAAGAGGCACTTCGGGGGGTGAGGGAGAGAGAGAGAGAGAGAAATGAAAGAGAGGAGCCCGAGGGAGACAGACCCCATGGCAAGAGGCACTTCGGTGGGTGAGGGAGAGAGAGAGAGAGAGAGAAATGAAAGAGAGGAGCCCGAGGGAGACAGACCCCATGGCAAGAGGCACTTCGGGGTGGGTGAGGGAGAGAGAGAGAGAGAGAGAAATGAAAGAGAGGAGCCCGAGGGAGACAGACCCCATGGCAAGAGGCACTTCGGTGGGTGAGGGAGAGAGAGAGAGAGAGAGAGAAATGAAAGAGAGGAGCCCGAGGGAGACAGACCCCATGGCAAGAGGCACTTCGGTGGGTGAGGGAGAGAGAGAGAGAGAGAGAGAAATGAAAGAGAGGAGCCCGAGGGAGACAGACCCCATGGCAAGAGGCACTTCGGTGGGTGAGGGAGAGAGAGAGAGAGAGAGAAATGAAAGAGAGGAGCCCGAGGGAGACAGACCCCATGGCAAGAGGCACTTCGGTGGGTGAGGGAGAGAGAGAGAGAGAGAGAAATGAAAGAGAGGAGCCCGAGGGAGACAGACCCCATGGCAAGAGGCACTTCGGTGGGTGAGGGAGAGAGAGAGAGAGAGAGAAATGAAAGAGAGGAGCCCGAGGGAGACAGACCCCATGGCAAGAGGCACTTCGGTGGGTGAGGGAGAGAGAGAGAGAGAGAGAAATGAAAGAGAGGAGCCCGAGGGAGACAGACCCCATGGCAAGAGGCACTTCGGTGGGTGAGGGAGAGAGAGAGAGAGAGAAAATGAAAGAGAGGAGCCCGAGGGAGACAGACCCCATGGCAAGAGGCACTTCGGTGGGTGAGGGAGAGAGAGAGAGAGAGAGAAATGAAAGAGAGGAGCCCGAGGGAGACAGACCCCATGGCAAGAGGCACTTCGGTGGGTGAGGGAGAGAGAGAGAGAGAGAGAAATGAAAGAGAGGAGCCCGAGGGAGACAGACCCCATGGCAAGAGGCACTTCGGTGGGTGAGGGAGAGAGAGAGAGAGAGAGAGAAATGAAAGAGAGGAGCCCGAGGGAGACAGACCCCATGGCAAGAGGCACTTCGGTGGGTGAGGGAGAGAGAGAGAGAGAGAGAAATGAAAGAGAGGAGCCCGAGGGAGACAGACCCCATGGCAAGAGGCACTTCGGTGGGTGAGGGAGAGAGAGAGAGAGAGAGAGAGAGAATGAAAGAGAGGAGCCCGAGGGAGACAGACCCCATGGCAAGAGGCACTTCGGTGGGTGAGGGAGAGAGAGAGAGAGAGAGAAATGAAAGAGAGGAGCCCGAGGGAGACAGACCCCATGGCAAGAGGCACTTCGGTGGGTGAGGGAGAGAGAGAGAGAGAGAGAAATGAAAGAGAGGAGCCCGAGGGAGACAGACCCCATGGCAAGAGGCACTTCGGTGGGTGAGGGAGAGAGAGAGAGAGAGAGAAATGAAAGAGAGGAGCCCGAGGGAGACAGACCCCATGGCAAGAGGCACTTCGGTGGGTGAGGGAGAGAGAGAGAGAGAGAGAAATGAAAGAGAGGAGCCCGAGGGAGACAGACCCCATGGCAAGAGGCACTTCGGTGGGTGAGGGAGAGAGAGAGAGAGAGAGAAATGAAAGAGAGGAGCCCGAGGGAGACAGACCCCATGGCAAGAGGCACTTCGGTGGGTGAGGGAGAGAGAGAGAGAGAGAGAGAAATGAAAGAGAGGAGCCCGAGGGAGACAGACCCCATGGCAAGAGGCACTTCGGTGGGTGAGGGAGAGAGAGAGAGAGAGAGAAATGAAAGAGAGGAGCCCGAGGGAGACAGACCCCATGGCAAGAGGCACTTCGGTGGGTGAGGGAGAGAGAGAGAGAGAGAGAAATGAAAGAGAGGAGCCCGAGGGAGACAGACCCCATGGCAAGAGGCACTTCGGTGGGTGAGGGAGAGAGAGAGAGAGAGAGAGAAATGAAAGAGAGGAGCCCGAGGGAGACAGACCCCATGGCAAGAGGCACTTCGGTGGGTGAGGGAGAGAGAGAGAGAGAGAGAAATGAAAGAGAGGAGCCCGAGGGAGACAGACCCCATGGCAAGAGGCACTTCGGTGGGTGAGGGAGAATGTGAAAGCATGTTAAAGCAGAATGGTCCTCCTCAGAAGACTTTCCAGAGTAGTTCACATAGCCTTCCTCCCTGACAGATACCAACCTACGCTATTAAAGTAATTTATTTTTGCCCGATAAACACTCTAAACAGCCTACCTGACAACTAGGAGGTGTCCACATGGCCCGATAAACACTCTAAACAGCCTACCTGACAACTAGGAGGTGTCCACATGGCCCGATAAACACTCTAAACAGCCTACCTGACAACTAGGAGGTGTCCACATGGCCCGATAAACACTCTAAACAGCCTACCTGACAACTAGGAGGTGTCCACATGGCCCGATAAACACTCTAAACAGCCTACCTGACAACTAGGAGGTGTCCACATGGCCTGATAAACACTCTAAACAGCCTACCTGACAACTAGGAGGTGTCCACATGGCCCGATAAACACTCTAAACAGCCTACCTGACAACTAGGAGGTGTCCACATGGCCTGATAAACACTCTAAACAGCCTACCTGACAACTAGGAGGTGTCCACATGGCCCGATAAACACTCTAAACAGCCTACCTGACAACTAGGAGGTGTCCACATGGCCCGATAAACACTCTAAACAGCCTACCTGACAACTAGGAGGTGTCCACATGGCCCGATAAACACTCTAAACAGCCTACCTGACAACTAGGAGGTGTCCACATGGCCCGATAAACACTCTAAACAGCCTACCTGACAACTAGGAGGTGTCCACATGGCCCGATAAACACTCTAAACAGCCTACCTGACAACTAGGAGGTGTCCACATGGCCCGATAAACACTCTAAACAGCCTACCTGACAACTAGGAGGTGTCCACATGGCCCGATAAACACTCTAAACAGCCTACCTGACAACTAGGAGGTGTCCACATGGCCCGATAAACACTCTAAACAGCCTACCTGACAACTAGGAGGTGTCCACATGGCCCGATAAACACTCTAAACAGCCTACCTGACAACTAGGAGGTGTCCACATGGCCCGATAAACACTCTAAACAGCCTACCTGACAACTAGGAGGTGTCCACATGGCCCGATAAACACTCTAAACAGCCTACCTGACAACTAGGAGGTGTCCACATGGCCCGATAAACACTCTAAACAGCCTACCTGACAACTAGGAGGTGTCCACATGGCCCGATAAACACTCTAAACAGCCGACCTGACAACTAGGAGGTGTCCACATGGCCTGATAAACACTCTAAACAGCCTACCTGACAACTAGGAGGTGTCCACATGGCCCGATAAACACTCTAAACAGCCTACCTGACAACTAGGAGGTGTCCACATGGCCCGATAAACACTCTAAACAGCCTACCTGACAACTAGGAGGTGTCCACATGGCCCGATAAACACTCTAAACAGCCTACCTGACAACTAGGAGGTGTCCACATGGCCTGATAAACACTCTAAACAGCCTACCTGACAACTAGGAGGTGTCCACATGGCCCGATAAACACTCTAAACAGCCGACCTGACAACTAGGAGGTGTCCACATGGCCTGATAAACACTCTAAACAGCCTACCTGACAACTAGGAGGTGTCCACATGGCCTGATAAACACTCTAAACAGCCTACCTGACAACTAGGAGGTGTCCACATGGGATAAGGAGGGGTGGTAGGGGTTAAGGAGGGGTGGTAGGGGTTAGGGAGGGGTAGTAGGGGTTAAGGAGGGGTGGTAGGGGTTAGGGAGGGATGGTAGGGGTTAAGGAGGGGTGGTAGGGGTTAAGGAGGAGTGGTAGGGGTTAAGGAGGGGTAGTAGGGGTCAGGGAGGGATGGTAGGGGTTAAGGAGGGGTGGTAGGGTTTAGGGAGGGGTAGAGGGGTTAAGGAGGGGTGTTAGGGGTTAGGGAGGGATGGTAGGGGTTAGCGAGGGGTGGTAGGGGTTAGGGAGGGGTAGTAGGGGTTAAGGAGGGGTGGTAGGGGTTAGGGTGGGATGGTAGGGGTTAGCGAGGGGTGCTAGGGGTTAAGGAGGGGTGGTAGGGGTTAATGAGGGGTAGTAGGGGTTAAGGAGGGGTGGTAGGGGTTAGGGAGGGATGGTAGGGGTTAAGGAGGGGTGGTAGGGGTTAAGGAGGAGTGGTAGGGGTTAAGGAGGGGTAGTAGGGGTCAGGGAGGGATGGTAGGGGTTAAGGAGGGGTGGTAGGGGTTAGGAGGGGTAGAGGGGTTAAGGAGGGGTGTTAGGGGTTAGGGAGGGATGGTAGGGGTTAGCGAGGGGTGGTAGGGGTTAGGGAGGGTAGTAGGGGTTAAGGAGGGGTGGTAGGGGTTAGGGTGGGAGGGTAGGGGTTAGCGAGGGGTGCTAGGGGTTAAGGAGGGGTGGTAGGGGTTAATGAGGGGTGGTAGGGGTTAAGGAAGGGTGGTAGGGGTTAAGGAAGGGTGGTAGGGGTTAAGGAGGGGTGGTAGGGGTTAAGGAAGGGTGGTAGGGGTTAAGGAGGGGTGGTAGGGGTTAAGGAAGGGTGGTAGGGGTTAAGGAGGGGTGGTAGGGGTTAAGGAGGGGTGGTAGGGGTTAAGGAGGAATGGTAGGGGTTAAGGAGGGGTAGTAGGGGTTAATGAGGGGTAGTAGGGGTTAAGGAGGGGTGGTAGGGGTTAGGAGGGATGGTAGGGGTTAAGGAGGGGTGGTAGGGGTTAAGGAGGAGTGGTAGGGGTTAAGGAGGGGTAGTAGGGGTCAGGGAGGGATGGTAGGGGTTAAGGAGGGGTGGTAGGGGTTAGGGAGGGGTAGAGGGGTTAAGGAGGGGTGTTAGGGTTAGGGAGGGATTAGGGGTTAGGAGGGGTGGTAGGGGTTAGGAGGGGTAGTAGGGGTTAAGGAGGGGTGGTAGGGGTTAGGGGTGGGATGGTAGGGTAGGGGGGTTAGGGTTAAGGAGGGGTGGTAGGGGTTAATGAGGGGTGGTAGGGGTTAAGGAAGGGTGGTAGGGGTTAAGGAAGGGTGGTAGGGGTTAAGGAGGGGTGGTAGGGGTTAAGGAAGGGTGGTAGGGGTTAAGGAGGGGTGGTAGGGGTTAAGGAAGGGTGGTAGGGGTTAAGGAGGGGTGGTAGGGGTTAAGGAGGGGTGGTAGGGGTTAAGGAGGAATGGTAGGGGTTAAGGAGGGGTAGTAGGGGTTAAGGAGGGGTGGTAGGGGTTAGGGAGGGGTGGTAGGGGTTAAGGAGGGGTGCTAGGGGTTAAGGAGGGGTGGTAGGGGTTAATGAGTGGTGGTAGGGGTTAAGGAGGAGTGGTAGGGGTTAAGGAGGGGTGGTAGGGGTTAGGGAGGGGTAGTAGGGGTTAAGGAGGGGTGGTAGGGTTTAAGGAAGGGTGGTAGGGGTTAAGGAAGGGTGGTAGGGGTTAAGGAGGGGTGTTAGGGGTTAAGGAAGGGTGGTAGGGGTTAAGGAGGGGTGGTAGGGGTTAAGGAGGGGTGGTAGGGGTTAAGGAAGGGTGGTAGGGGTTAAGGAAGGGTGGTAGGGGTTAAGGAGGGGTGGTAGGGGTTAAGGAAGGGTGGTAGGGGTTAAGGAGGGGTGGTAGGGGTTAAGGAGGGGTGGTAGGGGTTAAGGAGGAATGGTAGGGGTTAAGGAGGGGTAGTAGGGGTTAATGAGGGGTAGGTAGGGGTTAAGGAGGGGTGGTAGGGGTTAGGGAGGGATGGTAGGGGTTAAGGAGGGGTGGTAGGGGTTAAGGAGGAGTGGTAGGGGTTAAGGAGGGGTAGTAGGGGTCAGGGAGGGATGGTAGGGGTTAAGGAGGGGTGGTAGGGGTTAGGGATTGAGGGGTTAAGGAGGGGTGTTAGGGGTTAGGGAGGGATGGTAGGGGTTAGCTGAGGGGTAGTAGGGGTTAGGGAGGGGTAGTAGGGGTTAAGGAGGGGTGGTAGGGGTTAGGGTGGGATGGTAGGGGTTAGCGAGGGGTGCTAGGGGTTAAGGAGGGGTGGTAGGGGTTAATGAGGGGTGGTAGGGGTTAAAGGGTGGTAGGGGTTAAGGAAGGGTGGAGGGGTTAAGGAGGGGTGGTAGGGGTTAAGGAAGGGTGGTAGGGGTTAAGGAGGGGTGGTAGGGGTTAAGGAAGGGTGGTAGGGGTTAAGGAGGGGTTAGGGGTTAAGGAGGGGTGGTAACCTTTAGGAGGAATATAGGGGTTAAGGAAATGTAGGGGGTTAAGGAGGGGTGGTAGGGGTTAGGGAGGGGTGGTAGGGGTTAGCCAGGGGTGCTAGGGGTTATTGGTAGGGGTTAATGAGGGGTGGTAGGGGTTAAGGAGGAGTTAGGGGTTAAGGAGGGGTGGTAGGGGTTAATAGGGGTAGTAAATTAAGGAGGGGTGGTAGGGTTTAAGGAAGTTTACTGGGGTTAAGGAAGGGTGGTAGGGGTTAAGAGGTGTTAGGGGTTAAGGAAGGGTGGTAGGGGTTAAGGAGGGTGGTAGGGGTTAAGGAGGGGTGGTAGGGGTTAAGGAGGAATGGTAGGGGTTAAGGAGGTAGTAGGGGTTACTGGGGTGGTAGGGGTTCTGGGAGGGGTGTTTAGGGGTTAAGTTTGGTTGGTAGGTAGGGTTAGGAGGGGTGTTTAGGGAGGTCTCTGGGGTTAAGGAGGGGGTTTAGGGGTTAGGAAGGGGTGGTAGGGGTTCTGATGTTTACTGGTAGGGGTTAAGGAGGGGTGGTATGGGTTAAGGAGGGGTGGTAGGGGTTAAGGAGGGGTGGTAGGGGTTACTGGGGTGGTAGGGGTTAAGGAGGGGTTTACTGGTTAAGGAGGGGTGGTAGGTAGGGGTTAAGGAGGAATGGTAGGGGTTAAGGTGGGGTGGTAGCGGTTAAGGAGGGGTGGTAGCGGTTAAGGAGGGGTGGTAGGGGTTAAGGAGGGGTGGTAGGGGTTAAGGTGGGGTGGTAGTGGTTAAGGAGGGGTGGAAGGGATTAAGGATGGGATCAGGACCCTGTTGCTTAAATCGTTTTCTTGTGTGCGCTCCATTGGTCCTGTTGAACTTGGGGAATGCTCTGAGGTTCGGCTGGTGATGTTTGGTTGCCGGGTTACAGAGCTTGGTGAGGGTCTATGCCACACCCCTTTTGGCTGCAGTCACGCTGGTGACTGACGTCCACAGAACTAACCTCTAGGGCTGATGGGAAACTGGATGGTTGATACCTGGGATCAGAGAGAACACACCCACACGCACAGTATCAATAGTATTTTAGGTCATTATTTCTGACTCCTTAACCTTTACCCCATATCTGATTATCAAATGTATTGGTCACATACACATATTTAGCAGATGTTATTGCCAGATTAAATGAGGTTGATTGTTATGCAATGTCAATTTATCCTGTTTAGTTTTACTAACATTGTCATATTTTAATATGCTTTTAAATGATTAATGTTCTGATGTTTACCGGTCTTTGTTCTGATGTTTACTGGTCTCTGTTCTGATGTTTACTGGTCTTTGTTCTGATGTTTACTGGTCTTCGTTCTGGTGCTATGTAGAATTTACATGCCTCTGATATAGAATAAAGAATCACATCAGCTCTACTCATGGCATTTCTATCAACAATGTTAAACAACGTTTGGCTGCTGAACGTGGCTCAGGGGTGCATTCAGTGAGATTTTCTTCATAAAAGATAGAAATACCCAAATCTAGAGCTGAGACGACACCAAATTCTATCTGACACAGACAAGGATATCTGTTCTAAACAGCAACTTCTACGATATCATGTGCAGGCATATAGTGAATCAACTGCTGTCTCTTTAATAGTCTAATAGTCTAAACCCGACCCTGGGCATTTGCAATTGTGAGACGCAACCTGAATGTCTAGAGAGAGAGAATAGTAGGGTGTAACAGTCTGCCACAGGACGGAGCTAGAGGTCTATAACGTACATGTGGACTCGTCTAGGAGCCTGCAGTGTGTGGACAGTAGTATGGATATGTTGAAGTCACGGTGCTGCAGTATCACTGAGGAAAATAAACTTCATTTCAAACCCTGGTGAAACCAAGGCCTTCTTGGGCTTTTTCAACCTATTCCATGAAGTCTATGTGTACCGGCCTATTACAGCCAGTTATAGTACTGTGGTAGTCTAGATGTACCAGTCTGTTACATGGTACTGTGGTAGTCTAGATGTACCGGTCTGTTACATGGTACTGTGGTAGTCTATATGTACCAGTCTGTTATGGTTATGGTACTGTGGTAGTCTAGATGTACCAGTCTGTTATGGTTATGGTACTGTGGTAGTCTATATGTACCAGTCTGTTATGGTTATGGTACTGTGGTAGTCTAGATGTACCAGTCTGTTATGGTACTGTGGTAGTCTATGTGTACCGGCCTGTTACAGCTAGTTATAGTACTGTGGTAGTCTAGATGTACCGGCCTGTTATGGTTATGGTACTGTGGTAGTCTATGAGTACCGGCCTGTTACAGCTAGTTATAGTACTGTGGTAGTCTAGATGTACCAGTCTGTTATGGTTATGGTACTGTGGTAGTCTAGATGTACCAGTCTGTTATGGTTATGGTACTGTGGTAGTCTAGATTTACCAGTCTGTTATGGTTATGGTACTGTGGTAGTCTAGATGTACCAGTCTGTTATGGTTATGGTATTGTGGTAGTCTAGATGTACCAGTCTGTTATGGTTATAGTACTGTGGTAGTCTATATGTACCAGTCTGTTATGGTTATGGTACTGTGGTAGTCTAGATGTACTGGCCTGTTATGGTTATGGTACTGTGGTAGTCTAGATGTACCAGTCTGTTATGGTTATGGTACTGTGGTAGTCTAGATGTACCAGTCTGTTATGGTTATGGTACTGTGGTAGTCTATATGTACCGGCCTGTTACAGCTAGTTATGGTACTGTGGTAGTCTAGATGTACCGGCCTGTTATGGTTATGGTACTGTGGTAGTCTATATGTACCAGTCTGTTATGGTTATGGTACTGTGGTAGTCTAGATGTACTGGCCTGTTATGGTTATGGTACTGTGGTAGTCTAGATGTACCAGTCTGTTATGGTACTGTGGTAGTCTAGATGTACCGGCCTGTTACAGCTAGTTATAGTACTGTGGTAGTCTAGATGTACCAGTCTGTTATGGTTATGGTCCTGTGGTATTCTAGATGTACCAGTCTGTTATGGTACTGTGGTAGTCTAGATGTACCAGTCTGTTATGGTTATGGTACTGTGGTAGTCTAGATGTACCAGTCTGTTATGGTTATGGTACTGTGGTAGTCTATATGTACTGCTAGTTATGGTACTGTGGTAGTCTATATGTACCAGTCTGTTATGGTTATGGTACTGTGGTAGTCTAGATGTACTGGCCTGTTATGTTATGGTACTGTGGTAGTCTAGATGTACCAGTCTGTTATGGTACTGTGGTAGTCTAGATGTACCAGTCTGTTATGGTACTGTGGTAGTCTAGATGTACCAGTCTGTTATGGTTATGGTACTGTGGTAGTCTATATGTACCAGTCTGTTATGGTTATGGTCCTGTGGTATTCTAGATGTACCAGTCTGTTATGGTACTGTGGTAGTCTAGATGTACCAGTCTGTTATGGTTATGGTCCTGTGGTATTCTAGATGTACCAGTCTGTTATGGTACTGTGGTAGTCTAGATGTACCAGTCTGTTATGGTTATGGTCCTGTGGTAGTCTCGTTCTACATGGTCCTCCTTTAGTATTTTTCTGTATCATTACTTTCTATAGTTCCACCTTGTTTAGGAAACTGATGCTGCTAATTGGTATTCATGTCTTGCATGCCCCGGTACTCTCTCACAGAGAGGTTCTGAGCCTTTGACAGCAGCAATTGGTGTGCATTCGTAAAATATTTACAGACTTTAAAATGTATTTTTGATTGTACTTTTACCCCTTTTTTCTCTCCCCAATTTTGTGATATCCCATTGGTAGTTACAGTCTTGTCTCATCACTGCAACTCCCCATCGAAGGTCCAGAGCCATGCGTACTCCGGAACCACAACCCTGCCAAGCTGCACTGCTTCTTAGCACACTGCTCGCTTACCCGGGAAGCCAGCCGGAAGAAACACCGTCCAGCTGGCGACCGGAGTCAGCTTGAAGGTGTCCAGACCGCCACAAGGAGTCGCTAGAGCGTGATGGGACAAGGAAATGCCGACTCTGCGCCAATTGTGCACCACCTCATGGGTCTCACGGTCACGGCCGGCTGTGACACGGCCTGGGATCGAACCTGGGTCTGTAGTGACGCCTCAAGCACTGCAATGAATAAATACATTTAATTTCTATTTGCCATATATTTTTAACTGTGCTGTTTCAAAAGTTCTGAACCTACAGTATATACATTTTATAGACACATTATATTTTACATGAGTTATCTTGTTATTGGTCCCACCCTTCAGCCGCATTCAACCCCTCCCATCTATCTCTTAACACCATCCAGTCCCTTCAGCTCCATTCAGCCCCTCCCATCTATCTCTTAACACCATCCAGTCCCTTCAGCTCCATTCAACCACTCCCATCTGTCTCTTAACACCATCCAGTCCCTTCAGCTCCATTCAACCCCTCCCATCTATCTCTTAACACCATCCAGTCCCTTCAGCTCCATCCAACCCCTCCCATCTATCTCTTAACACCATCCAGTCCCTTCAGCTCCATTCAGCCCCTCCCATCTATCTCTTAACACCATCCAGTCCCTTCAGCTCCATTCAACCACTCCCATCTGTCTCTTAACACCATCCAGTCCCTTCAGCTCCATCCAACCCCTCCCATCTATCTCTTAACACCATCCAGTCCCTTCAGCTCCATTCAGCCCCTCCCATCTGTCTCTTAACACCATCCAGTCCCTTCAGCTCCATTCAACCCCTCCCATCTATCTCTTAACACCATCCAGTCCCTTCAGCTCCATTCAGCCCCTCCCATCTATCTCTTAACACCATCCAGTCCCTTCAGCTCCATCCAACCCCTCCCATCTATCTCTTAACACCATCCAGTCCCTTCAGCTCCATTCAGCCCCTCCCATCTGTCTCTTAACACCATCCAGTCCCTTCAGCTCCATTCAACCCCTCCCATCTATCTCTTAACACCATCCAGTCCCTTCAGCTCCATTCAGCCCCTCCCATCTATCTCTTAACACCATCCAGTCCCTTCAGCTCCATCCAACCCCTCCCATCTATCTCTTAACACCATCCAGTCCCTTCAGCTCCATTCAGCCCCTCCCATCTGTCTCTTAACACCATCCAGTCCCTTCAGCTCCATTCAACCCCTCCCATCTGTCTCTTAACACCATCCAGTCCCTTCAGCTCCATCCAACCCCTCCCATCTATCTCTTAACACCATCCAGTCCCTTCAGCTCCATCCAACCCCTCCCATCTATCTCTTAACACCATCCAGTCCCTTCAGCTCCATCCAACCCCTCCCATCTATCTCTTAACACCATCCAGTCCCTTCAGCTCCATCCAACCCCTCCCATCTGTCTCTTAACACCATCCAGTCCCTTCAGCTCCATCCAACCCCTCCCATCTATCTCTTAACACCATCCAGTCCCTTCAGCTCCATTCAGCCCCTCCCATCTATCTCTTAACACCATCCAGTCCCTTCAGCTCCATTCAACCACTCCCATCTGTCTCTTAACACCATCCAGTCCCTTCAGCTCCATCCAACCCCTCCCATCTATCTCTTAACACCATCCAGTCCCTTCAGCTCCATTCAGCCCCTCCCATCTGTCTCTTAACACCATCCAGTCCCTTCAGCTCCATTCAACCCCTCCCATCTATCTCTTAACACCATCCAGTCCCTTCAGCTCCATTCAGCCCCTCCCATCTATCTCTTAACACCATCCAGTCCCTTCAGCTCCATCCAACCCCTCCCATCTATCTCTTAACACCATCCAGTCCCTTCAGCTCCATTCCATCTGTCAACACCATCCAGTCCCTTCAGCTCCAACCCCTCCCATCTATCTCTTAACACCATCCAGTCCCTTCAGCTCCATTCAGCCCCTCCCATCTATCTCTTAACACCATCCAGTCCCTTCAGCTCCATCCAACCCCTCCCATCTATCTCTTAACACCATCCAGTCCCTTCAGCTCCATTCAGCCCCTCCCATCTGTCTCTTAACACCATCCAGTCCCTTCAGCTCCATCCAACCCCTCCCATCTATCTCTTAACACCATCCAGTCCCTTCAGCTCCATCCAACCCCTCCCATCTATCTCTTAACACCATCCAGTCCCTTCAGCTCCCTTCAGCCCCTCCCATCTATCTCTTAACACCATCCAGTCCCTTCAGCTCCATCCAACCCCTCCCATCTATCTCTTAACACCATCCAGTCCCTTCAGCTCCATTCAACCCCTCCCATCTGTCTCTTAACACCATCCAGTCCCTTCAGCTCCATCCAACCCCTCCCATCTATCTCTTAACACCATCCAGTCCCTTCAGCTCCATCCAACCCCTCCCATCTATCTCTTAACACCATCCAGTCCCTTCAGCTCCATCCAACCCCTCCCATCTATCTCTTAACACCATCCAGTCCCTTCAGCTCCATTCAACCCCTCCCATCTATCTCTTAACATCCATATTGGATTTCTATTTGCCATATATTTTCCAACTGTGCTGTGATGCTTCACAAGTTCTGAACCTTTCTCTTCTCAAGAGTTTCTACAGATTTTGCACATTAAATAAAATGTTTTGCTAAAAGTATTATATTATAGATTGCCTATGACTTGTCAACGCATCTAGTAGTGCTATATGCAGAGTTAGCTCCAGTTAAATGTTGCAATTCTTCAGCCATTCCTGGACCTGTGACCAAACAAGCTACATATGAACAGTCCCAAAATAAATTATCTAATTCGCAGCAAAGTCTGCAGCCCTGGGAAGGTCTGAATACTTATGTAAATGTCATATTTCAGTGTTATTTTTTTTATAAAGATGGTTTGTCATTGTGTGTAGATTGAGGATAAAAACAATGTAATCCATTTTAGAATAAGGCTGTAAACTAACAACATGTGGAAAAAGTCAAGGGGTCTGAATACATACACTGAACAAAAATATAAACGCAACATGAAGTGTTGGTCCCATGTTTCATGAGCTGAATTTTTTTTAAAGATCCCAGAAATGTTCTATACACACAAAAAGCTTATTTCTCTCAAATTTGTTTACATCCCTACTGGTGAACATTTCTCCTTTGCTAAGATAATCAATCCACCTGACAGGTGTGGCGTATCAAGAGCTTATTAAACAACATGATCATTACACAGGTGCACCTTGTGCTGCGGACAATAAAAGGCAACTCTAAAATGTGCAGTTTTGTCCCACAACACAATGCCACAGATGTGTCAAGATTTGAGGGAGAGTGTAATTAGCATGCTGACTGCAGGAATGTCAACCAGAGCTGCAGGAATGTCAACCAGAGCTGCAGGAATGTCAACCAGAGCTCTCTGCAAGATAATTTAATGTTTATTTCTGTACCATAAGTCACCTCCAATGTTGATTTACTGAATTTGGCCATCCGGCCTCACAACCACAGACAACATGTAACCATGACCTCCACATCTGACTTCTTCACCAACAGGATTGTCTGAAACCAGCCACCCGGACTGATGAAACTGAGGAGTATTTCTGTCTGTAATAAAGCCCTTTTCTGTGGAAAAACGAATTCTGATTGGCTGAGCATGGCTCCCTAGTGGGTGAGCCTATGCCCTCCCAGGCCCACCCATGGCTGTGCCCCTGCCCCGTATGTGAAATCCATAGATTATGACACATTGAATTAATTTCAATTAAATTATTTCCTTAATTGAACTGTAACTCAGTAAAACCGTTAATTGTTGTGTTTATATTTTTGTTTAGTATATACAGTTGAAGTCGGAAGTTTACACACACCTTAGCCAACTACATTTAAACTCAGTTTTTCACAATTCCTGACATTTATTCCAAGTAAAAAGTCCCTGTTTAAGGTCAGTTAGGATCACCACTTTATTTTAAGAATGTGAAATGTCAGAATAATAGTATAGAGAATGATTAATTTCATCTTTTATTTCTTTCATCACATTATCAGTGGGTCAGAAGTTTACATACATTCAAATAGTATTCGGTAGCATTGCCTTTAAATAGTTTAACTAGGGTCAAACGTCTAGCCTTCTACAAGCTTCCCACAATAAGTTGGGAAAATTTTGGCCCATTCCTCCTGACAGAGCTGTTGTAATTGAGTCAGGTTTGTAGGCCTCCTTGCTTGCACACGCTTTTTTAGTTCTGCCCACACATTGTCTATAGGATTGAGGTCAGGGCTTTGTGATGACCACTACAATACCTTGACTTTATTGTCCTTAAGCCATTTTGCCACAAGTTTGTAAGTATGCTTGGGGTCATTGTCCATTTGGAAGACCCATTTGCGACCAAGCTTTAACTTCCTGACTGATGTTTTGAGTTGTTGCTTCAATATATCCACATAATTTTCCTGCCCCATGATGCCATCTATTTTGTGAAGTGCACCAGTCCCTCCTGCATCAAAGCACCCCCACTACATTATGCTGCCACCCCCATGATTCATGGTTGGGATGGTGTTCTTCGGCTTGCAAGCCTCCCCCCTTTTCCTCCAAACATAACAATGGTCATTATGGCCAAACAGTTATATTTTTGTTTCATCAGCCCAGAGGACATTTCTCCAAAAAGTACGGTCTCCACTAACTCGGAGATCATCCGTTCACCCACACCGCGTCTCACAAAGACACAGCGGTTCAAACCAAACATCTCAAATCTGGACTCATCTGACAGAAGGACCGCCCAAATAGGTCCACAGACGATGCAATCTCAACCACACTGCACACTGCCCTAACCCATCTGGACAAGAGGAATACCTATGTGAGAATGCTGTTCATCGACTACAGCTCGGCATTCAACACCATAGTACCCTCCAAGCTCGTCATCAAGCTTGAGACCCTGGGTCTCGACCCCGCCCTGTGCAACTGGGTACTGGACTTCCTGACGGGCCGCCCCCAGGTGGTGAGGGTAGGCAACAACATCTCCTCCCCGCTGATCCTCAACACTGGGGCCCCACAAGGGTGCGTTCTGAGCCCTCTCCTGTACTCCCTGTTCACCCACGACTGCGTGGCCACGCACGCCTCCAACTCAATCATCAAGTTTGCGGACGACACAACAGTGGTAGGCTTGATTACCAACAACGACGAGACGGCCTACAGGGAGGAGGTGAGGGCCCTCGGAGTGTGGTGGTGTCAGGAAAATAACCTCACACTCAAAGTCAACAAAACTAAGGAGATGATTGTGGACTTCAGGAAACAGCAGAGGGAACACCCCCCCATCCACATCGATGGAACAGTAGTGGAGAGGGTAGCAAGTTTTAAGTTCCTCGGCATACACATCACAGACAAACTGAATTGGTCCACTCACACAGACAGCATCGTGAAGAAGGCGCAGCAGCGCCTCTTCAACCTCAGGAGGCTGAAGAAATTCGGCTTGTCACCAAAAGCACTCACAAACTTCTACAGATGCACAATTGAGAGCATCCTGGCGGGCTGTATCACCGCCTGGTATGGCAACTGCACCGCCCTCAACCGTAAGGCCCTCCAGAGGGTAGTGAGGTCTGCACAACGCATCACCGGGGGCAAACTACCTGCCCTCCAGGACACCTACACCACCCGATGCTACAGGAAGGCCATAAAGATCATCAAGGACATCAACCACCCAAGCCACTGCCTGTTCACCCCGCTGTCATCCAGAAGGCGAGGTCAATACAGGTGCATCAAAGCTGGGGCCGAGAGAGTGAAAAACAGCTTCTATCTCAAGGCCATCAGACTGTTAAACAGCCACCACTAACATTGAGTGGCTGCTGCCAACACACTGTCAATGACACTGACTCTACTCCAGCCACTTTAATAATGGGAATTGATGGGAAATGATGTAAATATATCACTAGCCACTTTAAACAATGCTACCTTATATAATGTTACTTACCCTACATTATTCATCCCATATGCATATGTATATACTGTACTCTATATCATCGACTGCATCCTTATGTAATACATGTATCACTAGCCACTTTAACTATGCCACTTGGTTTACATACTCATCTCATATGTATATACTGTACTCGATATCATCTACTGTATCTTGCCTATGCTGCTCTGTACCATCACTCATTCATATATCCTTATGTACATATTCTTTATCCCCTTACACTGTGTATAAGACAGTAGTTTTTTGGAATTGTTAGTTAGATTACTTGTTGGTTATTACTGCATTGTCGGAACTAGAAGCACAAGCATTTCGCTACACTCGCATTAACATCTGCTAACCATGTGTATGTGACAAATAAAATTTGATTTGGATTTGATTTCCACCGGTCTAATATCCATTGCTTGTGTTTCTTGACCCAAGTAAGGCTCTTCTTATTATTGGTGTCCTTTAGTAGTGGTTTCTTTGCAGAAATTCAACCATGAAGGCCTGATTCACGAAGTCTCCTGTGAACAATTGATGTTGAAATGTGTCTATTACTTGAACTCTGTGAAGCATTTATTTGGGCTGCTATCTGTTGCAGTTATCTCTAATGAATATATCCTCTGTAGCAGAGGTAACTCTGGGTCTTCCTCTCCGGTGGCGGTCGTTATGAGCGCCAGTTACATCATAGCGCTTGATGGTTTTTGCGACTGCACTTGAATGATAGACTGTCATTTCTCTTTGCTTATTTGAGCTGCTCTTAGTCTTTTACCAAATAGGGCTATCTTCTGTATACCACCCCTACCTTGTCACAACACAACTGATTAATGAAATACATTTCAGAAATTTACTTTTAACAAGGCACACCTGTTAATTGAAATGTATTTCAGGTGACTACCTCATGAAGCTGGTTGAAATAATGCCAAGATTGTAGAAAGCTGTCATCAGGGCAAAGGATGGCTACTTTGAAGAATCTAAAATATATTTTGATTTGTTTAACACTTTTTTGGTTACTACATGATTACATATGTGCTATTTCATAGTTTAGTATGTCTACCTGTACGGAGGCGCTGTCTGTTCAGCCACACCCCACGGAGCTCCACTATGTCTACCTGTACGGAGGCGCTGTCCGTTCAGCCACACCCCACGGAGCTCCACAATGTCTACCTGTACGGAGGCGCTGTCCGTTCAGCCACACCCCACAGAGCTCCACTATGTCTACCTGTACGGAGGCGCTGTCTGTTCAGCCACACCCCACGGAGCTCCACTATGTCTACCTGTACGGAGGCGCTGTCTGTTCAGCCACACCCCACGGAGCTCCACTATGTCTACCTGTACGGAGGCGCTGTCTGTTCAGCCACACCCCACGGAGCTCCACTATGTCTACCTGTACGGAGGCGCTGTCCGTTCAGCCACACCCCACAGAGCTCCACTATGTCTACCTGTACGGAGGCGCTGTCCGTTCAGCCACACCCCACAGAGCTCCACTATGTCTACCTGTACGGAGGCGCTGTCCGTTCAGCCACACCCCACGGAGCTCCACTATGTCTACCTGTACGGAGGCTCTGTCCGTTCAGCCACACCCCACGGAGCTCCACTATGTCTACCTGTACGGAGGCGCTGTCCGTTCAGCCACACCCCACGGAGCTCCACTATGTCTACCTGTACGGAGGCGCTGTCCGTTCAGCCACACCCCACGGAGCTCCACTATGTCTACCTGTACGGACACCCCAAGGAGCTCCACTATGTCTACCTGTATGGACACCCCATGGAGCTCCACTATGTCTACCTGTACGGACACCCCACGGAGCTCCACTATGTCTACCTGTACGGACACCCCACAGAGCTCCACTATGTCTACCTGTACGGACACCCCACAGAGCTCCACTATGTCTACCTGTACGGACACCCCACAGAGCTCCACTATGTCTACCTGTACGGACACCCCACAGAGCTCCACTATGTCTACCTGTACGGACACCCCACAGAGCTCCACTATGTCTCCCTGTACGGACACCCCACGGAGCTCCACTATGTCTACCTGTACGGACACCCCACGGAGCTCCACTATGTCTACCTGTATGGACACCCCATGGAGCTCCACTATGTCTACCTGTACGGACACCCCACGGAGCTCCACTATGTCTACCTGTACGGACACCCCACAGAGCTCCACTATGTCTACCTGTACGGACACCCCACAGAGCTCCACTATGTCTACCTGTACGGACACCCCACAGAGCTCCACTATGTCTACCTGTACGGACACCCCACAGAGCTCCACTATGTCTACCTGTACGGACACCCCACAGAGCTCCACTATGTCTCCCTGTACGGACACCCCACGGAGCTCCACTATGTCTACCTGTACGGACACCCCACGGAGCTCCACTATGTCTACCTGTACGGACACCCCACAGAGCTCCACTATGTCTACCTGTACGGACACCCCACAGAGCTCCACTATGTCTACCTGTACGGACACCCCACAGAGCTCCACTATGTCTACCTGTACGGACACCCTACGGAGCTCCACTATGTCTACCTGTACGGACACCCCACAGAGATCCACTATGTCTACCTGTACGGACACCCCGAGCTCCACTATGTTACCTGTACGGACACCCCACAGAGCTCCACTATGTCTACCTGTACGGACACCCCACGGAGCTCCACTATGTCTACCTGTACGGACACCCCACAGAGCTCCACTATGTCTACCTGTACGGAGGCGCTGTCTGTTCAGCCACACCCCACGGAGCTCCACTATGTCTACCTGTACGGAGGCGCTGTCTGTTCAGCCACACCCCACGGAGCTCCACTATGTCTACCTGTACGGAGGCGCTGTCTGTTCAGCCACACCCCACGGAGCTCCACTATGTCTACCTGTACGGAGGCGCTGTCCGTTCAGCCACACCCCACAGAGCTCCACTATATCTACCTGTACGGAGGCGCTGTCCGTTCAGCCACACCCCACAGAGCTCCACTATGTCTACCTGTACGGAGGCGCTGTCCGTTCAGCCACACCCCACGGAGCTCCACTATGTCTACCTGTACGGAGGCTCTGTCCGTTCAGCCACACCCCACGGAGCTCCACTATGTCTACCTGTACGGAGGCGCTGTCCGTTCAGCCACACCCCACGGAGCTCCACTATGTCTACCTGTACGGAGGCGCTGTCCGTTCAGCCACACCCCACGGAGCTCCACTATGTCTACCTGTACGGACACCCCAAGGAGCTCCACTATGTCTACCTGTATGGACACCCCATGGAGCTCCACTATGTCTACCTGTACGGACACCCCACGGAGCTCCACTATGTCTACCTGTACGGACACCCCACAGAGCTCCACTATGTCTACCTGTACGGACACCCCACAGAGCTCCACTATGTCTACCTGTACGGACACCCCACAGAGCTCCACTATGTCTACCTGTACGGACACCCCACAGAGCTCCACTATGTCTCCCTGTACGGACATCCCACGGAGCTCCACTATGTCTACCTGTACGGACACCCCACGGAGCTCCACTATGTCTACCTGTACGGACACCCCACAGAGCTCCACTATGTCTACCTGTACGGACACCCCACAGAGCTCCACTATGTCTACCTGTACGGACACCCCACAGAGCTCCACTATGTCTACCTGTACGGACACCCTACGGAGCTCCACTATGTCTACCTGTACGGACACCCCACAGAGCTCCACTATGTCTACCTGTACGGACACCCCACGGAGCTCCACTATGTCTACCTGTACGGACACCCCACAGAGCTCCACTATGTCTACCTGTACGGACACCCCACGGAGCTCCACTATGTCTCCCTGTACGGACACCCCACAGAGCTCCACTATGTCTACCTGTACGGACACCCCACAGAGCTCCACTATGTCTACCTGTACGGACACCCCACAGAGCTCCACTATGTCTACCTGTACGGACACCCCACGGAGCTCCACTATGTCTACCTGCACGGACACCCCACGGAGCTCCACTATGTCTACCTGTACGGACACCCCACAGAGCTCCACTATGTCTACCTGTACAGACACCCCACAGAGCTCCACTATGTCTACCTGTACGGACACCCCACGGAGCTCCACTATGTCTACCTGTACGGAGGCGCTGTCCGTTCAGCCACACCCCACAGAGCTCCACTATGTCTACCTGTACGGAGGCGCTGTCTGTTCAGCCACACCCCACGGAGCTCCACTATGTCTACCTGTACGGACACCCCACGGAGCTCCACTATGTCTACCTGTACGGAGGCGCTGTCCGTTCAGCCACACCCCACAGAGCTCCACTATATCTACCTGTACGGAGGCGCTGTCCGTTCAGCCACACCCCACAGAGCTCCACTATGTCTACCTGTACGGAGGCGCGGTCCGTTCAGCCACACCCCACGGAGCTCCACTATGTCTACCTGTACGGACACCCCACAGAGCTCCACTATGTCTACCTGTACGGACACCCCACAGAGCTCCACTATGTCTACCTGTACGGAGGCGCTGTCCGTTCAGCCACACCCCACGGAGCTCCACTATGTCTACCTGTACGGACACCCCACGGAGCTCCACTATGTCTACCTGTACGGAGGCGCTGTCCGTTCAGCCACACCCCACGGAGCTCCACTATGTCTACCTGTACGGACACCCCACAGAGCTCCACTATGTCTACCTGTACGGACACCCCACAGAGCTCCACTATGTCTACCTGTACGGAGGCGCTGTCCGTTCAGCCACAACCCACGGACTCCACTATGTCTACCTGTACGGAGGCGCTGTCCGTTCAGCCACACCCCACGGAGCTCCACTATGTCTACCTGTACGGAGGCGCTGTCCGTTCAGCCACACCCCACGGAGCTCCACTATGTCTACCTGTACGGAGGCGCTGTCCGTTCAGCCACACCCCACGGAGCTCCACTATGTCTACCTGTACGGAGGCGCTGTCCGTTCAGCCACACCCCACGGAGCTCCACTATGTCTACCTGTACAGACACCCCACGGAGCTCCACTATGTCTACCTGTACGGACACCCCACGGAGCTCCACTATGTCTACCTGTACGGACACCCCACAGAGCTCCACTATGTCTACCTGTACGGACACCCCACAGAGCTCCACTATGTCTACCTGTACGGACACCCCACAGAGCTCCACTATGTCTACCTGTACGGACACCCCACGGAGCTCCACTATGTCTACCTGTACGGACACCCCACGGAGCTCCACTATGTCTACCCGTACGGACACCCCACAGAGCTCCACTATGTCTACCTGTACGGACACCCCACAGAGCTCCACTATGTCTACCTGTACGGACACCCCACGGAGCTCCACTATGTCTACCTGTACGGACACCCCACAGAGCTCCACTATGGGCGTGGCCTTAATGTGTAGATGTTTCTTCATTCATTGGTGGATTTTTGTTGTTGTCTTAATGCGTCCCTGTCGATTGTAGTCCTAATGAATTCCTTTGATGCATGACTTGTTCTTCAATGCATTCCCTTGCCTTGTTCTTCAATGCATTCCCTTGCCTTGTTCTTCAATGCATTCCCTTGCCTTGTTCTTCAATGCATTCCCTTGCCTTGTTCTTCAATGCATTCCCATGCCTTGTTCTTCAATGCATTCCCTTGCCTTGTTCTTCAATGCATTCCCTTGCCTTGTTCTTCAATGCATTCCCTTGCCTTGTTCTTCAATGCATTCCCATGCCTTGTTCTTCAATGCATTCCCTTGCCTTGTTCTTCAATGCATTCCCTTGCCTTGTTCTTCAATGCATTCCCTTGCCTTGTTCTTCAATGCATTCCCTTGCCTTGTTCTTCAATGCATTCCCATGCCTTATTCTTCAATGCATTCCCATGCCTTGTTCTTCAATGCATTCCCTTGCCTTGTTCTTCAATGCATTCCCTTGACTTGTTCTTCAATGCATTCCCTTGCCTTGTTCTTCAATGCATTCCCTTGCCTTGTTCTTCAATGCATTCCCATGCCTTGTTCTTCAATGCATTCCCTTGCCTTGTTCTTCAATGCATTCCCTTGACTTGTTCTTCAATGCATTCCCTTGACTTGTTCTTCAATGCATTCCCTTGCCTTGTTCTTCAATGCATTCCCTTGCCTTGTTCTTCAATGCATTCCCTTGCCTTGTTCTTCAATGCATTCCCTTGCCTTGTTCTTCAATGCATTCCCTTGCCTTGTTCTTCAATGCATTCCCTTGACTTGTTCTTCAATGCATTCCCTTGACTTGTTCTTCAATGCATTCCCTTGCCTTGTTCTTCAATGCATTCCCATGCCTTGTTCTTCAATGCATTCCCTTGCCTTGTTCTTCAATGCATTCCCTTGCCTTGTTCTTCAATGCATTCCCATGCCTTGTTCTTCAATGCATTCCCTTGCCTTGTTCTTCAATGCATTCCCATGCCTTGTTCTTCAATGCATTCCCATGCCTTGTTCTTCAATGCATTCCCTTGCCTTGTTCTTCAATGCATTCCCTTGCCTTGTTCTTCAATGCATTCCTTGCCTTGTTCTTCAATGCATTCCCTTGCCTTGTTCTTCAATGCATTCCCTTGCCTTGTTCTTCAATGCATTCCCTTGCCTTGTTCTTCAATGCATTCCCTTGCCTTGTTCTTCAATGCATTCCCTTACCTTGTTCTTCAATGCATTTTGTGGGATTTATCTGGCGTAGTTTTCATTCACAGTGAGCTGTTTTATGCTCCAGTGACTTTCACATTGATGTCTGTATTTGAAGTAGCCCTTGATAGCGTTTCTTATGCAGCTATTATGCACTGTTACACAAGTAGGCCAAACGGGTCAATGTAGCCTATGTATGACGAGGTTGAGAAGTACATTGTACACGCCAATCCGCACGCCAGACCTAATATAAACTTAATATTGAGGTGATAATGTCTGGGGGGACATTTCATTTGTTTTTTTGCTGTTCTCCAAATAGCATTTTAGAGTTTTAAAATGGTGTAGAAGTAAATGTGTTTCAACTGGAGGGGGTATTTCTACACACCCCACTTCGACCCCCTATTAAAAACGCAGCTCCCCAAACTACTTCCCGTAGCCTGTTCCCATGCCAATAAAGTCCCTCTTCCTTTTTATTAACTAGGCAAGTCAGTTAAAAACAAATTATTATTTACAATGTTGGTCAACAGCCTCGTTCATGGACAGAACGACAGATTTTTATATTGTCAGCTCAGGGATTTGAACCAGCAACCTTTCGGTACTGGCCCAATGCTCTAACCACTTGGGTACCTGCCGCCTCGAATTGAATTGAGAGAGACAGTGAATGGGAAGGAGAGAGTAGAGACGTGAGAGAGAGAAGGAGAATATAAGTTGTGTAGTTCTAGAGAAGGTATAGGTTTGGGTAACCTTGTCCTCTGGAAATCTGGTGCACGACACTAGATTATAGGTCCAGACCACGACGTCACGATTTGTTATGATTAGACGTTGCTGTTTCAGCACTTCTTCCGCCGAGGAGTCAGTTGACTGGGAGTTCTTGGAGTTTTACGATCTAACCAGTCCGGTGACACCGCGAGAGAGGCGGTAAGCAGAGAGAGATAGTGAAAGCCGCAGAGAGAGATAGTGAAAGAGGATCGCCTACTACTATGGCTCCGTTGCAGTTCGCGGTGTACTGGCGTCTCGCGCTCATATTCTTCTTCATGGCGTTTCTCTTCTTCCTCGACCTCTTCGCCGTTAGCAGAGCAACCTCCTCGTGCAATAACGTCCCGGGTGAGTTACCGGCTCGAACCTTTGGAGAAGTATCTTCTAGTGCCCATACACAGAACTGGACTACATGGGAGGTGCGCGAGGTAAACGGATCAGTTTTACAGGTATTGTTACCGCAACAGGATGAGATTACGGGTGGGAACGACACGGAAAGAGAGAATGTGAGTAAACCGCAAAAGTTTTCCAGTTTCTACATGATTGGCAGTTATTATAATGGTCTAAATCAGTGTAAACCCAGCTTTAGTTTATTAACAGATCGTATATAATGTCATCAACACTGATTAGGCAGCATTGCATTCCTCCTGTTTGTACTCTTAACTTCCCCTCGAACAACAATTGATGAGTCAATGAACACTTAATCATAGAAATAGTCTGGGTAACCTGGTTACAGAGCCAGCCATCTACACACTCACTGACCAAGTAAACGCTCCCAGAATGAATGTCAGATGTATCACTCTGTGTGTGTGTTAGGAAACAACCTAGGAGTCCCAGTTTGATTATTAGTCATAGAGACATGATATGCGTCCCCCTCGACAACGGAACGAAACGCTTCCCCCTCGACAACGGAACGAAACGCTTCCCCCTCGACAACGGAACGAAACGCGCCCCCTCGACAATGGAACGAAACGCTTCTCCCTTGACAACGGAACGAAACGCTTCCCCCTCGACAACGGAACGAAACGCTTCCCCCTCGACAACGGAACAACGGAACGGAACGAAACGCTTCCCCCTCGACAACGGAACGAAACGCGTCCCCCTCGACAACGGAACGAAACGCGTCCCCCTCGACAACGGAACGAAACGCGTCCCCCTCAACAACGGAACGAAACGCGTCCCCCTCGACAATGGAACGAAACGCTTCCCCCTCGACAACGGAACGAAACGCGTCCCCCTCGACAACGGAATGAAACGCTCCCCCTCGACAACGGAATGAAACGCTTCCCCTCGACAACGGAATGAAACGCTTCCCCCTCGACAACGGAATGAAACGCTTCCCCTCGACTACGGAATGAAACGCTTCCCGGCAACGGAATGAAACGCGTCCCCCTCGACAACGGAACGAAACGCCCCCTCGGCAACGGAACGAAACGCTTCCCCTCGGCAACGGAATGAAACGCTTCCCCCTCGACAACGGAATGTAATGCTTCCCCCTCGACAAAGGAACAAAACGCTTCCCCCTCGACAACGGAACGAAACGCTTCCCCTCGGCAACGGAATGAAACGCATCCCCTCGACAATGGAACAAAACGCTTCCCTCGACAACGGAACGAAACGCTTCCCCTCGACAACGGAATGAAACGCTTCCCCTCGACAACGGAACGAAACGCATCCCCTCGGCAACGGAACGAAACGCTTCCCCCTCGACAACGGAACGAAACGCATCCCCCTCGGCAACGGAACGAAACGCTTCCCCTCGACAACGGAACGAAACGCTTCCCCCTTCGACAACGGAACGAAACGCGTCCCCCTCGACAACGGAACGAAACGCGTCCCCCTCGACAACGGAACAACAATAGAAAGTAAGTGACTAAAAGGAGTGTCGCATGGTAAGACGTTTCACAACACACAGTAGTGAGAAATACCATCATGTCTCAGGGAAACATCGTCAATATCGCTCGGGGCTGAGGACATAGT
>NC_056436.1:8252580-8282580 GCF_018296145.1 Oncorhynchus tshawytscha | reverse complement strand
CACACACAGCTACACTTGGGACTGGCACACACACAGATCCTCTGTCTGCCTGTCTTCAGTGAGTAGACACACACACACACACACACACACACACACACACACAGCTACACCTGGGACTGGCCGTACCACAGATCCTCTGTCTGCCTCTCTTCTAGTGAGTACACACACACAGCTACACTTGGGACTGGCCGTACCACAGATCCTCTGTCTGCCTCTCTACTAGTGAGTACCACACACACACAGCTACACCTGGGACTGGCCGTACCACAGATCCTCTGTCTGCCTGTCTTCTAGTGAGTACACACACACACAGCTACACCTGGGACTGGCCGTACCACAGATCCTCTGTCTGCCTCTCTACTAGTGAGTACACACACAAACAGCTACACCTGGGACTGGCCGTACCACAGATCCTCTGTCTGCCTCTCTTCTAGTGAGTACACACACACACACACACAGCTACACCTGGGACTGGCCGTACCACAGATCCTCTGTCTGCCTCTCTTCTAGTGAGTACACACACACACACACAGCTACACCTGGGACTGGCCGTACCACAGATCCTCTGTCTGCCTCTCTACTAGTGAGTAACACACACACAGCTACACCTGGGACTGGCCGTACCACAGATCCTCTGTTGGCCTCTCTTCTAGTGAGTACACACACACACACAGCTACACCTGGGACTGGCCGGACCACAGATCCTCTGTCTGCAACTCTACTAGTGAGTAACACACACACACAGCTACACCTGGGACTGGCCGTACCACAGATCCTCTGTCTGCCTCTCTTCTAGTGAGTACACACACACAGCTACACCTGGGACTGGCCGTACCACAGATCCTCTGTCTGCCTCTCTACTAGTGAGTACACACACAAACAGCTACACCTGGGACTGGCCGTACCACAGATCCTCTGTCTGCCTCTCTACTAGTGAGTAACACACACACACACACACACACACACACACACACACACACACACACACACACACACACACACACACACACAGCTACACCTGGGACTGGCCGTACCACAGATCCTCTGTCTGCCTGTCTTCTAGTGAGTACACACACACACACACACACACACACACACACACACACACACACACACACACACACACAGCTACACCTGGAACTGGCCGTACCACAGATCCTCTGTCTGCCTCTCTACTAGTGAGTACACACACAGTGTTCAGAGTTGACTATAATGTGGTATTCTTATGCAAATAGAAATGTAGTTTGACAGAGAAATAATAATGATAACTCTCTCTCTCTCTTAGTTCTATTCCTGAGTCTCCTCGCTGGCTGCTCCTGAAGAGGAGAGCAGAGACTCTGGAGGCATATAGGAGACACAGTCCTGAGGACAAACGCTTTCTAGACCTGGTACAAACACACACACACACACACACACACACATCAGTGTTCCCTAACCCAACTCAAGCCTGTGTGTGGTCTTTCTGACCTAGTTGTTGGACACAGAGGGGAAGGACCTGCAGGAAGTCCACCTGGAGACACACACACTGGAGACTGGCACACCTGACAATGAGACACACCCACTTGAGACTGACACACCTGACAGTGAGACACACACACTGGAGACTGACACACCTGACAATAAGACACACACACCAAAGGCAGACACACAAACATGGGAGGAACACACACTTTCCCACTGCGGACACATGAGAAGTCCCACCATCCTACTGCGCCTGGTCATCTTGAGTTACATTGGGTAGGTCAGTGTGTGTGTGTGTGTGTGTGTGTGAGAGAGGCTGTCAGATTCTACCTCTGTATTCTATTTGACAGGTCTGTTCTACAGTATTTGTCTGATGCGTCTTTCCCCCTGTGTGTGTGTGTGTGTGTGTGTGTGTGTGTGTGTGTGTGTGTGTGTGTGTGTTAGGCTAGCATCAGCCCTGACGTACTACGGTATCTGTATGAATGTCGGGCGGTTCGGGGTGGATGTCTTCCTGGCTCAGTTCTTCAGCGGCCTATCAGAGGCTCCCTGCCTGCTCGTCCCATTCCTATTGGCTCGCTGGGGCAGACGCCCAATCAGCATGCTATCCCTGTTCCTCAGTGGCTCCTTCTGCCTGCTGTCCCTGCTCGCATCACGCTTCTACGGTAAGCACACTCACACACACACACACACACACACACACACACACACACACACACACACACACACACACACACACACACACTCCAGTGATCCAACAGTGTGTGTGTGTGTGTGTGTGTGTTGTTTGTGTGTGTGTGTGTGTAGCTGTCCCAGGGTTGGTGATAACTCTGGCCCTGGTGGGGAAGCTGTGTATGCAGACCACTGTGTTTGTCTCTGTACTCTACGGCATCGAACTCTTCCCTACGCTCATCAGGTACGGAGTGTGTGTGTGTGTGTGTGTGTGTGTGTGTGTGTGTGTGTGTGTGTGTGTGTGTGTGTGTGTGTGACCCCTGATGTATAGCTAGTGTTACAGGACTGGTCAGTCCCTATCTCAACCAAGGAGACACACAGCACTGATGTAGTTCCCTCATGTCTTGTTCATCCTGCTGAGTCATAGGTGACATTAATACATGCTCTGCAAACAGAGATAGACACATCATCTATGAATCAATTATCACCCACGTGTGTACACTACCATTCAAAAGTTTGGGGTCACATAGAAATGTCCTTGTTGTGTCCAAATGTGTCCATTTAAAATAACATCAAATTGATCAGAAATACAGTGTAGACATCGCTAATGCTGTAAATAACTATTGTAACTGGAAATGGCCGAATTTATGAAAATGGAATATCTACATAAATGGGCCTCTGTACGCCTATCAGAAACCATCACTCTTGTGTTCCAATGGCACGTTGTGTTAGCTAATCCAAGTTTATAATTTTAAAAGGCTAATTGATCATTAGAAAACCCTTTTGCAATTATGTCAGCACAGCTGATAACTGTTGTCCTGATTTAAAGAAGCAATTAAACAGACCTTCTTTAGACTAGTTGAATATCTGGAGCATCAGCATTTGTGGGTTCGATTACAGGCTCAAAATGGCCAGAAACAAAGAACTTTCTTCTGAAACTCGTCAGTCTATTCTTGTTCTGAGAAATGAAGGCTATTCCATGTGAGAAATTGCCAAGAAACTGAAGATCTCGTACAAGTTGTGTACTACTCCCGTCACAGAACAACGCAAACTGGCTCTAACCAGAATAGAAAGAGGAGTGGGAGGCCACGGTGAACAACTGAGTAAGAGGACAAGTACACTAGAGTGTCTAGTTTGAGAAACAGACGCCTCACAAGTCATCAAATGGCAGCTTCATTAAATAGTACCTGCAAAACACCAGTCTCAACGTTAACAGTGAAGAGGTGATTCTGGGATGCTGGCCTTCTAGGCAGAGTTCCTTTGTCCAGTGTCTGCCCATCTTAATCTTTTCTTTTTATTGGCCAGTCTGAGATATGTTTTTTTCTTTGCAACTTTGCCTTGCAATTTTGCCTCAACTTTACTGGTGATGTTGAGACTGGTGTCTTGTGGGTACTATTTAATGAAGCTGCCAGTTGAGGACTTGTGAGGAGTCTGTTTCTCAAACTAAACACTCTAATGTACTTGTCCTCTTGCTCAGTTGTGCACCGTGGCCTCCCACTCCTCTTTCTATTCTGGTTAGAGTCAGTTGAATTATTTGTGTTATCCTATCAACACAGCAAGTACGGTGTGTGTGTGTGTGTGTGTGTGTGTGTGTGTGTGTGTGTGTGTGTGTTTCAGACAGAAGTGTGTGGGCTTGGTGTGTCTGTGTTACAGGGTGGGCTGTATCCTGAATGCGGTGATCAGTCCTAGAGGAGAAACCATCCCATTGGCCGCTATGATCCTTTATGGGAGTGGCCCCATTGTTGGGGCAGGACTGTGTCTGTTTCTACCGAAACCAGTGGTGTGCCGCTCCCTGATTCGCTGGAGGACTGTGACAGACAGCCCAGTCTTCATCTACCAACCTTCCCTTCCCTTTGGTCTTCAGAGGGTGAGAGACCCCTGATGTGTGTGTGTGTGTGTGTGTGTGTGTGTGTGTGTGTGTGTGTGTGTGTGTGTGTGTGTGTGTGTGTGTGTGTGTGTGTGTGTGTGTGTGTGTGTGTGTGTTCTTACTGCAGTGGTCACCAACCTTTTCTGAGTCAAAATGTCAAGATCTACCGCTTATATATATATTTTCTTTAACACAACTATTAAATGTATGCCTATGCAACACTAACCAACATGAACCAGTTCTGTAGCAGTAAGCTATAGGCCCAATACATTAAGAGATGAGTGAGTTTACATTTTAAATAATTAGCTTTTATTATTTCATTTCATTTTATAATGTTTTATTTTTTATTATGGTGCCTGCATCTGATGGTCAGTCTCAGCGGAGGGCTGAGAGCAGCAGACTGAGGGTCAGTCTCAGCGGAGGGCTGAGAGCAGCAGACTGAGGGTCAGTCTCAGCGGAGGGCTGAGAGCAGCAGACTGAGGGTCAGTCTCAGCGGAGGGCTGAGAGCAGCAGACTGAGGGTCTGTCTCAGCGGAGGGCTGAGAGCAGCAGACTGAGGGTCTGTCTCAGCGGAGGGCTGAGAGCAGCAGACTGAGGGTCTGTCTCAGCGGAGGGCTGAGAGCAGCAGACTGAGGGTCAGTCTCAGCGGAGGGCTGAGAGCAGCAGACTGAGGGTCAGTCTCAGCGGAGGGCTGAGAGCAGCAGACTGAGGGTCTGTCTCAGCGGAGGGCTGAGAGCAGCAGACTGAGGGTCAGTCTCAGCGGAGGGCTGAGAGCAGCAGACTGAGGGTCAGTCTCAGCGGAGGGCTGAGAGCAGCAGACTGAGGGTCAGTCTCAGCGGAGGGCTGAGAGCAGCAGACTGAGGGTCAGTCTCAGCGGAGGGCTGAGAGCAGCAGACTGAGGGTCAGTCTCAGCGGAGGGCTGAGAGCAGCAGACTGAGGGTCAGTCTCAGCGGAGGGCTGAGAGCAGCAGACTGAGGGTCAGTCTCAGCGGAGGGCTGAGAGCAGCAGACTGAGGGTCAGTCTCAGCGGAGGGCTGAGAGCAGCAGACTGAGGGTCAGTCTCAGCGGAGGGCTGAGAGCAGCAGACTGAGGGTCAGTCTCAGCGGAGGGCTGAGAGCAGCAGACTGAGGGTCCGTCTCAGCGGAGGGCTGAGAGCAGCAGACTGAGGGTCAGTCTCAGCGGAGGGCTGAGAGCAGCAGACTGAGGGTCAGTCTCAGCGGAGGGCTGAGAGCAGCAGACTGAGGGTCAATCTCAGCGGAGGGCTGAGAGCAGCAGACTGAGGGTCAGTCTCAGCGGAGGGCTGAGAGCAGCAGACTGAGGGTCTGTCTCAGCGGAGGGCTGAGAGCAGCAGACTGAGGGTCAGTCTCAGCGGAGGGCTGAGAGCAGCAGACTGAGGGTCAGTCTCAGCGGAGGGCTGAGAGCAGCAGACTGAGGGTCAGTCTCAGCGGAGGGCTGAGAGCAGCAGACTGAGGGTCAGTCTCAGCGGAGGGCTGAGAGCAGCAGACTGAGGGTCAGTCTCAGCGGAGGGCTGAGAGCAGCAGACTGAGGGTCAGTCTCAGCGGAGGGCTGAGAGCAGCAGACTGAGGGTCAGTCTCAGCGGAGGGCTGAGAGCAGCAGACTGAGGGTCCGTCTCAGCGGAGGGCTGAGAGCAGCAGACTGAGGGTCAGTCTCAGCGGAGGGCTGAGAGCAGCAGACTGAGGGTCAGTCTCAGCGGAGGGCTGAGAGCAGCAGACTGAGGGTCAGTCTCAGCGGAGGGCTGAGAGCAGCAGACTGAGGGTCAGTCTCAGCGGAGGGCTGAGAGCAGCAGACTGAGGGTCCGTCTCTCAACATCCCTCCGCTCTCCCTTTCCTCCGCTGACACGGACTCAAAAGGAACACCATCTGTGTTACGGTTTTCTTCCGTCGAAGGAGAGTCGGACCAAAATGCAGCGTGGTAATTTAGATACATGTTTAATAAACACGACAATACAAAAACAAGAAACGGAATGTGAAAACCTATACAGCCTATTCTGGTGACAAATAAACACAGAGACAGGAACAATCACCCACGAAACACTCAAAGAATATGGCTGCCTAAATATGGTTCCCAATCAGAGACAACGATAATCACCTGCCTCTGATTGAGAACCGCCTCAGGCAACCATAGACTTTTCTAGAAAACCCTACTAAGCCACAATCTCAATACCCACTAAAACCCCAATACAAATACACACCACAAAATAAACCCATGTCACACCCTGGCCTGACCAAATAAATAAAGAAAACACAAAATACTAAGACCAGGGCGTGACAATCTGATGGCGAAACTTGAGTCGAACCGCATTATTTCTGCCTTGTGCACAAATTCATGTTGTTACTCCGATGAACAGAGGAAGTGAAACATTCCTGGATATTAAAAAAGACCCAAGCTGCTAATAATAACAACAGTGTCTATAGAGACACTTTCCTTCTCATTCATTACTGCTGCAGTGTTGGTTGTAGCGCTGAGTGGAAGTAGGGAGAATGCACATTTTATGACTTATAAAAGTGTTGATTGCAAAGTGTTGACAGTGCTGAGTAAGAACTTCAACATAAACTCACTGATAAAAACAGCAGCCCTTTGCTCTATTCGCAGACCTTCTCTCTAGTGGTGGTTTTAAACGTTTTGAAATCTCACAGTATCAACTTTACTGTAGCTTTCTGTTACGCCTGCTACGTTACTGCAGACACGGTCATCTGAGCCATTCGATAGAGGTACACTTGATTTGCTCTCTGGGCCCACCAGGAAAGCAGTTTGTACCCATGAAACGGTTCAAAAATGGCAACAGTTTGCCTACCCTGCGCGCAGAGTGAATCAAGTGCACCTACCACCAACAGCGTGATAGGAATAACAAGGAACACAAGGCTTTATCGTTGTTTTTTTTACAGAAATGTTTGGTGATCGACTAGAAATGCCTTGGAGGTGGCGATCAACTGGTTGGTGACTTGTTGTCTCTCTTCAGTGCGTCGTCAACAGCAGCTGACTGTGAAATGCTATACTCAAGAGTTCACAGGCAGCTGGTGTGTTATGTAACCTCTCCTTTTAGGTCAGCTATTTTCCCCCTTTTCTCACTCTCCCTCTACCTCTATCGGGCTGCAACGTCCCTCTTTCCGCGGGTTATGGTTCCAGGAATTGACACGGCCACTCATTTTCAGCCTACACAAATTATAACATGCATTTGATCGTGTTTCCAAGTGGTGAATAGCTACAAAAGTGGTGTGAACCATCAATTCAGATGATTAGAAATCTCTTTACACAAATGGTTATGATATATATTTTTTAAAGTCAATGGTTCAACACTGTGTACATAGTTAGAAGGCAAAAAAAAATAAAAAATCCCATATAGCATTGCGGTCTGTATCGTCCAATCACAGAACAGATACAAGTCACGTGGTCTGTTAGAGAACGCATGATGAAACATTATAGCAGCTAACATGTCATGTGACTTGTATCTGCTCTGTGATTGGACGATACAGACCACGAGGTTGCACTTTGAAACATAAACTGACGGTAAAGGCTGGATTTCTCAACACAGAGGTACTACATGTGCACCTCATTATAGGAATTGTTTTGCAATCTCAGTAGGTTGTGGGTTAACTGCCTGTTCAGGGGCAGAACGACAGATTTGTACCTTGTCAGCTCAGGGGTTTGAACTTGCGACCTTCCGGTTACTAGTCCAACTCTCTAACCACTAGGCTACCCTGCCGTTTAAAAAAAAAAATGATGTGGAAACAATGTTGATTTAACCAGTTTGTGCCCAGTGGGATAACCGTAACCCCCAGTCTGTGGCCTGCTAACCAGAGTCCTGGACCAAGACACATGTTCAATTGAGACACACATTCTGAGGAATAGTGGACTCTTGTTGGTTAACGTCTCTCCAGCTGAGATTTGTGTGTATTTCCTGACAGGTGCTCAGCGGATGCCCCAGCTGACAAAGCCTGTCCATTCCTGGGAGACACAGACCCAGAGAAGCCCTCCCACAACCCACAGGATCTCAACTGACTCAAATTGCACATACTCACACACACACACCACAAACACACACATGCTGTAGATACATGTATTTGAAGTTCCATGGTGCTCAGTTGGTACAGAACACAATAAACTGGGAGGTACTACCTGAACTTTGAACAATAAACATTGCACTACATTTTGCGACGTTGTTCCCTACTGAACACGACCCTGGTTCTAGTGTTTTATAGGTTTGATCCTGTATCTCCCACAGCCTGTAGAGGCTTGCTGAGAGTGTGTTTAAACACAGACCTGTCTGTGAGATGTGAGGAAACATTGCTAATGTAGCATTGTATAAACAGCTCTGCACGAAGGTTGTGTGTGTGCATTTTCTGTACGTGTGTGTTATCCTCGCACAATCATGAACCTTCCTTGCACCTTGCTTACATTTCTACACTGTGTTTCATATCAAGTTGACTTGAGATGGGGGGGGGCTGTCTTATCATAAAGGGTGTGGTCTTGTTGCTGTATGTTTGGTATTGAAATCAGATGTCTGTAGTTATGTGTAGGAATGTTGTCCTGTCTGGTGGCAGGGTCAGGCTGTTGAAATGACCAATTGTTTCCCATGATATGCTGTTGTGTGTTCTTATAGGCATTTGACATGCTGAGGAATGTTCTCCTGTACAGTCTGTAGATTTCCTGTTCTTTGCTATTAAATTAAAAAAAATAGCATTTTCAATTTCATAAGAATGTGTGTTTGTCTGGCTTGGGTCTAGGGTTGCAAAATTCCTATAACTTCCCCCAGGTTTTCCAGAAATCCTGGTTAGATATGTCCTGGTATTACATGGGAATAAGTAGCAAATTCTGGGAATCCTCCAACCAGGATTTCTGGGAAACCGGGGAATTTGGGGAAAGTTACCCAATCAGGGGCAAGAATCAACTATAAGGAAATTAGGGATCCTCACACGGATATAGTTTCTCCCCAGTATATTATTACCCTTGACGAAGATGAAACTGGGGAACTATATTCTGTGTGTGTGTTGGGCCCCTCATTTCTTTATCTGCACCGGTGGTTTAGGAGTTTAGGATGTGCATATATCACCCTCCTGTTCTGCAATAATCAACTTAGTCACCCTGGACAATCATTCACCATTCACACTAATCTGTTCACACGTACAAAACAAAGCAGGTGCTTAGTGGTGCATTGTCATGTGGACATGGGGAGTTAGAACGAAATCACCTCTATGACATCGTAGAAAGAGGAGGAAGGGAAGCGCTACTAAGGTACACAATAGTACATTTTGGTAGATAGAAGGTGCTCTTAGGTAAAAGGGGTGTATTGCTCATCAAAAAGAAAGGAGAACCAAGGCGCTCTTCATATAATGAATTAAAATGCTTCTATACACCTATATGACATCTTAACCAGCCGTGCTTCCACCAATCCCATGCTTTTAAATGCATGACAGGGCATATGAGGTTATTATTGTGGTTACCTATTGTGTTATTGACTGTGTTTGTTTATTCCATTGGTAACTCTGTGTTGTTGTTTGTGTCGCACCGTTTTGCTTTATCTTGGCCAGGTCACAGTTGTAAATGAGAACTTGTTCCCAACTAGACTACCTGGTTAAATAAAGGTGAAATAAATAAAAAAATTAAAAAATGAGGTGAAGGTAGGGAATGGGGATTCAGACTGACAGTAGATGTACATCACCCTCCTCTGGACAGAAGAGAAACTACACCAGGTTATTTAATAATATCCACACATCCTTAGAGAAACCCATACAGGTTTGTTAAGATAAAATATGATTTAATATTAAATAAGTTGATCCAGCATCGTAACAACGGCAGAATGGCGAGTAGCGTGTGCACATAAACATCCCCACAGCATGATGCTGCCACCACCATGCTTCACCGTAGGGATGGTGCCAGGTTTACTCCAGACGTGACGCTTGGCATTCAGGCCAAAGAATTCAATCTTGGTTTCATCAGACCATGTTTCTCATGGTCTGAGAGTCCTTTAGGTGCCTTTTGGCAAACTCCAAGCAGGCAGTCATGTGGTACATACAGACCTTATATAGACCGGTGTGTGCCTTTCCAAATCATGTCCAATCAATTGAATTTACCACAGATGGACTCCAATCAAGTTGTAGAAACATTTCAAGGATGACCAATGGAAACAGGATGAACTTGAGCTCAATTTCCATTCTCATAGCGAAGTTGTTTTATATTTTTGATTTATACATTTGCAAACATTTCTAAAAACTTGTTTTTGCTTTTTCATTATGGTGTATTGTGTTGTCATTATGGTGTATTGTGTTGTCATTATGGGGTATTGTGTTGTCATTATGGTGTATTGTGATGTCATTATGGTGTATTGTGTTGTCATTATGGGGTATTGTGATGTCATTATGGTGTATTGTGTTGTCATTATGGGGTATTGTGATGTCATTATGGTGTATTGTGTTGTCATTATGGGGTATTGTGATGTCATTATGGTGTATGTCATTATGGGGTATTGTGTTGTCATTGTGTGTTGTCATTATGGGGTATTGTGATGTCATTATGGGGTATTGTGATGTCATTATGGGGTATTGTGTTGTCATTATGGTGTATTGTGATGTCATTATGTATTGTCATTATGGTGTATTGTGATGTCATTATGGTGTATTGTGATGTCATTCTGGGGTATTGTGATGTCATTATGGTGTGATGTCATTATGTGATGTCATTATGGTGTATTGTGATGTCATTCTGGGGTATTGTGATGTCATTATGGGGTATTGTGTGTAGACTGCTGAGGATTTGTATTTATTTAATCCATTTCAGAATAAGGCTGTAACGTAACAAAATGTGGAAAAGGTCAAGGGGTCTGAATACTTTCCGAAGGCATATGTGCATTCACTTGTGTGTATTTCCATAGTGTGATAATGTGTGTGTCTAAGTAGTGTGTTCCAACATGCCTCCCAGCAATGTAAGTGTCGATGTGTGTGACAGACTTGTGTGTGTGTTCAGGGTAGGACAAGAAGTTAGCGGGGAATATTCCATGCCGTCCGTTTAGCGTTTCCTCCCACCAGTCATACTGTAACTCTGTCTTGGTAACCACGTTGATGCGGTCGCTGGGTTTGAAGCTCAGGTCGCCAGAGTGTCGCCCTGTGAACGGCGACATTAATATCTACTAATATCGCCGGGACGACTACAGGCCCCGCGTTCCACGCACCCACCCCTAGGAACAGGCACATGATCACAGCTGTATACAGTGAATCATGTTGGTGTACAGTATGCCTAGGCGAACAGTATGCCTTGGTGAACAGTATGCCTAGGTGAACAGTATGCCTTGGTTAACAGTATGCCTAGGTGAACAGTATGCCTAGGCGAACAGTATGCCTTGGTGTACAGTATGCCTAGGTGAACAGTATGCCTTGGTTAACAGTATGCCTAGGTGAACAGTATGCCTTGGTTAACAGTATTTCTAGGTGAACAGTATGCCTAGGCAAACAGTATGCCTTGGTGAACAGTATGCCTAGGTGAACAGTATGCCTTGGTTAACAGTATGCCTAGGTGAACAGTATGCCTAGGCGAACAGTATGCCTTGGTGAACAGTATGCCTAGGTGAACAGTATGCCTTGGTTAACAGTATGCCTAGGTGAACAGTATGCCTTGGTTAACAGTATGCCTAGATGAACAGTATGCCTTGGTGAACCGTATGCCTTGGTTAACAGTATGCCTAGGTGAACTGTATGCCTAGGCAAACAGTATGCCTTGGTGAACAGTATGCCTAGGTGAACAGTATGCCTTGGTGAACAGTATGCCTAGGTGAACAGTATGCCTTGGTTAACAGTATGCCTAGGTAAACAGTATGTCTTGGTGAACAGTATGCCTTGGTTAACAGTATGCCTAGGTGAACAGTATGCCTTGGTTAACAGTATGCCTAGGTGAACAGTATGCCTTGGTTAACAGTATGCCTAGGTAAACAGTATGTCTTGGTGAACAGTATGCCTTGGTTAACAGTATGCCTTGGTGAACAGTATGCCTTGGTGAACAGTATGCCTAGGTGAACAGTATGCCTTGGTGAACAGTATGCCTAGGTGAACAGTATGCATTGGTGAACAGTATGCCTAGGTGAACAGTATGCCTTGGTGAACAGTATGCCTAAAAGTAGATTCCCAAACCTTCCATAACAGAGCCATCACCAACAGAGAGATCAACCTGGAGAAGAGTCCCCTAAGCAAGCTGGTCCTGGGGCTCTGTTCACAAACACAGACCCCACAGAGCCCCAGGACAGCAACACAATTAGACCCAACCAAATCATGAGAAAACTAAAAGATAATTACTTGACACATTGGAAATAATTAACAAAAAAATATAGCAAACTAAAATACTATTTGGCCTTAAATAGAGAGTACACAGTGGCAGAATACCTGACCACTGTGACTGACCCAAACTTAAGGAAAGCTTTGACTATGTACAGACTCAGTGAGCATAGCCTTGCTATTGAGAAAGGTCGGCAATTTCTCAAATGGAATAGCCTTCATTTCTGTCAGAAGATTACATACACATACAAGATTACATTACATACACCTTAGCCAAATAGTTTTTCACAATTCCTGACATTTAATCCAAGTCAAAATTCCCGGTCTTAGGTCAGTTAGAATCCCCACTTTATTCTAAGACTGTGAAATGTCTGAATAATAGTAGAGAGAATGATTTATTTCAGCTTTAATTTTATTCATCACATTCTCAGTGGTTCAGAAGTTTATATACACTCAATTAGTATTTGGTAGCATTGTGTTTAAATGTTTTAACTTGGTTTAAACCTTTCGGGTATCCTTCCACAAGCTTCCCACAATAAGTTGGGTGAATTTTGGCCCATTCCTCCTGACAGAGCTGGTGTAACTGAGTCAGGTTTGTAGGCCCACTTGCTCGCACACACTTTTTCAGTTCTGCCCACAAATTGTCTATAGGATAGAGGTCAGGGCTTTGTGATGTCCACTCCAATACCTTGACTTTGTGTCCTTAAGCAATTTTGCCTCAACTTTGGAAGTATGCTTGGCGTCATTGTCCATTTGGAAGACCCATTTGCGACCAAGCTTTAACTTCCTGACTGATGTCTTGAGATGTTGCTTCAATATATCCACATAATTTTCCTGCCCCATGATGCCATATATTTTGTGAAGTGCACCAGTCCCTCCTGCAGCAAAGCACCCCCACAACATGATGCTCCCACCCCCATGCTTCACGGTTGGGATGGTGTTCTTCGGCTTGCAAGTATCCCCCTTTTTTCTCTAAACATAACGATGATCATTATGGCCAAACAGTTTTATTTTTGTTTCATCAGACCAGAGGACATTTCTCCAAAAAGTACGATCTTTGTCCCCATGTGCAGTTGCAAACCGTAGTCTGTTTTTTTATGGCTGTTTTGGAGAAGTGGCTTCATCCTTGCTGATTGGCCTTTCAGGTTATGTTGATATAGGACTTGTTTTACTGTGGATATAGATACTTTTGTACCTGTTTCCTCCAGCATCTTCACAGGGTCCTTTGCTGTTGTTCTGAGATTGATTTGCACTTTTCACACCAAAGTACGTCCATCTCTAGGAGACAGAATGCGTCTCCTTCCTGAGCGGTATGACAGCTGCGTGGGCCCATGGTGTTTATACTTGCGTACTATTGTTTGTACAGGTGAATGTCGTGCCTTCAGGTGTTTGGAAATTGCTCCCAAGGATGAACCAGACTTGTGGAGGTCTACAATTTTTTTCTGAGGTCATGGCTAATTTCTTTTGATTATCATTGCGTTTACTTGATAGCTACCTACACAAATAGCTAGCTAGAACAAAGTGTTAATAAGATAAATTCATTTAAAAAGATTAAAAGCAATACAAATGATGTCAAGCAAAGAGGCACTAAGTTTGATGGTAGGTCTCTAAATACATCCACAGGTACACCTCCAATTGACTCAAATGATGTCAATTAGCCTATCAGAAGCTTCTAAAGCCATGACATCATTTTCTGGAATTTTCCAAGCTGTTTAAAGGCAACTTAGTGTATGTTAACTTCTGACCCACTGGAATTGTGATACAGTGAATTATAAGTGAAATAGTCTGTCTGTTAACAATTGTTGGAAAAATTACTTGTGTCATGTACAAAGTAGATGACCTGAACCGACTTGTCAAAATGATAGTTCGTTAACAAGACATTTGTGGAGTGGTTGAAAATCGAGTTTTAATGACTCCAACCTAAGTGAATGTAAACTTCTGACTTCAACTGTATGTAGATGTTATATTTAAAATATCTGCCGTTTCCAGCTACAACATTAACAATGTTTACACCGCATTTCTCATTGACTTTTTGTTATTTTAATTACAGAAAAATAGCTTTTCTTTCCAAAACAAGGATATTTCTAAGTGACCCCAAACTTTTGAACAGTAGTGTATTTCCTCAGATTACACAGACCCACAAAGAATTTGAAAATAAACCCAATTTTGTTTGACTACCATATCTATTTGGTGAAATACCACAGTGTGCCATCACATCAGCAAGATTTGTGACCTGTTGCCACAAGAAAAGGGCAACCAGTGAAGAACAAACACCATTGTAAATACAACCCATATTTATGTTTATTTATTTTCCCTTTTGTACTTGAACTATTTGCACATCATTACAACACTGTATATAGACATAATCTAATAATATGACATGTCTTTATTCTTTTGGATCTTTTGTGAGTGTAATGTTCACCATTAATTTTAATTTTTTATTTCACATTTGTTTATTATCTAGTTCACTTGCTTTGGCAATGTTAACATATGTTTTCTATGCCAATAAAGCCCTTGAGAGACAGGGAGAGACAAAGAGAGCTAGAGAGAGAGAGACAGAGTGAGAGATACAGAGAGAGATGGAGAGACAGATAGAAGGAGAGAGAGAGAGACAAGTGTGACTACTGCGTTTGAAGTTTGCTCTGCACACACACACACACACACACACACACACACACACACACACACACACACACACACACACACACACACACAGCTACCATTATAGTAGCTAGCTGGTCTCCTTACCCAAGGTGCATTGGGAAGTCAGTATGTTTATTTTGGCTGGGCATGAGGTCACAGTTTAATACATCACCTAGGCACACACAATCTCTACAATCACCTCACACTTCACCTGCAGCGAGAACACGCACACTACATTCATATCCTGCTGTGTCGACACAGTGGTGTATATTTTGGCACGGTGGTCAGCCACTGTGTAAATGAAAGCATTCCTCTTGTCACCGAACCACTGAAAGATGATCAAACTCCTACGTGTGTGTGGGGCTAGGTGTGTGTGTGTGTGTGTGTGTGTGTGTGTGTGTGTGTGTGGCTAGGTGTGTGTTTGTGTGGGGGGGATACATGTGTGTGTCTGTGTGTGTGGAGATGCAGCAGCTGCCTTACCGACAAGATTACCTCAGCCCATGACAAGACTACCCCAGCCCATGACAAGACTACCTCAGCCCATGACAAGACTACCCCAGCCCAACACAAGACTACCCAGCCTAACACAAGACTACCCCAGCCCATGACAAGACTACCCCAGCCCAACACAAGACTACCCAGCCTAACACAAGACTACCCCAGCCCAGGACAAGACTACCCCAGCCCAGGACAAGACTACCCCAGCCCAACACAAGACTACCCAGCCTAACACAAGACTACCCCAGCCCAGGACAAGACTACCCCAGCCCAGGACAAGACTACCCCAGCCCAGGACAAGAACACCCTAGCCCAGGACAAGACTACCCCAGCCCAGGACAAGACTACCCCAGCCCAGGACAAGACTACCCCAGCCCATGACAAGACTACCCCAGCCCAACACAAGACTACCCCATGAGAGGACAAGACTACCCCAGCCCAACACAAGACTACCCCAGCCCAACACAAGACTACCCCAGCCCAACACAGACCACCCCAACACAAGACTACCCCAGCCCAACACAAGACTACCCCAGCCCAACACAAGACTACCCCAGCCCAACACAAGACTACCCCAGCCCAACACAGACCACCCCAACACAAGACTACCCCAGCCCAACACAAGACTACCCCAGCCCATGACAAGACCACCCCAACACAAGACTACCCCAGCCCAACACAAGACTACCCCAGCCCAACACAAGACTACCCCAGCCATTAGCAGGAGTAATGGACAGGCCTGACACGCAGAGGGAATGCCCCACTCACACGCATCACTACAACCATCCGTCTCCTCCATCCGTCTCCTGTAGCTTTTCCTTCCAATCCCAGTTGTAACCAATCAACCAGTTAATCTTAAGAATCAGGTGTGTTAGAGTAGGGATTGGTGCGAGAACGTACATGACAGTAGGTAGCTCTCCAGGAACAGTCCTGGTGTAAATCTACAGGAGGGTAGCTCTCTAAGAACAGGGTTGGAGAGTCCTGGTGTAAACCTACAGGAGGGTATCTCTCCAGGAACAGGGTTGGAGAGGCCTGGTGTAAACCTACAGGAGGGTATCTCTCCAGGAACAGGGTTGGAGAGCCCTGGTTTAAACCTACAGAAGGGTAGCTCTCCAGGAACAGGGCTGGAGATTCCTGGTATAAACCTACAGGAGGGTAGCTCTCCAGGAACAGGGTTGGAGATTCCTGGTATAAACCTACAGGAGGGTAGCTCTCCAGGAACAGGGTTGGAGAGCCCTGGTTTAAACCTACAGGAGGGTAGCTCTCTAAGAACAGGGTTGGAGATTTCTGGTGTAAACCTACAGGAGGGTAGCTCTCCAGGAACAGGGTTGGAGAGCCCTGGTTTAAACCTACAGGAGGGTAGCTCTCCAGGAACAGGGTTGGAGATTCCTGGTGTAAACCTACAGGAGGGTAGCTCTCCAGGAACAGGGTTGGAGAGTCCTGGTTTAAACCTACAGGAGGGTAGCTCTCCAGGAACAGGGTTGGAGAGTCCTGGTGTAAACCTACAGGAGGGTATCTCTCCAGGAACAGGGTTGGAGAGCCCTGGTTTAGCCCTTATTTTAGCAGGTTAGTTAACTGAAAACACATTATCCTTTACAACAACATCCTGGAGAAGAGTTGCACAGAGTATGTGTGTTCCAATGGAGAGGATGATGATGATGAAGGGTTTAGCGGAGGGGTCACTCACCTGTGCTGTCAGATTTGAAGGCAGAGATGCTTGGATAGAGGGAGGGCTTCACTGCTAAAACACACACACAGAGACTCAGACACACACAGACACACGCACACAGACAGACAGACAGACAGACAGCCAGACACATGCACACAAACACACGGCAATATCAGTCAAAGACAGAGAAATGTCTTTCTAGAGGATAAAATATTCTAGCCAACCCACACAAACATGCCCTCACTGGCTACACAGCAGCCATGCTACTGTTAGAAAACAGCACAGCTTGTATTTATGAGGGGTATTGACATGTTGAATCCCCACAGCTCGGACACCCATGTATACCCCACAAGGCATGCCACCCGAGGTCTCTTCACAGTCCCCAAGTCCAGAACAGACTATGGGAGGCACACAGTACTACATAGAACCATGACTACATGGAACTCTATTCCACAGTACTACATAGAGCCATGACAACATGGAACTCTATTCCACAGTACTACATAGAGCCATGACTACATGGAACTCTATTCCACAGTACTACATAGAGCCATGACAACATGGAACTCTATTCCACAGTACTACATAGAGCCATGACTACATGGAACTCTATTCCACAGTACTACATAGAGCCATGACTACATGGAACTCTATTCCACAGTACTACATAGAGCCATGACTACATGGAACTCTATTCCACAGTACTACATAGAGCCATGACAACATGGAACTCTATTCCACAGTACTACATAGAGCCATGACTACATGGAACTCTATTCCAAATCAAATCAAATTTTATTGGTCACATATACGTGTTTAGCAGATGTTATTGTGGGTGTAGCGAAATGCTTGTGCTTCTAGCTCCGACAGTGCAGTAATATCTAACAGTTTCACAACATATACCCATAATACAGGTAAATATACAGTGCCTTGCGAAAGTATTCGCCCCCTTTGAACTTTGCGACCTTTTGCCACATTTCAGGCTTCAAACATAAAGATATAAAACTGTATTTTTTTGTGAAGAATCAACATCAAGTGGGACACAATCATGAAGTGGAACAACATTTATTGGATATTTCAAACTTTTTTAACAAATCAAAAACTGAAAAATTGGGCGTGCAAAATTATTCAGCCCCCTTAAGTTAATACTTTTGCTGCGATTACAGCTGTAAGTCGCTTGGGGTATGTCTCTATCAGTTTTGCACATCAAGAGACTGAAATTGTTTCCCATTCCTCCTTGCAAAACAGCTCGAGCTCAGTGAGGTTGGATGGAGAGCATTTGTGAACAACAGTTTTCAGTTCTTTCCACAGATTCTCGATTGGATTCAGGTCTGGACTTTGACTTGGCCATTCTAACACCTGGATATGTTTATTTTTGAACCATTCCATTGTAGATTTTGCTTTATGTTTTGGATCATTGTCTTGTTGGAAGACAAATCTCCGTCCCAGTCTCAGGTCTTTTGCAGACTCCATCAGGTTTTCTTCCAGAATGGTCCTGTATTTGGCTCCATCCATCTTCCCATCAATTTTAACCATCTTCCCTGTCCCTGCTGAAGAAAAGCAGGCCCAAACCATGATGCTGCCACCACCATGTTTGACAGTGGGGATGGTGTGTTCAGGGTGATGAGCTGTGTTGCTTTTACGCCAAACATAACATTTTGCATTGTTGCCAAAAAGTTCCATTTTGGTTTCATCTGACCAGAGCACCTTCTTCCACATGTTTGGTGTGTCTCCCAGGTGGCTTGTGGCAAACTTTAAACAACACTTTTTATGGATATCTTTAAGAAATGGCTTTCTTCTTGCCACTCTTCCATAAAGGCCAGATTTGTGCAATATACGACTGATTGTTGTCCTATGGACAGAGTCTCCCACCTCAGCTGTAGATCTCTGCAGTTCATCCAGAGTGATCATGGGCCTCTTGGCTGCATCTCTGATCAGTCTTCTCCTTGTATGAGCTGAAAGTTTAGAGAGTCAGCCAGGTCTTGGTAGATTTGCAGTGGTCTGATACACCTTCCATTTCAATATTATCGCTTGCACAGTGCTCCTTGGGATGTTTAAAGCTTGGGAAATCTTTTTGTATCCAAATCCGGCTTTAAACTTCTTCACAACAGTATCTCGAACCTGCCTGGTGTGTTCCTTGTTCTTCATGATGCTCTCTGCGCTTTTAACGGACCTCTGAGACTATCACAGTGCAGGTGCATTTATACGGAGACTTGATTACACACAGGTGGATTGTATTTATCATCATTAGTCATTTAGGTCAACATTGGATCATTCAGAGATCCTCACTGAACTTCTGGAGATAGTTTGCTGCACTGAAAGTAAAGGGGCTGAATAATTTTGCACGCCCAATTTTTCAGTTTTTGATTTGTTAAAAAAGTTTGAAATATCCAATAAATGTCGTTCCACTTCATGATTGTGTCCCACTTGTTGTTGATTCTTCACAAAAAAATACAGTTTTATATCTTTATGTTTGAAGCCTGAAATGTGGCAAAAGGTCGCAAAGTTCAAGGGGGCCGAATACTTTCGCAAGGCACTGTAAGTAAGGAATGGATTAAGGATATCTATACACATATGTCAGAGTGGCATTGAACTAGGATACAGTGGCATAGTATAGAATACAGTATATACATATGAGATGGGTGATGCAATATTTACACACAACTAAAGTGACTAAGATACCGTAAAGTGACTAAGATACCGTAAAGTGAACAAGATACCATAAAGTGACTAAGATACTGTAAAGTGACTAAGATACCATAAAGTGAACAAGATACCATAAAGTGACTAAGATACTGTAAAGTGACTAAGATACCGTAAAGTGAACAAGATACCATAAAGTGACTAAGATACCGTAAAGTGACTAAGATACCGTAAAGTGAACAAGATACCATAAAGTGACTAAGATACTGTAAAGTGAACAAGATACCATAAAGTGACTAAGATACTGTAAAGTGAACAAGATACCATAAAGTGAACAAGATACCATAAAGTCACTAAGATACTGTAAAGTGACTAAGATACCGTAAAGTGACTAAGATACTGTAAAGTGACTAAGATACCATAAAGTGACTAAGATACTGTAAAGTGACTAAGATACCATAAAGTGACTAAGATACTGTAAAGTGACTAAGATACCATAAAGTGACTAAGATACTGTAAAGTGACTAAGATACCATAAAGTGACTAAGATACCGTAAAGTGACTAAGATATTGTAAAGTGACTAAGATACCGTAAAGTGACTAAGATACCGTAAAGTGACTAAGATACTGTAAAGTGACTAAGATACCGTAAAGTGACTAAGATACTGTAAAGTGACTAAGATACTGTAAAGTGACTAAGATACCGTAAAGTGACTAAGATACCGTAAAGTGACTAAGATACTGTAAAGTGACTAAGATACCATAAAGTGACTAAGATACTGTAAAGTGACTAAGATACTGTAAAGTGACTAAGATACTGTAAAGTGACTAAGATATCATAAAGTGACTAAGATACTGTAAAGTGACTAAGATACCATAAAGTGACTAAGATACTGTAAAGTGACTAAGATACCGTAAAGTGACTAAGATACCGTAAAGTGACTAAGATACTGTAAAGTGACTAAGATACCGTAAAGTGAACAAGATACCGTAAAGTGACTAAGATACCGTAAAGTGACTAAGATACCGTAAAGTGAACAAGATACCATAAAGTGACTAAGATACTGTAAAGTGACTAAGATACCGTAAAGTGACTAAGATACCATAAAGTGACTAAGATACTGTAAAGTGACTAAGATACCATAAAGTGACTAAGATACCATAAAGTGACTAAGATACCGTAGAATAGTATAGAGTACAGTTTACACACATGAGGTGAGTAATTATTACATTATTAAAGTGGCCAGTGGCCAGTCTCTGATGTGCTGGAGATGGCTGTTTAACAGTCAGTGGTGTAGTTTAGAATAGCATACAGTACATACATATGAAATGGGTGATGCAATAAGTATACACAATTTAAAAAGTGACTAAGATACCGTAGAACAGTGTGGAGTGCAGTTTATACATATGAGATGAGTAATGCTAGATACGGAAACATTTTTAAAGTGGCCAGTGATTCCTAATCTATGTCTATAGGCAGCCACCTCTGATGTGCTTGTGATGGCTGTTTAGCAGTCTGATGGCCTTGAGATAGAGGGCTGTTTTTCAGTCTCTCGGTCCCAGCTTTGATGCACCTATACTGAACCCGCCTTCTGGATGATAGCGGGGTGAACAGGCAGTGGCTCGGGTGGTTGTTGTCCTTGATGATATTTTTGGCCTTCCTGTGACATCGGGTGGTTGTTGTCCTTGATGATCTTTTTGGCCTTCCTATGGCATCGGGTGCCGTAGGTGTCCAGGAGGGTGGGAACTTTGCCCCTGGTGATGCATTGGGCAGACCGCACCACCCTCTGGAGAGCTTTGCGGTTGTGGGCGGTGTAGTTGCCATACCAGGCGGTGATACAGCCCGACAGGATGCTCTCAATTGTGCATCTGTAAAAGTTTGTGAGGGTTTTAGGTGTTTAAGACAAATTTCTTTAGCCTCCTGAGGTTGAACAGGCGCTGTTACGCCTTCTTCACCACACTGTCTGTGTGGGTGGACCATTTCAGATGGTCAGTGATGTGTACGCCAAGGAACTTGAAGCCTTCCACCTTAACCACTGTGGTCCCATCGAAATGGATAGGGGGGTGCCCCCTCTGCTGTTTCCTGAAGTCCACGATAATCTCTTTAGTTTTGTTGACGTTGAGTGAGAGGATATTTTGAGTGAGAGGATAGCCCTCACCTCCTCCCTGTAGGCTGTCTCATCGTTTTGGGTAATGAAGCCTACTATTGTTGTTTCATCTGCAAACTTGATGATTGAGTTGGAGGCCTGCGTGACCACGCAGTCATGGGTGAACAGGGAGTACAGGAGGGGGCTGAGCACGCACCCTTGTGCAGCCCCAGTGTTGAGGATCAGCGAAGAGGAGGTGTTGTTTCCGACCTTCACCACCTGGGGGAGACCCGTCAGGAAGTCCAGGACCCAGTTACACAGTGCGGGGTTCAGACCCAGGACCTCGAGTTTGATGATGAACTTGGAGGGTACTATATGGTGTTGAATGCTGAGCTATAGTCAATAAACAGCATGCCGCCCCTGTCCCATCTGGCAGGGTAGCCTAGTGGTTAAAACGTTGGAATAGTAACCGCAAGGTTGCAAGTTCAAACCCCCAAGCTGACAAGGTATAAATCTGTTGTTCTGCCCCTGAACAAGGCAGTTAACCCACTGTTCCTAGACCAGTTAACCCACTGTTCCTAGACCAGTTAACCCACTGTTCCTAGACCAGTTAACCCACTGTTCCTAGGCTGTCATTGAAAATAAGAATTTCTTCTTAACTGACTTGCCTAGTTAAATAAAGGTAAAAAATAAATAAATAGGGTAGTTTGCAGTGTGGTTGCACGATCTATTGGTGCGGTATGCAAACTGAAGATGGTCTAAGGTGGCAGGTAAGGTGGAGGTGATATGATCCTTGACTAGTCTCTCAAAGCACTTCATGATGACAGAGGTGAGTGCAACGGGGCGATTGTCATTTAGGTAAATTTCCTTTGCTTTCTTAGGTACAGGGACAATGGTAACTGATGCAAATAGTAGAATTATATTTCAAAAACAGATCAAAAAAACACCTTATGGAACAGCGGGGACTGTGAAGCAACACAAACACAGGCACAGACACAAACATACACACACATGAATACATACGCACTATACACACACGTACACATGGATTTTGTGTTGTTGATATGTGGTAGTTGAGTAAGGAACTGAGGACACACACTTAGTATGTTGTGAAATCTGTTATGTAATGTAATGCTTTTTAAATTGTATAACTGCCTTTATTTTGCCGGACCCCAGGAAGAGTAGCTGCTGCCTTGGCAGGAACTAATGGGGATCCATAATAAACCCCAGGAAGAGTAGCTGCTGCCTTGGCAGGAACTAATGGGGATCCATAATAAACCCCAGGAAGAGTAGCTGCTGCCTTGGCAGGAACTAATTGGGATCCATAATAAACCCCAGGAAGAGTAGCTGCTGCCTTGGCAGGAACTAATTGGGATCCATAATAAACCCCAGGAAGAGTAGCTGCTGCCTTGGCAGGAACTAATGGGGATCCATAATAAACCCCAGGAAGAGTAGCTGCTGCATTGGCAGGAACTAATGGGGATCCATAATAAACCCCAGGAAGAGTAGCTGCTGCATTGGCAGGAACTAATGGGGATCCATAATAAACCCCAGGAAGAGTAGCTGCTGCATTGGCAGGAACTAATGGGGATCCATAATAAACCCCAGGAAGAGTAGCTACTGCCTTGGCAGGAACTAATGGGGATCCATAATAAACCCCAGGAAGAGTAACTGCTGCCTTGGCAGGAACTAATGGGGATCCATAATAAACCCCAGGAAGAGTAACTGCTGCCTTGGCAGGAACTAATGGGGATCCATAATAAACCCCAGGAAGAGTAGCTGCTGCTTTGGCAGGAGCTAATGGGGATCCATAATAAACCCCAGGAAGAGTAGCTGCTGCCTTGGCAGGAACTAATGGGGATCCATAATAAGCCCCAGGAAGAGTAGCTACTGCCTTGGCAGGAACTAATGGGGGATCCATAATAAACCCCAGGAAGAGTAACTGCTGCCTTGGCAGGAACTAATCGGGATCCATAATAAACCCCAGGAAGAGTAGCTGCTGCCTTGGCAGGAACTAATGGGGATCCATAATAAACCCCAGGAAGAGTAGCTGCTGCTTTGGCAGGAACTAATGGGGATCCATAATAAATATAAATACACACTACAGTCTGTCTGTGTGCGTGTGCATCTATGTGTCTGTGTGTGGATGGGTGTGTGGCTATGTGTGTGTACTGCATGTCTCTGTGCTGCAGGGGCTCGGGCTCTAGCTGGAGGACCACTGGACTGATGGGAGGAGAGAGAGAAAAGAGGAGGAAAGCATGAGGCTAACCCCACACAACTAGGATGAGTCTAACCTCACACAACTAGCATGAGGCTAACCCCACACAACTAGCATGAGACTAACCCCATACAACTAGCATGAGGCTAACCCCACACAACTAGCATGAGGCTAAACCCACACAACTGGCATGAGGCTAACCTCACACAACTAGCATGAGGCTAACCACACAACTAGCATGAGGCGAACCCCACACAACTAGCATGAGACTAACCCCACACAACTAGCATGCTTACCCAAACAGCAGTAGACACACACATCTGTGGGAACTCCTTCAAGACTGTTGGAAAAACATTCCAGGTGAAGCTGGTTGAGAGAATGCCAAGAGTGTTCAAAGCTGTCATCAAGGCAAAGGGTGGCTATTTGAAGAATCTCAAATATAAAATATATTTTGATTTGTTTAACAATTTTTTGGTTACTACATGATTCCATATGTGTTATTTCATAGTTTTGATGTCTTCACTATTATTCTACAATGTAGGACATAGTTAAAATATAGAAAAACCCTTGAATGAGTAGGTGTTCTAAAATGTTTGACTGGTAGTGTACATCAATGCAGTATACTCTAGTACTGTAGTACACTTGTTGGTCCATTCAGTGTATCAAAACGATCCGTCAGTATGTGCAGTGTAATAGACAGTGTTATTCAGTAACTTCTGTGATAGGTGCTTGGCTGTCCACTCAGTAGTGTATTCATCTGTGTAGGTCTCCAGGACACAGTACAGGCCAGGAGCACACAAGGCCACACACACACACACACACACACACACACACACACACACACACACACACACACACACACACACACACACACACACACACACACATACACAAACACACACACACACACACACACACACACACACACACACACACACATACACAAACACACAAAGTACATGAATACAACACACACACATTAATACAATAAAATAAGAATTTGTTCTTAACTGACTTGCCTGGTTAAAGGTCCAATAAATAAAAAGTGGGACGACATCAGGAAGATTAGCTAGCGTTAGCTAATGGGGATAATAAAAATAAGTTTAAAAATTACATCAAGAAAACCTCTGCTATCGCCCCCTTGTGTATGTTGCTATTGGGGGGTTTAGGAACACATGGACCGGCAAGGCTATTATGTTACCCCCCCAACATCTGACTCCACCCAAGAGCACACATGCATGTAGGTAGATCTACGCACGTTAAGTATGTGGAAACCTTAACACACACACACACACTCCCTGAGACGGTAAAAAATTTAACCAATACCTTGTGTGTGTGTGTGTGTCTGTGTGTGTTTGTAGAGCAGTAGCTTCTCTGAACACCCCTCTGTTCCCCGTGGACCCCTCTAAGGATCCTATGAACTTCCTGAAGACTGTGCCAATCTTTGACTACCAGCTCTACATCCAGGACCTCGTAAGTGTGTGTGTAGAACGGAGGAGGGGAGAGGAACTTTACTCTATTGTCTCCCTACTGTACGGTACCATATTCATCCATTATGCCTCAGTACAACAGCTTTGGCAGCCAGGTCACGCGTGATACAAGTCAGTGTTCGACTTCCATCCATGTCTGAGGATGTCGGGAGATGACGTGGAAACCCACCACTAGAGGTCTGCTGTTACCTTTAAATAGGTTTCAGTTGTAGAAGGGGATGGTGGATGGGTGTAAGCATCTGCCTCTGGTTCCAAAGGTTGCAAGTTCAAATCCAGCAATATATATTTGTTTGAGGTTTTTGTTTTAAGTCTATCCCAAACCCTAACCCATTCAGAGTGAATGCCTAACCTTAACCATTTAGAGGTAATGTCTAACCTTAACCATTCAGAGTTAATGACTGAACCTTAAACACTTGGAAATGTGACATTTGGAACAACCTCGAAATGTTACATTTGAGGAACATGAATGAACATCTATTTCTGTCATGTTACATACATGTTACATACATGTTACATACATGTTACATACATGTTACATACATGTTACATACTTGCCGACTTGCCATGTAACATACTTGTGTTCTATGATTCAGAGTCTCTCCAGAGAGACTCCAGTGAACTGGACTTACAGTAGGTAAACACCGCTGCTGTACAATGCAACGCTACGGCAACCTCCACATTTACACACACACACACACACACACACACACACACACGCACACGCACACGCACGCACACGCACACGCACGCACGCACACACACACACACGCACACGCACACGCACGCGCACGCACGCACGCACACACACACACGCACACGCGCACGCACGCACGCACGCACGCACGCACGCACGCACACACACACACACACACACACACACACACACACCAAGAGAGAGGTAGATAGATGTGAGTGGTTAGAGTATGGTACACTGACATCAGAATCCCACCACTTAGCGATGAGTATTGAAGGAGACCAGCAGAACTTCAGTGACATCAGAATCCCACTACTTACAGTGTCTTGAGAAAGTATCCCCCCCCCCTTGGCATTTTTCCTGTTTTGTTGCCTTACAACCTGGAATTAAAATAGATTGTTTTGGGGGGGTTGTATCAGTTGATTTACACAACATGCCTACCACTTTGAAGATGCAAAATATTCTTTATTGTGAAACAAATAAGACAAAAAAGCTGAAAACTTGAGCATGCATAACTATTCATCCCCCCCACACACACACACACACACAAAGTCAGTACGTTGTAGAGCCACCTTTTGCTGCAATTACAGCTGCAGGTCTCTTGGTGTATGTCTCTATAAGCTTGGCACATAGCCACTGGGATTTTTGCCCATTCTTCAAGGCAAAACTGCTCCAGCTCCTTCAAGTTGGATGGGTTCCACTGGTACACAGCAATCTTTAAGTCATACCACAGATTATCAATTGGATTGAGGTCTGGACTTTGACGAGGCCATTCCATGACATTTAAATATTTCCCCTTAAACCACTCGATTGTTGCTTTAGCAGTATGCTTAGGGTCATTGTCCTGCTGGAAGGTGAACCTACGACCTAGTCTCAATCTCTGGAAGACTGAAACAGGTTTCCCCTCAATGAATTTCCCTGTATTTAGCATCATCCATCATTCCTTCAATTCTGACCAGTTTCCCAGTCCCTGCCGATGAAAAACATCCCCACAGCATGATGCTGCCACCATCATATTCCGGTCACAACTTGTAGACGTGTTGCTGTGTGGTTGTTGCTAACCTTACTTTGCTACCTACCAACTTTACGTTTTTTAATTGACATTTATATTTTTAGTTTTTCCATCACTCAACTTTTTTTTCATTCAACTTTTTCACTCCGGACGCTTTATCTGGACATGGTTCGTCAGGACCTCCAAATAGGGCTACTTAATGTTAGATCCCTCAGTTAAAGTCAATGAACTAATCACTGATCATAATCTTGATGTGATTGGCCTGACTGAAACATGGCTTAAGCCTGATGAATTTACTGTGTTAAATGAGGCCTCACTTCCTGGTTACACCATATCCCCCGCTCATCCCGCAATGGCGGAGGTGTTGCTAACATTTATGATAGCAAATTTCAATTTACAAAAAAAAACTGAAGTTTTCATCTTTTGAGCTTCTAGTCATGAAATCTATGCAGCCTACTCAATCACTTTTTATATATACTGTCACGCCCTGACCATTGAGAGCCCTCGGGGTTCTCTATGGTGTTTTAGGTCAGGGCGTGACTAGGGGTTTATCTAGTCTTTATTTTCTATGTTGGTGTGAGTATGGTTCCCAATTGGAGGCAGCTGATGATCGTTGCCTCTAATTGGGGGATCATACTTAGAGTGGTCCTTTTCCCACCTGCGTTGTGGGATATTGTTTTGTCTAGTGCCAATGAACTGCATGTTCATTTATTATTTGTTGTTTGAAGTTTCACCTCAATAAATATGTGGAACTCTACTCACGCTGAGCTTTGGTCCAGTCATTCTTACGACGAACGTGACAGCTACTGTTTACAGGCCTCCTGGGCCATATACAGCATTCCTCACTGAGTTCTCTGAATTCCTATTGGACCTTGTAGTCATGGCAGATAATATTCACATTTTTGGTGACTTTAATATTCACATGGAAAATTCCACAGACCCACACCAAAAGGAGCCATCATCGACTCAGTGGGTTTTGTCCAACATGTCTCCGGAACTACTCACTGCCACAGTCATACTCTGGACCTAGTTTTGTGGAATAAATGTTTTGGATCTTAATGTTTTTCCACATATCCTGGACTATCGGACCACCATTTTATTCCATTTGCAATCGCAACAAATAATCTGCTCAGACCCAAACCAAGGATAATCAAAACTCATGCTATAAATTCTCGGACAACGCAAAGATTCCTAGATGCACTTCCAGACTCCCTCCGCCTACCCAAGGACGCCAGAGTATAAAAATCAGTTAAAACCTCTCTGGGATAGGCGGGAAAGTCCCACTTGGCCAATAGCCAGGGAAAATGCAGAGCGCCAAATAAAAAAAATACTATTAAAATCAAACTTTCATTAAATCACACATGTAAGATACCAAATTAAAGCTGCACTCGTTGTGAATCCAGCCAACATGTCAGATTTCAAAAAGGCAGAAATAAAATATAAATCATGCATTACCTTTGACAAGCTTCTTTTGTTGGCACATCCAATATGTCCCATAAACATCACAATTGGTCCTTTTGTTCGATTAATTCCATTGATATATATACAAAATGTCCATTTATTTGGCGCGTTTGATCCAGAAAAATACAGCTTCCAATTTGCGCAATGTCACCACAAAATATCTCAAAAGTTACCTGTAAACTTTGCCAAAACATTTCAAACTACTTTTGTAATACAACTTTAGGTATTTTTAAACGTTAATACTCGATCAAATTGAAGACGGGACTATCTGTGTTCAATACAGGAAGACAACAAATTGACGCTACTTTTCGAGTCATGCGCCTCTCTCAAAAAGTACACTTCAAATGACACTCATTCAAGATGGCCGTACTTCTTCATTACACAAAGGAATAACCTCAACCAATTTCTAAAGACTGGTGACATCCAGTGGAAGCGGTAGGATCTGCAAATAAGTCCCTTAGAAATCTAGTTTCCCAATGAAATCTCATTGAATAGACAGTGACCTCAAAAAAAAATCTGAATGGTTTGTCCTCGGGGTTTTGCCTGCTACATAAGGTCTGTTATACTCACAGACATGATTCAAATCGTTTTAGAAACTTCAGAGTGTTTTCTATCCAAATCTACTAATGATATGCATATATTATATTCTGGGGATGAGAAGCAGGAAGTTGAAATTGGGCACGCTATTTATCCAAAAGTGAAAATTCTGCCCCGTATCCCGAAGAAGTTATTTAACCACCTAACTGAGGAACCAAAAAACAGTTAACCACCTAACTGAGGAACTCAATTTAACCTTGCGCAATATTCTAGATGCAGTCACACACATAAAAACAAAAAGCACTTGCCATAAGAAACTAGCTTCCTGGTATACAGAAAATACCCCAGCTCTGAAGCAAGCTTCCAGAAAATTGGAACGGAAATGGCGCTACACCAAACTGGAAGTCTTCCGACTAGCTTGGAAAGACAGTACCGTGCAGTATCGAAGAGCCCTCACTGCTGCTCGATCATCCTATTTTTCCAACTTAATTGTGGAAAATAAGAACAATCAAAAATGTATTTTTGATACTGTAGCAAAGCTAACTAAATAGCAGCATTCCCCAAGAGAGGATGGATTTCACATCAGCAGTAATAAATTCATTAACTTCTTTGAGGAAAATATCATATCATTAGAAAGCAAATTATGGACTCCTCTTTAAATCTGCGTATTCCTTCAAAGCTCAGTTGTCCTGAGTCTGCACAACTATGCCAGGACCTACGATCAAGGGAGACAATAAAGATTTTAGTACTATATCTTTTGACACATTGATGAAA
>NC_056436.1:8230080-8247580 GCF_018296145.1 Oncorhynchus tshawytscha | reverse complement strand
GATAAGGCGGAGCTTTACCTAGCATGGACTTGTAGATTACCGGGAGCCAGTGGGTCTGGCGACGAATATGTAGCGAGGGCCAGCCGACTAGAGCATACCGGTCGCAGTGGTGGGTGGTATAAGGTGCTTTAGTAACAAAACGGATGGCACTGTGATAAACTGCATCTAGTTTGCTGAGTATAGTATTGGAAGCTATTTTGTAGATGACATCGCCGAAGTCGAGGATTGGTAGTATAGTCAGTTTTACAAGGGTAAGTTTGGCGGCGTGAGTGAAGGAGGCTTTGTTGCGAAATCGGAAGCCGACTCTAGATTTGATTTTGGATTGGAGATGTTTGATATGAGTCTGGAAGGAGAGTTTACAGTCTAGCCAGACACCTAGGTACTTATAGATGTCCACATATTCTAGGTCGGAACCATCCAGGGTGGTGATGCTAGTCGGGCGTGTGGGTGCAGGCAGTGAACGGTTGAAAAGCATTTGGTTTTACTAGCATTTAAGAGCAGTTGGAGGCCAGGGAAGGAGTGTTGTATGGCATTGAAGCTTGTTTGGAGGTTAGATAGCACAGTGTCCAAGGAAGTATACAGAATGGTGTCGTCTGTGTAGAGGTGGATCAGGGAATCGCCCACAGCAAGAGCAACATCATTGATATATACAGAGAAAAGAGTCAGCCCGAGAATTGAACCCTGTGGTACCCCCATAAAGACTGCCAGAGGTCCGGACAACATGCCCTCCGATTTGACACACTGAACTCTGTCTGCAAAGTAGTTGGTGAACCAGGCAAGGCAGTCATTAGAAAAACCGAAGCTACTGAGTCTGCCGATAAGAATATGGTGATTGACAGAGTCGAAAGCCTTGGCCCGGTCGATGAAGACGGCTGCACAGTACTGTCTTTTATCGATGGCGGTTATGATATCGTTTAGTACCTTGAGCGTGGCTGAGGTGCACCCGTGACCGGCTCAGAAACCGGATTGCACAGCGGAGAAGGTACGTGGGATTCGAGATGGTCAGTGATCTGTTTGTTAACTTGGCTTTCGAAGACCTTAGATAGGCAGGGTAGGATGGACATAGGTCTGTAACAGTTTGGGTCCAGTGTGTCTCCACCTTTGAAGAGGGGGATGACCGCGGCAGCTTTCCAATCCTTGGGGATCTCAGACGATACAAAAGAGAGGTTGAACAGGCTGGTAATAGGGGTTGCGACAATGGCGGCGGATAGTTTCAGAAATAGAGGGTCCAGATTGTCAAGCCCAGGTGATTTGTATGGTTCCAGGTTTTGCAGCTCTTTCAGAACATCTGCTATCTGGATTTGGGTAAAGGAGAAGCTGGGGAGGCTTGGGCGAGTAGCTGCGGGGCGGGGGTCGGATCTGTTGCACGAGGTTGAAGTAGCCACGAGGAAGGCATGGCCAGCCGTTGAGAAATGCTTGTTGAAGTTTTCGATTATCATGGATTTATCGGTGGTGACCGTGTTACCTAGCCTCAGAGCAGTGGGCAGCTGGGAGGAGGTGACCGTGTTACCTAGCCTCAGAGCGGTGGGCAGCTGGGAGGAGGTGCTCTTATTCTCCATGGACTTTACAGTGTCCTAGAACCTTTTTGAGTTAGTACTACAGGATGCACATTTCTGCTTGATAAAGCTAACCTTTGCTTTCCTGACAGACTGCGTGTATTGGTACCTGACTTCCCTGAACAGTTGCATATAGCGGGGACTATTCGATGCTATTGCAGTCTGCCACAGGATGTTTTTGTGCTGGTCGAGGGCAGTCAGGTCTGGAGTGAACCAAGGGCTATATCTGTTCTTAGTTCTGCATTTTTTTGAACGGAGCATGCTTATCTAAGTTGGTGAGGAAGTTACTTTTAAAGAATGACCAGGCATCCTTAACTGACGGGATGAGGTCAATATCCTTCCAGGATACCCGGGCCAGGTCGATTAGAAAGGCCTGTGTTTCTTCAAAGTAGCCACGCTGTGCCATTGATGACAGCTTTGCACACTCTTGTGGGCTTTTTAAAATGGGTTCTGAAAGGGAGAAAGCACCATGAACGCCCATTAGATCTGCTAAAGGAAAATAACCCCCCCCACCATGGACGCCCATTAGATCTGCCGGATATCAGACAAATTAAAGGAAAATAAACCTCCCCCACCATGAACGCCCATCACATCTGCCGGATATCAGACAAACTAATGGAAAATACCCCCCACCATGGACGCCCATTACATCTGCCGAAGATCAGACAAACTAATGGAACCCCCCACCATGAACACCCATTAGATCTCCCTGATATCAGACAAACTAAAGGGAAAGTAACCCCCGCACCAACTTAGCTTAGGGAGTGAAAATAAATACGGAGCTAACCAAACAGGAAGACGAGATAAAAAGCCTTCCCAACTTAACCTGTTGAGTGTAGGGGGCAGTATTTTGATGTTTGAATGGAAAACGTACCCAAATGAAACAGCCTATTTCTGAGACGCGATCACATCCCGTCATGGCTTGGTGTCACCAGAGTTTTGCATGCGCAACAGCTTGGAGCAGACATTTTCTCTCTCTCTCCTATTGAAAAAGCTATAGTCCGGTTGAAATATTAGCAATTATTTATTGTAAAAACAACCCGAGGATTGATTATAAAAAACGTTTGACATGTTCCTACGAACTTTACGAATACTATTTGGAATTTTCGTCTGCCCGTCATGACCTGCACGAGCCTGTGGATTACTCAACAAAACGAGACAACCAAATTGAGGTTTTTGAATTTAAAAATAATCTTTATCGAAAAAAAGGAACATTTATTGTGTAACTAGGAGTCTCATGAGTGCCATCATCCGAAGATCATCAAAGGTAAACGATTCATTTTATTGCTTTTCTGACTTTCGTGACCAATCTACTTTGCTGCTAGCTGTTTGTAATGTTTTGTCTGCTGAGCGAGATGTCCTCACATAAACGCCTTGTTTGCTTTGGCTGTAAAGCTTTTTTGAAATCTGACACGCCAGGTGGATTAACAACAAGCTAAGCTGTGTTTTGCTATATTGCACTTGTGATTTCATGAAAATTAAATATTTTTAGTAATTTAATTTGAATTTGGCGCTCTGTAATTCAGCGGATGTTGACGAAAATGATCCCGCTAACGGGATTGGTGCACCAAGAAGTTAAAGAGGACTCTGTGATGGTCGTAGCAGGACTTGTTGTACTTGTTCCTGTCCTCGGCCGTAGCTTCAGGGTTGTCTGTAATAGTCCTGTGTGCTGTAGCCCTATCCTTTAGTTTATCGCCAACCTCAGAGTTATTTCAGGACTTTTGATTCGGTGAAGCAGCGATGACCGTAACCACGGGGACAACGTTACCATTGTGTGCTGTAGCCCTATCCTTTAGTTTATCGCCAACCTCAGAGTTATTTCAGGACTTTTGATTCGGTGAAGCAGCGATGACCGTAATCACGGGGACAACGTCACCATTGTATTTACTAATGAAGCTGTGGATGGAGGTGGTTAGCGCATCAATGTAATCGGCGGAGTCCGGAAACATATTCCAAGCAGTACTGGAGCATGATATCTGATTCTGGACACCATTTCTCAATGAAGCAAGTCACAGGTACTTTCTGTTTGAGTTTCTGCTTGTAAACAGGAAGCAGGAGTACGGAGTCATGATCTGATTTGCCGAATGGGGGGACGAGGGAGGGCCTTGTACGCTTGTGAGTAGAATATCAGTGGTCTCGGACTTTATCGCCCCTACTGGCATTGGAGACATGTTGATGGAAGTTGGGTGTCTTAATAACTTGCAGACTTGTTTACGTGCAGCAGTGCGTTTTGCTGCTAACCTTACTGCTAACCTTACTTTGCTACCTGACAACTTTACGGTTGTTACTTTTTAATTACCGTTTATATTTTTTTGTTTTTCCCTTTGCACTTCGGACGCTTTATCTGGACGTGGCTCGTCAGGACCTCCAACAGCCGAAGCTCCACATACATACCTACACGTACGCTACAGTCACAGGCGCAGGCCTCCTTATTGTCCCTAGAATTTCTAAGCAAACAGCTGGAGGCAGGGCTTTCTCCTATAGAGCTCCATTTTTATGGAATGGTCTGCCTATCGATGTGAGAGAAGCAGACTCGGTCTCAACCTTTAAGTCTTTATTGAAGACTCATCTCTTCAGTAGGTCCTATGATTGAGTGTAGTCTGGCCCAGGAGTGTGAAGGTGAACGGAAAGGCACTGGAGCAAATCAAATCAAATCAAATCAAATTATATTTGTCACATACACATGGTTAGCAGATGTTAATGCGAGTGTAGCGAAATGCTTGTGCTTCTAGTTCCGACAGTGCAGTAATAACCAACAAGTAATCTAACTAACAATTCCAAAACTACTGTCTTATACACAGTGTAAGGGGATAAAGAATATGTACATAAGGATATATGAATGAGTGATGGTACAGAGCAGCATAGGCAAGATACAGTAGATGGTATCGAGTACAGTATATACATATGAGATGAGTATGTAAACAAAGTGGCATAGTTAAAGTGGCTAGTGATACATGTATTACATAAGGATGCAGTCGATGATATAGAGTACAGTATATACGTATGCATATGAGATGAATAATGTAGGGTAAGTAACATTATATAAGGTAGCATTGTTTAAAGTGGATAGTGATATATTTACATCATTTCCCATCAGTTCCCATTATTAAAGTGGCTGGAGTTGAGTCAGTGTCAGTGTCAGTGTGTTGGTAGCAGCCACTCAATGTTAGTGGTGGCTGTTTAACAGTCTGATGGCCTTGAGATAGATGCTGTTTTTCAGTCTCAGTTGCTTTCAGTTGTTGGTAATCAAGCCTACCACTGTTGTGTCGTCCGCAAACTTGATGATTGAGTTGGAGGCGTGCGTGGCCACGCAGTCGTGGGTGAACAGGGAGTACAGGAGAGGGCTCAGAACGCACCCTTGTGGGGCCCCAGTGTTGAGGATCAGCGGGGAGGAGATGTTGTTGCCTACCCTCACCACCTGGGGGCGGCCCGTCAGGAAGTCCAGTACCCAGTTGCACAGGGCGGAGTCGAGACCCAGGGTCTCGAGCTTGATGACGAGCTTGGAGGGTACTATGGTGTTGAATGCCGAGCTGTAGTCGATGAACAGCATTCTCATATAGGTATTCCTCTTGTTCAGATGGGTTAGGGCAGTGTGCAGTGTGGTTGAGATTGCATCGTCTGTGGACCTATTTGGGCGGTAAGCAAATTGGAGTGGGTCTAGGGTGTCAGGTAGGGTGGAGGTGATATGGTCCTTGACTAGTCTCTCAAAGCACTTCATGATGACGGAAGTGAGTGCTACGGGGCGGTAGTCGTTTAGCTCAGTTACCTTAGCTTTCTTGGGAACAGGAACAATGGTGGCCCTCTTGAAGCATGTGGGAACAGCAGACTGGTATAGGGATTGATTGAATATGTCCGTAAACACACCGGCCAGCTGGTCTGCGCATGCTCTGAGGGCGCGGCTGGGGATGCCGTCTGGGCCTGCAGCCTTGTGAGGGTTAACACGTTTAAATGTCTTACTCACCTCGGCTGCAGTGAAGGAGAGACAGCATGTTTCCGTTGCAGGCCGTGTCAGTGGCACTGTATTGTCCTCAAAGCGGGCAAAAAAGTTATTTAGTCTGCCTGGGAGCAAGACATCCTGGTCCGTGACAGGGCTGGATTTCTTCCTGTAGTCCGTGATTGACTGTAGACCCTGCCACATGCCTCTTGTGTCTGAGCCGTTGAATTGAGATTCTACTTTGTCTCTGTACTGACGCTTAGCTTGTTTGATAGCCTTGTGGAGGGAATAGCTGCACAGTTTGTATTCGGTCATGTTACCAGACACCTTGCCCTGATTAAAAGCAAGTGGTTCGCGCTTTCAGTTTCACGCGAATGCTGCCATCAATCCACGGTTTCTGGTTAGGGAATGTTTTAATCGTTGCTATGGGAACGACATCTTCAACGCACGTTCTAATGAACTCGCACACCGAATCAGCGTATTCGTCAATATTGTTATCTGACGCAATACGAAACATCTCCCAGTCCACGTGATGGAAGCAGTCTTGGAGTGTGGAGTCAGCTTGGTCAGACCAGCGTTGGACAGACCTCATCGTGGGAGCCTCTTGTTTTAGTTTCTGTCTGTAGGCAGGGATCAACAAAATGGAGTCGTGGTCAGCTTTTCCGAAAGGAGGGTGGGGCAGGGCCTTATATGCGTCGCGGAAGTTAGGGTAACAATGATCCAAGGTCTCTCCACCCCTGGTTGTGCAATCGATATGCTGATAAAATTTAGGGAGTCTTGTTTTCAGATTAGCCTTGTTAAAATCCCCAGCTACAATGAATGCAGCCTCCGGATATATGGTTTCCAGTTTGCAGAGAGTTAAATAAAGTTTGTTCAGAGCCATCGATGTCTCTGCTTGGGGGGGGATATATACGGCTGTGATTATAATCGAAGAGAATTCTCTTGGTAGATAATGCGGTCTACATTTGATTGTGAGGAATTCTAAATCAGGTGAACAGAAGGATTTGAGTTCCTGTATGTTTCTTTCATCACACCATGTCACGTTAGCCATAAGGCATACGCCCCCGCCCCTCTTCTTACCAGAAAGATGTTTGTTTCTGTCGGCGCGATGCGTGGAGAAACCCGCTGGCTGCACCGCCTCGGATAGCGTCTCTCCAGTGAGCCATGTTTCCGTGAAGCAAAGAACGTTACAGTCTCTGATGTCCCTCTGGAATGCTACCCTTGCTCGGATTTCATCAACCTTGTTGTCAAGAGACTGGACATTGGCAAGAAGAATGCTAGGGAGTGGTGCACGGTGTGCCCGTCTCCGGAGTCTGACCAGAAGACCGCCTCGTTTCCCTCTTTTCCGGAGTCGTTTTTTTGGGTCGCTGCATGGAATCCACTCCGTTGTCCTGTTTGTAAGGCAGAACACAGGATCCGCGTCGCAAAAAAACGAACCACCCAACGAACCACCCTTGCTGTCTCTGCCTGGCCGGTCACCCCTCTCTCCACTGGGATTCTCTGCCTCTAACCTTATTACGGGGGCTGAGTCACTGGCTTACTGGTGCTCTTCCATGCTGTCCCTAGGAGGGGTGGGTTGAGTGGGTTGAGTCACTGACATGATCTTCCTGTCTGGGTTGGCACCCCCCGTTGGGTTGTGCCGTGGCGGAGATCTTTGTGGGCTATACTCGGCCTTGTCTCAGGATGGTAAGTTGGTGGTTGAAGATATCTCTCTAGTGGTGTGGGGGCTGTGCTTTGGCAAAGTCGGTGGGGTTATATCCTGCCTGTTTGGCCCTGTCCGGGGGTATCGTCGGATGGGGCAACAGTGTCTCCCGACCACTCCTATCTCAGCCTCCAGTATTTATGCTGCAGTAGTTTATGTGTCGGGGGCTAGGGTCAGTCTGTTATATCTGGAGTATTTCTCCTGTCTTATCCGGTATCCTGTGTGAATTTAAGTATGCTCTCTCTAATTCTCTCTCTCTCTCTCTCTCTGTCAGGACCTGAACCCTAGGAACATGCCTCAGGACTACCTGCCCTGATGACTCCTTGCTGCCCCAGTCCACCTGGCCGTGCTGCTGCTCCAGTTTCAACTGTTCTGCCTCCGGCTATGGAACCCTGACCTGTTCACCGGACGTGCTACCTGTCCCAGACGTGCTGTTTTCAACTCTATTGAGACAGCAGGAGCGGTAGAGATACTCTGAATGATCGGCTATGAAAAGCCAACTGACATTTACTCCTGAGGTGCTGACCTGTTCCCCCCTTGACAACCACTGTGATTATTATTATTTGACCCTGTTGTTCATCTATGAACATTTGAACATCTTGGCCACCGTGCTTCTACACCTGCATTGCTTGCTGTTTGGGGTTTTAGGCTGGGTTTCTGTACAGCACTTTAAGATATCAGCTGATGTAAGAAGGGTTTTATAAATACATTTGATTTGATTTATAATCACCGGCAACCAGAACAGCGGCTTCTGGATGTAAGTTTTCCTGCTTGTTTATAGCCTCGTACAATTTGTTAAGTGCCAGCTTGTTATTTTTCTTGTCCTGAGGTGGAATGTATACAACAGTCACGATAACAGCTGAAAACTCCCTTGAGCGGTAGAAGGGTCGATATTTGACCATCAGCTATTCCAAGACGGTCGACACCGTGTGTATATGTGTATTAGGCTTGGGTGGTATCCAGATTTTCATATCGTCATACCAACCATTTTCATATCGTCATACCAACCATTTTCATATCGTCATACCAACCATTTTCATGTCGTCATACCAACCATTTTCATATCGTCATACCAACCATTTTCATATCGTCATGCCACGCGAGAAAAGCCCATTTGCACAAACTAATAGCAAAATGACATAGACGCTGTTAGCTAAATGCTAACGAGCGAAAACGAACATAAACAAATTGCATAGACAGACAAATCCAGCTCATAAAGTTAGCATAGCTAGTAGCTATTAGCTACTGAATGTCATTTTAGACGAGTTTGGACATTTACAAGTGAAAGTGAACGACAGAAAATTGTGAAAGTAAACAAAGCTGTGATGAATGATTTTTTTTTTGAAGGAAGAGATGCATGTGTACACAAAGTAGAGGGCAGACGATTGAAGGAGAAAAGAAAAGAAAACGCTAGTAGGAAGCAAAATGACACTGTAACAATCCAGAGCTCTTTGATGTCTGACAGACACCGAGAGAGAGAGACACCGAGAGAGAGACAGACACCGAGAGAGAGAGAGAGAGACAGACACAGAGAGAGAGAGACACCGAGAGAGAGAGAGAGACAGACACAGAGAGAGAGAGACACCGAGAGAGAGAGACAGACACGAGAGAGAGAGACACCGAGAGAGACAGACACCAAGAGAGAGAGACAGACACGAGAGAGAGAGAGAGAGAGAGAGACAGACACCGAGAGAGAGAAACAGACACGAGAGAGAGAGACACGAGAGAGAGAGAGAGAGAGAGAGAGAGACACAGAGAGAGAGAGACAGAGAGAGAGAGACACACACCAAGAGACTCGGACACACACTCAGGGAGGGACTGAAGGAACACATACACCCACCTGGGATGAGTTTGTCCGGCCCGGTACGGCTGGAGATCTCAGTAAACTCTCGGAGGATCTTGGCAGCTTTCTTTGCCTCCGACTTCATGTTGGATGGGATGGGGTTATTCACTGTCAAGCATCATCTGTCCCCATTTGAGTAATATTCACTGTCAACACACACACACACACACAAGTCCCCATATGATTAGTTAGTAATGTGAAGTGATTGAGTCTTCGGCCAGGAGAGCTGAAGTTCAGCATGTCACACAGTTTAAGAGAATGTTTTCCAGACTGAAAGTAGATAGACTTGCTAGTTCATGGTAACAATGATAAGCTAATGCTATACGGCTATTAGCTAACCTATAACCTATAGCTGGGAATTGCCAAGGACCTCACAATACGATACTATCGTGATACTTAGGTGCCGATTTAATACAGTTCATTCAGAAAGTATTCACACCCCTTGACTTTTTCCACATTTTGTTACATTACAGCGTTATTCTAAAATGGATTAAATTGTTTTTTTCCTCATCAGTCTACACACAATACCCCATAATGACATCACAATACCCCATAATGACATCACAATACCCCATAATGACATCACAATACCCCATAATGACATCACAATACCCCATAATGACATCACAATACCCCATAATGACATCACAATACCCCATAATGACATCACAATACCCCATAATGACATCACAATACTCCATAATGACATCACAATACCCCATAATGACATCACAATACCCCATAATGACATCACAATACCCCATAATGACATCACAATACCCCATAATGACATCACAATACCCCATAATGACATTTTGTTGTGTTACAGCCTAAATTTAAAATGGAATACTTTTCGATTGTTTGATCACTGGCCTACACACTATAACCCGTAATGTCAAAGTGGAATTATGTTTTTAAATTGTTTGTACAAATGAATAAAAAATGAAAGCTGAAATGTCTTGAGTCATGTATTCAACCCTTGTGTTATGGCCTGAATAAGTTCGGGAGTAAATATTTGCTTAACAAGTCACGTAATAAGTTGCATGGACTCACTCTGTGTGCAATAATAGTGTTTAACATGATTTTTAAAGGACTACCTCATCTCTGTACCCCACACATATGTTTTTATATACAGTGCATTCGGAAAGTATTCAGACCCCTTGACTTTTTACACATTTTGTTACATTACAGCCTTATTCTAAAATTGATTAAATTGTTTTTTTCCTCATCAATCTACACACAATACCCCACAATGACATCACAATACCCCATAATGACATCACAATACCCCATAATGACAAAGCAAAAAGGTCACATTTACATATGTATTCAGACCCTTTACTCAGTAATTTCTTGTAGCACCTTTGGCAGTGATTACAGCCTCGAGTCTTCTTGGGTAAGACGCAAAAAGTTTGACACACCTGTATTTGGGGAGTTTCTCCAATTCTTATCTGCAGATCCTCTCAAGCTCTGTCAGGTTGGATGGGGAGCATCGCTGCACAGCTGTTTTCAGGTCTCTCCAGAGATGTTCGATCGGGTTCAAATCCGGGCTCTGGCTGGGCCACTCCAGGACATTCAGAGAATTGTCCCGAAGCCACTCCTGCGTTGTCTTGGCTGTGTGCTTAGGGTCATTGTCCTGTGATTAGTTAGGTATTTAGTAAATAAATAATTAAACCCAATTTTGCATTGCTGGTTCAACTTGTTAGCCAGGGTTCGTTCAGATAACCAAGAATTTACAACTTTCAGATGAGACTGAATTAAGATGACGATTAATATTGACTGCTATTGATGTAAAATATTACTAGGTCTTTAAGAGTTTATTCGGAAGATAACAGCTCTATAAATATTATTTTGTGGTGCCCGACTCTCTAGTTAATTACATTTACATGATTAGCTCAATCAGGTAATATTAATTACGGAGAAATTATTTTAGAGAATAGCATGTCATATCACTTAATCCGGCATAGCCAAAGATACGACAAACAGTTACAGAGTTTAATGAATGGCTGTGATAGGAGAAAACTGAGGATGTATCAACCACAATGCTAACCTAATTGACAGTGAAAAGAAGAAAGCCTGTTTCAGAATACACATATTCTAAAACATACATCATGTTTGCAACAAGGCACTAAAGTAATACTGCAAAAGAATGTGGCAAAGCAATTCATTTACTAAATACCACTCTCCATATTTTCAAGCATCATGTTATGTGTATGGGTTTTTCAGGAAAAAAAAACAAATGGAATAGAGCTAAGCTCAGGCAAAATCCTAGAGGAAAACCTGGTTCAGTTTGCTTTCCATCAGACACTGGGAGATGAATTCACTTTTCAGCAGGACAATAACCTAAACCACATGGCCAAATCTACACTGGAGTTGCTTACGAAGAAGACAGTGAATGTTCCTGAGTTGACGAGTTACAGTTTTGACTTAAATCTATTTGAAAATCTATGGCAAGACCTGAAAATGGATGTCTAGAAATTATCAACAACCAACTTGACAATGCTTGAAGAATTTAGAAAAGAATAATGGGCAATGTAGCACAATCCAGGTGTGTAAACTCTTAGAGATTTACCCAGAAAGACTCACAGCTGTAATCGCTGCCAAAGATGATGCTAACATGTATTGACTCAGGGTGGAAAAACTTATTTAAATTACATATTTTTTTGAAAATGAAAGGCTACAAAAATGTCTTAAAACATGTTTTCACTTTGTCATTATGGATTATTATGTGTAGATGGTTGAGAAGAAAACATTTATTTTAATCCGTTTTGAATTCTGTCTGTCAACAAAATGTGGAATAAGTCCAGGGGTATGAATACTTTCTTAAGGCACAGTAGGTAGAGGTCAGATGTCACTGGAGGGCATCCTATGGTGCGTACCAGGGTTATGGTCCATTCCAATTGTATGTAGAGAATTGATGTATTGATTTGAATTTAATTAACTTTTTTTCTAGCTTTCAAATAGGCACATTCTTCTCCTCTCCTCTGCAACTATTTACCAGGTCCTTAGCGTGTCATGCCCTTAGAGAAACATTTTATGTCTCTATTTGGTTTGGTCTATTTGGAACACGGCAAGGAAGCCCGAGAGGCAGCCCCAATAAATGTTTTGGGGGGAGCACACGGGGAGATTGGCAGAGTCGGGTTATAGACCTGAGCCAACTCCCTGTGCTTACCGTGGCGAGCGTGTACTGGGCAGGCACCATGTTATGCGGTGGCGCGCACGGTGTTGCCAGTGCGCGTTCACAGCCCGGTGCGCTACTTCCCGGCTCCCCGCATCTGCCGGGCTAGGGTGAGCATCCAGCCAGGACGGATGGTGTCGGCTCAGCGCGCCTGGTCTCCAGTGCGTCTCTTCGGCCCAGGATATCCTGCACCGGCTCTGCGCACTGTGTCTCCGTCCTGTGCCAGCGCCCCGCATTTGCAGGGCGAAGATAACCACCCAGCCAGGACGGGTTGTGCAGGCTCTAAGCTCGAGACCTCCAGTGCGCCTCCACGGCCAAGTGTATCCGGTGCCTCTGCCAAGGACAAAGCCTCCTGTATGTCTCTCCAGCCTTGTGAGTCCTGTGCCTGCGCCCAGAACTAAGCCTCCTGTATGTCTCTCCAGCCTTGTGAGTCCTGTGCCTGCGCCCAGAACTAAGCCTCCTGTATGTCTCCCCAGCCTGGTGAGTCCTGTGCCTGCTGCCAGAACCAGGCCTCCTGTATGTCTCCCCAGCCTGGTGAGTCCTGTGCCTGCTGCCAGAACCAGGCCTCCTGTATGTCTCCCCAGCCTCCAGTGATGATCCATGGCACGAAGCCTCCAGTGATGATCCATGACTTCGTGGTCATGGCTTCGTGCCATGGATCATCACTGGAGGCTTCCTGCCCACCCAGGCCTCCAGGGACGGCCTCCAGTCCGGAGCCTCCATACTATGAATGCATCTGTTCTTTTGGTAGTACACATGTCTAATTCCCTCCTTTGTATGAACTCTGAGGATAGTGCCAAAAATAGTCTATTGAAGAAGTACAATCTTTAAAAAAAAATTTTTACCAAATCTTTAAAAAAAAATATTTAAAGCGACGTTCTCCAGTCCGGAGCCTCCAACGACGGTGCCCAGTCCGGGGCCCGCAATGAGAGTGTCCAGTCCATGGCCCGCAACGAGGGTGTCCAGTCCGGTGCCCGCAACGAGGGTGCCCAGTACGGTGCCCACAACGAGGGTGCCCAGTCCAGGGCCCGCAACGATTGTTCCCAGTCCGGGGCCCGCGACGAGGGCACCAGAGGTGCCACCAAAGTGGGGTGAGCCAGTGGTGGAGCGGGACCCAGCCCCACCACAGCCTGTCTCCACCCTCCTCTCCCTCCCAGCCCCACCACAGCCTGTCTCCACCCTCCTCTCCCTCCCAGCCCCACCACAGCCTGTCTCCACCCTCCTCTCCCCCCCCAGCCCCACCACAGCCTGTCTCCACCCTCCTCTCCCTCCCAGCCCCACCACAGCCTGTCTCCACCCTCCTCTCCCTCCCAGCCCCACCACAGCCTGTCTCCACCCTCCTCTCCCTCCCAGCCCCACCACAGCCTGTCTCCACCCTCCTCTCCCTCCCAGCCCCACCACAGCCTGTCTCCACCCTCCTCTCCCTCCCAGCCCCACCACAGCCTGTCTCCACCCTCCTCTCCCTCCCAGCCCCACCACAGCCTGTCTCCACCCTCCTCTCCCTCCCAGCCCCACCACCGCCTGTTTCCACTCTGCTCCTCTTCTTTTACTCTCTCTCTCTCATCTTGTTGATCAACTTCCTGGAGAGGATAGATAGAGGGTTGTTGTGATGATATTGTCAGAGGAGATGAGGGAGGTACGGGGTTACTGTGTTTAGAAATGGATAATATTGTTTCCACAAAAAAACATCCCTCTCTCCCTTTCTCTCTCAATCCATTTTGTCCATCTCTCTCTCATTCTCTATACCTCTCCACCCCCCGTCTCCTTTAGGTCACCGGTCAAATGAACAACCAGAGGACAGCAGCATCGTTCTGTCAGAGGGACACACTGAAATGGGGGGAAGGAAGCCCAGGGGTTTAGTAATAACTAAAATAGCAGTTGGTGAGAACAGAGTGAAAGGCGAACGATGATCATCCATCTTGTGATGCCTTCCAAAAACATCCCGCGCGTGCAAGAGACGATCGGAGGGTCATCACTTGCCCAAGAATAAAGATGACCTTGTCAGTTAAACATCAGACACCTGAGGGTGTGTGTGTATGTGTGTGTGTGTGTGTGTGTGTGTGTGTGTGTGTATATGTGTGTGTGTATGTGTATGTGTGTGTGTGTGTGTGTATGTGTGTGTGTGTGTGTGTGTGTGTATGTGTGTGTGTGTGTATGTGTGTGTATGTGTGTGTATGTGTGTGTGTGTGTATGTGTGTGTATGTGTGTGTATGTGTGTGTGTATGTGTGTGTATGTGTGTGTATGTGTGTGTGTATGTGTGTGTGTATGTGTGTGTGTGTGTGTGTATGTGTGTATGTGTGTATGTATGTGTGTGTGTGTGTGTGTGTGTGTGTGTGTGTGTGTGTGTGTGTGTGTGTGTGTGTGTGTGTGTGTGTGTGTGTGTGTGTGTCTGCTATAGTGATACCATCTGCTGCTCAGCAGTGTTTAATGGTTATCACCTGTAGCTCACGTCAGATAACCATTAGAAGAACAGAACATGAATACATAAACAGAAAGTGACTGACAGGATGGCATTTCAGTCTGGCAGGGCTGTGGGCCTCTTGTTTCAGTCTGGCAGGGCTGTGGGCCTCTTGTTTCAGTCTGGCAGGGCTGTGGGCCTCTTGTTTCAGTCTGGCAGGGCTATGGGCCTCTTGTTTCAGTCTGGCAGGGCTGTGGGCCTCTTGTTTCAGTCTGGCAGGACTGTGGGCCTCTTGTTTCAGTCTGGCAGGGCTGTGGGCCTCTTGTTTCAGTCTGGCAGGACTGTGTGCCTCTTGTTTCAGTCTGGCAGGGCTGTTGTTTCAGGGCCTCTTGTTTCAGTCTGGCAGAGCTGTGGGCCTCTAGTTTCAGTCTGGCAGGACTGTGAGCCTCTTGTTTCAGTCTGACAGGGCTGTGGGCCTCTTGTTTCAGTCTGGCAGGGCTATGGGCCTCTTGTTTCAGTCTGGCAGGGCTGTGGGCCTCTTGTTTCAGTCTGACAGGGCTGTGGGCCTCTTGTTTCAGTCTGGCAGGACTGTGGGCCTCTTGTTTCAGTCTGGCAGGACTGTGGGCCTCTTGTTTCAGTCTGGCAGGACTGTGGGCCTCTTGTTTCAGTCTGGCAGGACAGTGGGCCTCTTGTTTCAGTCTGGCAGGGCTGTGGGCCTCTTGTTTCAGTCTGAAAGGGCTGTGGGCCTCTTGTTTCAGTCTGGCAGGGCTGTGGGCCTCTTGTTTCAGTCTGACAGGGCTGTGGGCCTCTTGTTTCAGTCTGACAGGGCTGTGAGCCTCTCGTTTCAGTCTGGCAGGAATGTGGGCCTCTCGTTTCAATCAGGCAGAGCTGTGGACACCTCTCAGTGCTAATGAAGGATCCCACTCAGTCTTCCCATGGACCCAGACACCAACCCAACATCAGCTGACTGCCCTCTCTCCCTCTCAAACACACACACACAGTTCTCTTTGCCATCAGTGCTGTGGCTGCTGTTACAGGAGGCCTGGGGCTGCACACATGCACAGATCCAGAACCCCAGTGAACTCTGGGCCATCTGTGGATCATGGGTTTAGTTTGTGACTCGACAGTGAACTTGTTGTCTGGTATGTCCAACACCATAACACATTTCTATCAGGGTCACTGAACGGCTCTTAAAAACACATGTGACCGATTCTGATAGGGACTCCTGACTCAAACCGTTTGCCTAAAATCAGAGGTGGCCAATCCTGTGCTCCTGAAGACCTACTGCAAAAGCTGAAGGGTAGTCTCTCAGGGTAGCACCGTAGAGGCCTAGCACACACTCTCTAGCACACATGCACATCTGCTTACGCATGTCTAGAAGATCTATTAGTATATAATGAGAACATCAGGCCTCGGCGGAAGGCAGTCAAACAACAAAGTCATGCTTACACACACACACACACACACATTGAGGACTATCCACTTACTGCTAATACACAGTTAACACACCGCTAACGAACAATCAGAGATTCAGAGAGAGCCAGATAGAGAGAGAGAAATAGATTCAGAGAGAGAGAGAGAGAGATTCAGAGGGAGAGGTTCAGAGAGAGAGAGAGATTGAAAGAGAGAGAGAGGTTCAGAGAGAGAAAAACACTGTATATATAATATGACATTTGTAATGTCTTTATTGTTTTGAAACTTCTGTATGTGTAATGTTTACTGTTAATTTTTATTGTTTTTCACTTTATATATTCACTTTATATATTATCTACCTCACTTGCTTTGGCAATGTTAACACATGTTTCCCATGCCAATAAAGCCCTTGAATTGAATTGAATTGAATTGAGAGATTGAAAGAGAGAGAGAGGTTCAGCGAGAGAGCGAGAGATAGATAGAGAAAAGCTCATGCTTAAGTACATGTTCGAACACACACATTCAAAATGTATCCATTCAAAACACATACAGAGACAAATCTCCAGATGTGTAGGAAATACAGACCTATACCAGTCAGCCTAAGTCCTATACACAGAGTACAGCAACAGGGATGCTAACCCTGCCAACAGCAGTATCATCACCATGACACATCCACACAGAACAGACGCATGCATATGCTTTATGCTTCAATATTCAAACATATTTCGGTGTTGTTTAAACTTACAACTTCTTGTTTTTGTTTATGAATTAGTTTATTTGTCTTTACCAAATACCTGACCTTGTTTACCACTTGACTATCTGCCACCCTGTTTACCACTTGACTATCTGCCACTCTGTTTACCCCTTGACTATCTGCCACTCTGTTTACCCCTTGACTATCTGCCACCATGTTTACCACTTGACTATCTGCCACTCTGTTTACCACTTGACTATCTGCCACTCTGTTTACCCCTTGACTATCTGCCACTCTGTTTACCCCTTGACTATCTGCCACTCTGTTTACCCCCTGACTATCTGCCACCTTGTTTACCCCTTGACTATCTGCCACCTTGTTTACCACTTGACTATCTGCCACTCTGTTTACCCCTTGACTATCTGCCACCTTGTTTACCACTTGACTATCTGCCACTCTGTTTACCCCTTGACTATCTGCCACTCTGTTTACCCCTTGACTATCTGCCACCTTGTTTACCACTTGATTATCTGCCACTCTGTTTACCCCTTGACTATCTGCCACTCTGTTTATCCCCTGACTATCTGCCACTCTGTTTACCCCTTGACTATCTGCCACTCTGTTTACCCCTTGACTATCTGCCACTCTGTTTACCCCTTGACTATCTGCCACTCTGTTTACCACTTGACTATCTGCCACTCTGTTTACCACTTGACTATCTGCCACTCTGTTTACCCCTTGGCTATCTGCCACTCTGTTTACCCCTTGACTATCTGCCACC
>NC_056436.1:8187580-8225080 GCF_018296145.1 Oncorhynchus tshawytscha | reverse complement strand
AACTGTTTGTATGTCCCTGAAGGTCCTTGTGCAATGTGATATTGTAACCTCTAGCCCAATTGTCCTTTGTATATTCGTTATATATAATTGTGTACTTTTTGTATTAATTCGTTGTTAATACAAAAAAAAGGAGTGAAGATGATATACATTCGTCCCTAGTTACCACAGCCACAAAATCAGAAGTCCCCCCCCCTACTCAACCAATCAGTTAAGGGAGTGTGATGATGTGTAATGCAGGTTTATGGTTTGTGGGAAATGACCAATCAGATGAGGGAATGTGGTGACAAGTGTGCCGACAGGCTTGCAAGGGCAGAAGAGAGACATGTAAACATGAGTTGGTCAAGATGGAGATAAACAATTTAATTACACAATTCTGGAAAAAAAAGCTATAAATTACAATTCATACAGTAATAACTGGGAGCTTTTTTAAATATGAGGTTGGAAAATACTAAAGAAAATATGTGAGTATACTTGTCAAGACGAGGAGAGCTGAAGAAGAAAGTGAAATTACCAAGATCACCTGTCTTGTTCAAAAGCCTGTTGAAAGTCTCTCAGAGGAGGATAAATCTGTTCTGTTTGAGCTACAACACAGGTTGGATGATATGTATACACTGAAAGCAGAAGGGAGCCTGTATAAACTGATAGCAGAAGGGAGCCTGTATAAACTGAAAGCAGAAGGGAGCCTGTATAAACTGAAAGCAGAAGGGAGCCTGTATAAACTGAAACCAGAAGGGAGCCTGTATAAACTGATAGCAGAAGGGAGCCTGTATAAACTGAAAGCAGAAGGGAGCCTGTATAAACTGATAGCAGAAGGGAGCCTGTATAAACTGAAAGCAGAAGGGAGCCTGTATAAACTGATAGCAGAAGGGAGCCTGTATAAACTGAAAGCAGAAGGGAGCCTGTATAAACTGAAAGCAGAAGGGAGCCTGTATAAACTGAAAGCAGAAGGGAGCCTGTATAAACTGAAAGCAGAAGGGAGCCTGTATAAACTGATAGCAGAAGGGAGCATGTATAAACTGAAAGCAGAAGGGAGCCTGTATAAACTGAAAGCAGAAGGGAGCCTGTATAAACTGATAGCAGAAGGGAGTCTGTATAAACTGAAAGCAGAAGGGAGCCTGTATAAACTGATAGCAGAAGGGAGCCTGTATAAACTGAAAGCAGAAGGGAGCCTGTATAAACTGAAAGCAGAAGGGAGCCTGTATAAACTGAAAGCAGAAGGGAGCCTGTATAAACTGATAGCAGAAGGGAGCCTGTATAAACTGATAGCAGAAGGGAGCCTGTATAAACTGATAGCAGAAGGGAGTCTGTATAAACTGAAAGCAGAAGGGAGCCTGTATAAACTGAAGCAGAAGGGAGCCTGTATAAACTGATAGCAGAAGGGAGCCTGTATAAACTGAAAGCAGAAGGGAGCCTGTATAAACTGATAGCAGAAGGGAGCCTGTATAAACTGAAAGCAGAAGGGAGCCTGTATAAACTGATAGCAGAAGGGAGCCTGTATAAACTGAAAGCAGAAGGGAGCCTGTATAAACTGAAAGCATAAGGGAGCCTGTATAAACTGAAAGCAGAAGGGAGCCTGTATAAACTGAAAGCAGAAGGGAGCCTGTATAAACTGATAGCAGAAGGGAGCATGTATAAACTGAAAGCAGAAGGGAGCCTGTATAAACTGAAAGCAGAAGGGAGCCTGTATAAACTGATAGCAGAAGGGAGTCTGTATAAACTGAAAGCAGAAGGGAGCCTGTATAAACTGATAGCAGAAGGGAGCCTGTATAAACTGAAAGCAGAAGGGAGCCTGTATAAACTGAAAGCAGAAGGGAGCCTGTATAAACTGAAAGCAGAAGGGAGCCTGTATAAACTGATAGCAGAAGGGAGCCTGTATAAACTGATAGCAGAAGGGAGCCTGTATAAACTGATAGCAGAAGGGAGTCTGTATAAACTGAAAGCAGAAGGGAGCCTGTATAAACTGAAGCAGAAGGGAGCCTGTATAAACTGATAGCAGAAGGAGCCTTTGTCAGATCTAGGAAGAAGTGGCTAGAGGACAATGAATCATTTTTTTTTTCATCTTATTTTTTCAGGTTAGACAAACACCCTTCTAAAATAAAATACAATTCAACAATTAAATGTTAATGGTCTCATCACAGATGATCCCAAATGAATCTTTAAATTTAGCTGCGACTTCTACAGGAATTTATATAGTTCTAAGTATTGTGAGGATTTCTCAACTCTTTTTTTTGACTCTCTGGGGGATGTGAAATCAATTGGGGAGGCTGTGAGGGAACAGTGTGATGACACTATTATAGTTGAAGAGATTATTTATTCTACTAAACACCTTAAACACATCAGGAGACATCAGTCTCCTGGGACTGATGATATTTCTGCTGAGTTTTACACAACTTTTTCTCAACAGTTGGCCCCATTTCTGTTGTAGGTCTTTTTCTGAAAGCATTGCAAATAATGCTTTCCCTCCCAGTTTGACACAAGGGCTGATTACATTAATACCTGAGCCCAAGAAAGACTTGCTTCTCCTCGATAATTGGCGTCCAATCTGTCTGCTCAATAACGACTACAAAATATTAGCCTCTATATATGCAAAATGAAGGCAGTTTGGACTCAATTATAGAAGAGACCTAATCTGACTTCATGAGGAATAGACATATATCTAATAATATCCGACTGGTGTTAGACCTTATTGACTATTCTGATCTAATCTTCGAAGATCGTTTTATTGTCTTCTTGGACTTTTATAAAGCCTTCGATACAGTGGAACATGAGCTTCTTCTTCTTCTTTGGTAATTATTTTGTAGTACTATTAAAGCTTTTGGGAATAGTTCCATTAAATTAAAGCATGGTACTTCTCCTAGATTTGATTTGAAACGAGGACTTAGGCAAGGCTGCCCAATTTCGCCTTACCTCTTCCTGCTTGCAACCCAACCTCTTACAAGTTCTGTTAAATCCAACGATATAAAAGGGATCTCTATTGCTGACAGAGATATTAAAATGGATGTCTATTACTGACAGAGATATTATCATCAGCCAGCTTTTTGAAAGATGCTGACCAGATTCCTAGAGCAGTCAATTTTTTGCCTAAACCTTAATAAGTGTGTTTTGTTTGCTGCTAAAGACTGTGTGATACCCTCTACATGCAATATTCCAGTCAAGGAAAAAGTAGCGTACCTTGGGATTACAATTTCTAATGATCAACAGAAAAGATGCTCATTAAATTTCATACCTATTATTGAAAAACCAAAAAGAAGTTGAACCGTTGGTTGCAGAGGGATTTATCCTTGAAAGGTCGAGTATTGCTTTCTAAAGTTGAAGGTATCTCCAGACTTACTTTTGCAGCCCAGTCCCTGCATACATCCCAGTCCCTACATACAGCCCAGTCCCTACATACAGCCCAGTCCCTACATACAGCCCAGTCCCTACATACAGCCCAGTCCCTACATGCGTTTCAACTTCATCTGGAAAAATCGTAGACATTATACTAGGAAATCTGTCGTTATGAACACAGATGATTATGGGGGTCTCAATTTTTTAGATTGTCCAACTTTGAATAATAGTTTTAAGATAAATTGGGCTAAACATTTCTGAAAGAATCCAAATTCAATTTGGAATTTCATCCCTCATTATATCTTCTCCCGTTTTGGTGACTTCAATTTTACGTTACTTTGTAACTATAACATTGATAAGATTCCTACAAAATGATCTGCTTTTCATAGACAAGTGTTCGTAGCGTGATTGTTAATATATAAACATAATTTTCCCCCTCATAGGTATTTCATTTGGAACAATAAGGACATTTTGTAAAGAAACAAGTCTTTATTTTCTAAGAACCGGTTCAATAATCCTGTTGGTGAGTCAACATTTTAATGCAGAAGGATTGTTACTCAATTATGAGGATTTTTTAAATCTTGTTACAATATCCCTGTTACACCTAGAGAGTTCGCCATAGTCTTTGATGGTCTTCCATCTGGAACTCTCATGTTATTTAGAGGTGTAACCAGACCTCACCTTCTTGACCTACCCTCGCTTGATCCAGTTGACTCACCGATAGGAAAAAATGTGTTTCTCCCTTAGAACAACAGATCTATAGGTGCTTTATTTCAAAGGGAGATTGTATCCATTCCTTATGTCACAACTTACTAGAATACATTTGTCAGTAAATATCTGTTGGAAAAAAGTATGTTTATTACCACACAAATACCTGTTTGTTAACAAGGTCAAAGAGGTCTCTTTCAGAATGATCCATAAATATTACCCTGCGAATAAATTACCTGAAGAAACTCAAAAAAGACATTAACATTAACTGTACTTTTTGTGTTGAGCATCCAGAAACAGTTTTGCATTTATTTTGGTCAAACTTCATCTGGACTTCATCTCGACTTCATCTGGAAAAATCGTAGATATTAAATGAGGAAATCTGTCGTTATGAACACATATGATTATGGTGGTCTCAATTTTTTTGATTTTCCTACTTTGAACAATACTTTTAAGATAAATTGGGCTAAACATTTCTGAAAGAATCCAACTTCAATTTGGAATTTCATCCCTCATTATATCTTCTCCTGTTTTGGTGACTTCAATTTTATGTTACTTATAACTATGACAATGATAAGATTCCTACAAAATTATCTGCTTTTCATAGACAGGTATTCTTAGCTTGGTCTTAAAGAATCTAACTTCAATTTTGAATTCCATCCCTCATTCTCTTTCAGAATGATCCATAAGTATCCAGAAACAGTTTAACTGTCATGTTCGTTATAAGGATCGGACCAAGGCGCAGCGTGGTATATGTACATTCTTATTTATTTAAAAAATGAAACACTGAGCAAAATACAAAATAACAAAATGAAATGTGAAGCTATACAAACGAGTGCTGACAGGCAACTACACATAGACAAGATCCCACGAAACGCAAAGGGGAAATGGCTGCCTAAATATGATCCCCAATCAGAGACAACGATACACAGCCGTCCCACCCTGACCTAACCAAAATATAAAGAAAACTGAGATATCTAAAGGTCAGGGCATGACGGTAACCCCCCCCCCAAAGGTGCGGACTCCCGGCCGCAAACCTGAACCTATAGGGGAGGGTCCGGGTGGGCGCCTACCCTCGGTGGCGGCTCCGGTTCTAGACGCAGCCCCCCCTCTTTACGCTGATCCCTCCGCCTTTGTAGAACCGGACAATGGATCATCACCGGAGAGTCTGGACTGTGGATTATCGCCGGAGGCCCAGGACTGGGGACCGTCGCTGGAGACCCCGGACTGGGGACCGTCGCTGGAGGTTCAGGACTGGGGCCCGTCGCTGGAGGTTCTGGACTGGGGACCGTCACTGGAGACCCCGGACTGAGGACCGTCGCTGGAGGTTCCGGACTGGGGACCGTTGCTGGAGGTTCCGGACTGTGGACCGTTGGTGGAGGTTCCGGCCTGTGGACCGTCGGTGGAGGTTCCGGACTGTGGACCGTCGGTGGAAGTTCCGGACTGTGGACCGTCGGTGGAGGTTCCGGACTGTGGACCGTCATTGGAGGTTCCGGACTGTGGCGTGTCGTTGGAGGTTCTGGACTGTGGATCGTTGGTGGAAATTCCGGACTGTGGACCGTCATTGGAGGTTCCAGACTGTGGCCTGTCGTTGGAAATTCTGGACTGTGAAACATCGCCGGGAGCTCTGGACTGGGAACTGTCGCCGGAAGCTCTGGACTGGGAACTGTTGCCGGAAGCTCTGGACTGGGGAGGCGCACTGGAGACCTGATGCGTGGTGCCGGCACTGGTGGTACCGGGCTGAAGACACGCATCTCACGGCGAGTGCGGGGAGCAGGCACAGAACGTACTGTACTGTGGAGGTGCACTGGAGGCCTGGTGCGTAGAGCTGGTACAATGCGTCCTGGCTGGATGCTCACTTGAGCCCGGCAAGTGCGGAGCGCTGGCACAGGACGCACTGGGCTGTGCAGACGCACCGGAGACACAGTACGCAGAGCAGGCGCAGGATATCCTGGTCCAAGGAGGTGTACTGGAGACCAGGAGCGCTGAACCGGCACCATCCGTCCTGGCTGGATGCCTGTTCTGGCCCGGCAAATGCGAGGAGCTGGAATAGAGCGCACCGGGCTATGAATGCGAACTGGAGACACTGTAACACAGTGTCTGACCAGTCACACGCTCCCCACGGTAAGCACAAGGAGTTGGCTCAGGTCTCCAACCTGACTCCAGCCAATCTCCCCGTGTGCCACCCCACCAAAAAAAATGATGGGGCTGCCTCTCGTGCTTGTCTCATTGATACAACTCCTTGTAATATCGCCGTTCCTCTTTTGCTGCGTCTATCTCCTCCATACTCCCCAGCCTCGTCCAGGGTCTTGCTCCATCCAGAATCTCCTCCCAGGTCCATTCCTCCTGAACACGCTGCTTGGTCCATTTTTGTTGGGATCTTTCTGTCACGTTCGTTATAAGGATCGGACCAAGGCGCAGCGTTGTATGCGTACATTCTTATTTATTTAATGAATGAACACTGAACAAACTAACAAAATAACAAAACAAAGCGTGAAGCTATACAAACAAGTGCTGACAGGCAACTACACATAGACAAGATCCCACGTAACACAAAGGGGAAATGGCTGCCTAAATATGATCCCAAATCAGAGACAACGATAAACAGCTGTCTCTGATTGAGAACCATATCAGGACAAAATAGAAATACGAAAGCCCCTAGACCTATAATAACCCTAGACATACAAAAACCCTAGACAATACAAAACTAGCGTACCCACCCTAGTCACACCCTGACCTAACGAAAATATAAAGAAAACAGAGATATCTAAGGTCATTAACATTAACATTAACATTTATTAACATTTATTTTGGCAATGTCTACATGTAAAAAAAGATAAAAAAGATATTCATAGTTTTATAATTGTTAATATTCTTGATGACTTTCGTTTGTTATGGGAGAATGTGCTGCTCGGTTTCCTTAACTATAATAACGATAAAGAAAAACTATTTTACCTCATAAATCTAATTGTGCTAATGGAAAATGTAATATTCATAAATGTAAATTCACTAATAAAACAACACTGTTCTGTGTTTTCTATGAGGAATTTGAGCAGTACTGTCACGACTTCCTGCCGAAGCCGGTTCCTCTCCTTGTTCGGGCGGTGCTCGGCGTCACCGGTCTTCTAGCCATTGCCACTCCACATCTAATTTTCCATTTGTTTTGTCTTGTTTTCCCCCACACACGGTTTATATCCCCTCATCACTCTATGTGTATATTATCCTCTGTTCCTCCCCCCATGTCTGTGTGTGGAATGGTTCGTTACGTTTATTGTGTGACGCGTCAGGCTGTTTTTTTCCGGGTATTGTTTTGAACCCGTGCTATTGTATTGTTGTGCATTATTTTGTGTGACCAGTTCTCGTTTGCCTTTGGCTGGAGTGTTGTGATGCTGTTGCGTCCGTCTGATTTGCTTCTGCTAATTAAAGTTCACCAATCTCTGCTCTCCTGCACCTGACTCCAGTTGACCAGTTGCGCACACAGTCTGACAAGTACATGAAGACCATTCCATTCTATAGTCTTTGTATAATCTATTATTTGTTGTACCCTCTCCTCTATGTTATCATTATGTATTTGTGTACTTCTTGTACTGTTTTTTCTGCAATAAAACAAAAAGAAAAAAAGATAAGAAACATGTTCTTCTGTTACTCCATCAATGACAATTTATTAAGAACCAACCGTTTATAAATGTTAATCGGAGGGCTTATTAAATCTCAGTTTGCTACCTTGACATGATGTTTATTCATGTTACTTATCTTAACCCAAAATAGGTTTACTCGCATATCTGCATTGTTTTTAAAATGGCATGTAGAGAAATCGATCCATCTTGATTATAGATTTTGTATTTTCAATATCCACAAATAATCCACAAGTAAAACGTACACAGTTTGACAAAAATGTTCACAGGTGTTATTTTTTTTATGATGAAAACTTAATCACCGTGTCCCACCCTGATCTATTTTACATGTCCTAGTTATTGTCTCCACCCCCTCCAGGTGTCGCTAATTTTCCCCAGTGTATTTATCCCTGTGTTTCCTGTCTCTCTGTGCCAGTGTATTTATCCCTGTGTTTCCTGTCTCTCTGTACCAGTGTATTTATCCCTGTGTTTCCTGTCTCTCTGTACCAGGGTATTTATCCCTGTGTTTCCTGTCTCTCTGTACCAGTGTATTTATCCCTGTGTTTCCTGTCTCTCTGTACCAGGGTATTTATCCCTGTGTTTCCTGTCTCTCCGTGCCAGTGTATTTATCCCTGTGTTTCCTGTCTCTCTGTACCAGTGTATTTATCCCTGAATTTCCTGTCTCTCTGTACCAGTGTATTTATCCCTGTGTTTCCTGTCTCTCTGTGCCAGTGTATTTATCCCTGTGTTTCCTGTCTCTCTGTGCCAGTGTATTTATCCCTATGTTTCCTGTCTCTCTGTACCAGTGTATATATCCCTGTGTTTCCTGTCTCTCTGTGCCAGTGTATTTATCCCTGTGTTTCCTGTCTCTCTGTACCAATGTATTTATCCCTGTGTTTCCTGTCTCTCTGTGCCAGTGTATTTATCCCTGTGTTTCCTGTCTCTCTGTGCCAGTGTATTTATCCCTGTGTTTCCTGTCTCTCTGTACCAATGTATTTATCCCTGTGTTTCCTGTCTCTCTGTGCCAGTGTATTTATCCCTGTGTTTCCTGTCTCTCTGTGCCAGTGTATTTATCCCTGTGTTTCCTGTCTCTCTGTGCCAGTGTATGTATCCCTATGTTTCCTGTCTCTCTGTGCCAGTGTATTTATCCCTGTGTTTCCTGTCTCTCTGTGCCAGTGTATTTATCCCTGTGTTTCCTGTCTCTCTGTACCAGTGTATATATCCCTGTGTTTCCTGTCTCTCTGTGCCAGTGTATTTATCCCTGTGTTTCCTGTCTCTCTGTGCCAGTGTATTTATCCCTGTGTTTCCTGTCTCTCTGATCCCAGTGTATTTATCCCTGTGTTTCCTGTCTCTCTGTACCAGGGTATTTATCCCTGTGTTTCCTGTCTCTCTGTGCCAGAATGTCTTGTATGTCCAAGTCAACCAGCAGTTTTTCCCTTTTTCCTGCTTTGTATTTACTCCTTTTTCTAGTCCTCCCGGTTTTTGATCGTTGCCTGTTTCTGGACTCTTCTGACCATTTCTGGACTCCCCACTGACCATTCTGCCTGCCCTGACCTCGAGCCTGTCTGCCACTCTGTACCCGCCTGCCTGACCGTTCTGCCTGCCCTGACATCGAGCCTGTCTGCCACTCTGTACCCGCCTGCCTGACCATTCTGCCTGCCCTGACCTCGAGCCTGTCTGCTACTCTGTACCCGCCTGCCTGACCATTCTGCTTGCCCTGACCTCGAGCCTGTCTGCCACTCTGTACCTCCTGGTCTATGTACTGGTTTTTCCTGTTCACGACCATTCTCTTGCGTATTCTGACCATTCTCTTGCCTTTTCCGACCATTCTCTTGCGTATTCTGACCATTCTCTTGCGTATTCTGACCATTCTCTTGCGTATTCTGATCATTCTCTTGCTTATTCTGACCATTCTCTTGCCTATTCTGACCATTCTCTTGCCTATTCCGACCATTCTCTTGCCTATTCTGACCATTCTCTTGCGCATTCTGACCATTCTCTTGCCTATTCCGATCATTCTCTTGCGTATTCTGACCATTCTCTTGCGTATTCCGAACATTCTCTTGCCTATTCCGATCATTCTCTTGCGTATTCTGACCATTCTCTTGCGTATTCTGACCATTCTCTTGCCTATTGGATTAATTAAACATCTTAAACTCCAACCGTCTGCCTCCTGTGTCTGCATTTGGGTCTCGCTTAGTGTCATGATACATTGATAGTTTATTTGGCCCCTCTAGGCACTTACCAAAGTCATTTATTTATTTAACTGAACATAGACTGAAGTCAACCTTTTTGGTAATTCGTATCAGTTTCCATCTCTGTACAAAGGCATGGACTTCAAGCTATGGAAGATGGCAACATATTTAATAATAATAACTGAATGGACCTATATGGCAATATTCTAGACACCGAAAGCTCTTTACAGTGTAAGGGGTAACTCACTACCCGAACCCCACTCTATATAGGGGTAACTCACTACCCGAACCCCACTCTATATAGGGGTAACTCACTACCCAAACCCCACTCTATACAGGGGTAACTCACTACCCGAACCCCACTCTATATAGGGGTAACTCACTGAACCCCATTCTATATAGGGGTAACTCACTACCCAAACCCCACTCTATACAGGGGTAACTCACTACCCGAACCCCATTCTATATAGGGGTAACTCACTACCCAAACCCCACTCTATTAGGGGTAACTCACTACCCAAACCCCACTCTATACCATTAACTCACTACCCAAACCCCACTCTATACAGGGGACACTCACTACCCAATCCCCACTCTATACAGGGGACACTCACCCCCTAACAACATTCTATTGGGGTAACTCACCATTCTCTTGCCCCATTCTGACCATTAACTCACTACCCAAACCCCCACTCTATACAGGGGTAACTCACTACAAAACCCCACTCTATTCAGGGGACACTCACCCCCTAACAACACTCTATACAGGGTAACTCACTACCCAAACCCCACTCGATACAGGGCTCTTGCTAACTCACTACCCAAACCCCATTCTCTATACAGGGGACACTCACCCCCTAACAACACTCTATACAGGGGACACTCATTCCCCTAACAACACTCTATACAGCTCTTGACACTGACCCCTTGCGTATTCTAACAACACTCTATACAGCAGACACTCACCCCCTAACAACACTCTATACAGGGGACACTCACCCCCCTAACAACATTCTTTACAGGGGACACTCACCCCCTAACAACATTCTATACAGGGGACACTCACTACCCAAACCCCACTCTATACAGGGGTAACTCACTAACCAAACCCCACTCTATTGGGGACACTCACCCCCTAACAACATTCTCTATACAGGGGACACTCACTACCCAAACCCCACTCTATACAGGGGTAACTCACTAACCAAACCCCACTCTATACAGGGGACACTCACTACCCAAACCCCATTCTATACAGGGGTAACTCACTACCCAAACCCCACTCGATCAGGGGACACTCAACCCCTAACAACACTCGATACAGGGGACACTCACCCCCCTAACAACACTCTATACAGGGGTAACTCACTACCCAAACCCCACTCTATACAGGAGTAACTCACTACCCAAACCCCACTCTATACAGGGGTAACTCACTACCCAAACCCCACTCTATACAGGGGACACTCACCCCCCTAACAACACTCTATACAGGGGACACTCACTCCCCTAATAAAACTCTATACCATTCTCCCCTAACAACACCAGGGGTAACTCTCAACCTAACTCAGGTCATAGCATGGGAACGTACCCCCCTCACCCCACTCTATACAGGGGGAAACTCAGAACCCCACTCTGTACAGGGGGAAACTCAGAACCCCACTCTATCCAGGGGTAACTCACCCCCCTAACAACACTTTATACAGGGGTAACTCACCCCCTAACAACACTTTATACAGGGGTAACCCACCACACTAACTCAGCTCTACAGCACTATAACTTACCCCCCTAACTCCACTCTACACAGGGTAAACTCACCACCCTTACTCCACTCTATACAGGGGGAAGCTCAGGACCCCACTCCATACAGGGGCAACTCACCCCCCTAACAACACTTTATACAGGGGTAACCCACCACACTAACTCAGCTCTATAGCAGGGGAATTTACTCTTAATCCCAACCGTCTATACCTGGGGTAACTCCATTTGGGTCTAACTCAGGTCATAGCATGGGAACGTTTACACCCCTCACCCCACTCTATACAGGGGCAACTCAAACCCCACTCTATTTAACACCCCACTCTATACAGGGGCAACTCAACACCCTAACAACACTCTATACAGGGGTAACTCAACACCCCACTCTATACAGGGGACACTCACCCCCCTAACAACACTCTATACAGGGGACACTCACTACCCAAACCCCACTCTATACAGGGGACACTCACTACCCAAACCCCAATCTATACAGAGGTAACTCACTACCCAAACCCCACTCTATACAGGGGTAACTCACTACCCAAACCCCACTCTATACAGGGGTAACTCACTACCCAAACCCCACTCTATACAGGGGTAACTCACTACCCAAACCCCACTCTATACAGGGGTAACTCACTACCCAAACCCCACTCTATACAGGGGTAACTCACTACCCAAACCCCACTCTATACAGGGGTAACTCACTACCCAAACCCCACTCTATACAGGGGTAACTCACTACCCAAACCCCACTCTATACAGGGGTAACTCACTACCCAAACCCCACTCTATACAGGGGACACTCACCCCCCTAACAACACTCTATACAGGGGACACTCACCCCCCTAACAACACTCTATACAGGGGACACTAACCCCCCTAACAACACTCTATACAGGGGACACTCACAACCCTAACTCAGGTCATAGCATGGGAACGTACCCCCCTCACCCCACTCTATACAGGGGCAACTCAACACCCTAACAACACTCTATATAGGGGTAACTCAACACCCCACTCTATACAGGGGGAAACTCAGAACCCCACTCTGTACAGGGGGAAACTCAGAACCCCACTCTGTACAGGGGCAACTCAACACCCTAACACCACTCTATACAGGGGTAACTCAACACCCTAACACCACTCTATACAGGGGCAACTCAACACCCTAACACCACTCTATACAGGGGTAACTCAACACCCTAACAACACTCTATATAGGGGTAACTCAACACCCCACTCTATACAGGGGGAAACTCAGAACCCCACTCTGTACAGGGGGAAACTCAGAACCCCACTCTGTACAGGGGGAAACTCAGAACCCCACTCTGTACAGGGGGAAACTCAGAACCCCACTCTATCCAGGGGGAAACTCACCCCCCTAACAACACTTTATACAGGGGTAACTCAACACCCTAACAACACTTTATACAGGGGTAACCCACCACACTAACTCAGCTCTATAGCAGGGGAATTTACTGCTCTAATCCCACTCTATACCTGGGGTAATTCACTACCCTAACTCAGGTCATAGCATGGGAACGTACCCCCCTCACCCCACTCTATACAGGGGCAACTCACCACCCCACTCTGTACAGGGGGAAACTCAGAACCCCACTCTGTACAGGGGGAAACTCAGAACCCCACTCTGTACAGGGGGAAACTCAGAACCCCACTCTGTACAGGGGGAAACTCAGAACCCCACTCTATCCAGGGGGAAACTCACCCCCCTAACAACACTTTATACAGGGGTAACTCACCACCCTAACAACACTTTATACAGGGGTAACCCACCACACTAACTCAGCTCTACAGCACTATAACTTACCCCCCTAACTCCACTCTACACAGGGTAAACTCACCACCCTTACTCCACTCTATACAGGGGGAAGCTCAGGATCCCACTCCATACAGGGGCAACTCACCCCCCTAACAACACTTTATACAGGGGTAACCCACCACACTAACTCAGCTCTATAGCAGGGGAATTTACTACTCTAATCCCACTCTATCCCTGGGGTAACTCACTACCCTAACTCAGGTCATAGCATGGGAACGTACCCCCCTCACCCCACTCTATACAGGGGCAACTCACCACCCCACTCTATACAGGGGCAACTCAACACCCTAACAACACTCTATACAGGGGTAACTCACCACCCTAACACCACTCTGTACAGGGGTAACTCACTACCCAAACAAGACTCTATACAGGGGTAACACCACCCTTACACCACTCTATACAGGGGTAACTCACTACCCAAACAAGACTCTATACAGGGGTAACTCAACACCCCACTCTATACAGGGGTAACTCACCACCCTAACCCCACTCTATATAGGGGTAAGTCACTACTCTAACCCCACTCTATACAGGGGTAACTCACTACCCTAACACCACTCTATACAGGGGTAACTCACTACCCTAACACCACTCTATACAGGGGAAACTCACCACCCCACTCTACACAGGGGCAACTCACTACCCTAACACCACTCTATACAGGGGTAACTCACTACCCTAACACCACTCTATACAGGGGTAACTCACTACCCTAACACCACTCTATACAGGGGTAACTCACCACCCTAACACCACTCTATACAGGGGAAACTCACTACCCTAACACCACTCTATACAGGGGTAACTCACCACCCTATCACCACTCTATACAGGGGTAACTCACCCTAACACCACTCTATACAGGGGAAACTCACCACCCTAACACCACTCTTGTTCATTGCAGCAGCATATTTCTCATTGGCTTTTGATTCTTGAAGAGTAATGGCAGTCTTTCTTCTCCCATTAACAACCTCTGAACATGACTGATGATGATGATAGTGCTGGGACATGATGTGACTGTGTGTACTGGCTTTTGTGGTTTTGAGTGTGCTTGTTTGCACGTGTGTGTGTGTGTGTGTGTGTGTGTCTGTGTGTGGTTGTTTGTGTTCCGGAAAGCATGTGGAATCCTTTCCCAAGCCCTGTCCATGTGGAGTCAAATGTCATGATGTCATAATGCAGAGCCAACAGCCTGATCCTGTGTTGACAGTAGCTGACACATCATTATTCAGGATTTCATGGGATTTCACATGTTGATTTTGGACAAATCCATATTAACTTATACTGCCTTAATGTCAGAGAGAGCTTTCTTATTCCTCCATCCCCCTCCCTTCATCTCCTCGCTCGTCGCTTAAAATAAGACATGTGTAAACACAATACAGTAGGTTTAATCAGAAGTGATCTGTCTCTCTCTAACCAGTGTACAGGCTGGGATAGTTATGTGTTTAGATAAGATGAAATTAGAAAACGTTATTGTCCATTAAGTTTACACAATGGAAATGTGTCTTTGGCGCTCTGGCTTGTTTCCCCATGCAGACCACCCAGGAGCATAGATATCAAGCCATGGGAAGATCTAACAAAGGCTTTTTACATCCAAGCCTTTCTCTATGGTCTGGTCTGTGACAGGGGGATTGAACAGTCCTATCTCTATGGTCTGGTCTGTGAAGGGGGATGGAACAGTCCTTTCTCTATGGTCTGGTCTGGTCTGTGAAGGGGGATGGAACAGTCCTTTCTCTATGGTCTGGTCTGGTCTGTGAAGGGGGATGGAACAGTCCTATCTCTATGGTCTGGTCTGGTCTGTGAAGGGGGATTGAACAGTCCTATCTCTATGGTCTGGTCTGGTCTGTGACAGGGGGATGGAACAGTCCTATCTCTATGGTCTGGTCTGGTCTGTGAAGGGGGATTGAACAGTCCTATCACTACGGTCTGGTCTGGTCTGTGACAGGGGGATTGAACAGTGATATCTCTACGGTCTGGTCTGTGACAGGGGGATTGGAACAGTCCTATCTCTATGGTCTGGTCTGGTCTGTGAAGGGGGATTGAACAGTCCTATCACGGTCTGGTCTGGTCTGTGAAGGGGGATGGAACAGTGATATCTCTATGGTCTGGTCTGTGAAGGGGGATGGAACAGTCCTATCTCTATGGTCTGGTCTGGTCTGTGACAGGGGATTGAACAGTCCTATCACTATGGTCTGGTCTGTGACAGGGGGATGGAACAGTGATATCTCTATGGTCTGGTCTGTGAAGGGGGATGGAACAGTCCTATCTCTATCTGGTCTGGTCTGTGACAGGGGGATTGAACAGTCCTATCTCTATGGTCTGGTCTGTGAAGGGGGATGGAACAGTCCTATCTCTACTATCTGGTCTGGTCTGTGACAGGGGGATTGAACAGTCCTATCTCTATGGTCTGGTCTGTGAAGGGGGATTGAACAGTCCTATCACTATGGTCTGGTCTGGTCTGTGACAGGGGATTGAACAGTCCTATCTCTATGGTCTGGTCTGTGACAGGGGGATTGAACAGTCCTATCACTACGGTCTGGTCTGTGACAGGGGGATTGAACAGTGATATCTCTACGGTCTGGTCTGGTCTGGGGATTGAACAGTCTTATCACTACGGTCTGGTCTGTGACAGGGGGATTGAACAGTCCTATCTCTATGGTCTGGTCTGGTCTGTGACAGGGGGATTGAACAGTCCTATCTCTATGGTCTGGTCTGTGACAGGGGGATTGAACAGTCCTATCTCTATGGTCTGGTCTGTGACAGGGGGATTGAACAGTCCTATCTCTATGGTCTGGTCTGGTCTGTGACAGGGGGATGGAACAGTCCTATCTCTACGGTCTGGTCTGTGACAGGGGGATTGAACAGTCCTATCTCTACGGTCTGGTCTGGTCTGTGAAGGGGGATTGAACAGTCCTATCACTATGGTCTGGTCTGGTCTGTGACAGGGGGATGGAACAGTCCTATCTACTATGGTCTGGTCTGTGACAGGGGGATTGAACAGTCCTATCTCTATGGTCTGGTCTGTGAAGGGGGATTGAACAGTCCTATCTCTATGGTCTGGTCTGTGAAGGGGATTGAACAGTCCTATCTCTACGGTCTGGTCTGGTCTGTGAAGGGGGATTGAACAGTCCTATCTCTATGGTCTGGTCTGGTCTGTGACAGGGGGATGGAACAGTCCTATCACTATGGTCTGGTCTGGTCTGTGACAGGGGGATTGAACAGTCCTATCACTATGGTCTGGTCTGGTCTGTGACAGGGGGATTGAACAGTCCTATCTCTATGGTCTGGTCTGGTCTGTGACAGGGGGATTGAACAGTCCTATCACTACGGTCTGGTCTGGTCTGACAGGGGGATGGAACAGTCCTATCTCTATGGTCTGGTCTGGTCTGTGAAGGGGGATTGAACAGTCCTATCTCTATGGTCTGGTCTGGTCTGTGACAGGGGGATGGAACAGTCCTATCACTATGGTCTGGTCTGGTCTGTGACAGGGGGATTGAACAGTCCTATCTCTATGGTCTGGTCTGTGACAGGGGGATTGAACAGTGATATCTCTACGGTCTGGTCTGGTCTGTGACAGGGGGATTGAACAGTCCTATCTCTATGGTCTGGTCTGTGACAGGGGGATTGAACAGTCCTATCTCTACGGGCTGGTCTGTGAAAGGGGGTTAGGGTCAGTCCAAAATCACTTTTTAATTCTGTCATGGAAAGACATGTATTTCCTATATTCTAAGTCATTTACGGTTTTCATACCTTTAGTTTTCCACGTGGACCATGTTATCGGTTCATTCTGAAAAGCTATACAAGGATTGTTTTATAAGGTTGTGTTTTATAGAACCTGTTTCAAATGATCACCTTTTCGCTCAACATAGACACTTCATATGCGTACTAGCTCCGGGATGGGACAAATGTTCTTTCTATTATATTAGTCACTTAAGTTCAATTACATTTTTCTTAATATAAAATCATATACAGAGCCTTCATAAAGTTTTCTCACCCCTTGACTTTTTCCACATTTTATTGTGTTACATTGTGGGATTAAAATGGATTCAATTTTCATTTTTTTTTGTCAAGGATCTACACAAAATATCTCTGAAATGTCAAAATGGAAGAAAAATTTGAACATTTGTAAAACATTTTTTAAATTTAAATAAAACTACTATATCTTGATTAGATACGTATTGAATCCTCAGAGTCAATACATTTTAGAATCACCTTTGGCAGTGATTACAGCTGTGAGTCTTTCTGGGTACACCTGGATTGTGCAACCTCTGCCCATAATTAGTTCTGTCAAATTGGTTGTTGATCATTGCTAGACAACCATTTTCAGGTCTTGCCATAGATTTTCAAGTAGATTTAAGTCAAACCTGTAACTCGGCCACTCAGGAACCTTCACTGTCTTCTTGGTGAGCCTCTCCAGTGTATATTTTGCCATGTGTTTTAGGTCATTGTCCTCCTGAAAGGTGAATTTATCTCCCAGTGTCTGGTGGAAAGCAGATTGAATCAGATTTTCTTCTAGAATTTTGCCAGTGCTTAGCTCCTTTCCATTTCTTTTTTATCCAGAAAAACTCCCCAGTCCTTAATGATGACAAGCATACCCATAACATGATGCAGCCACCACTATGCTTGAAAATATGGAGAGTGCTACTCAGTAATGTGTTGTTTTGGATTTGCATACATAACATAACAGTTTTTAATCAGGGCAAAAAGTGAATTTCTTTGCCAATTTTTCTTTGCAGTATTACTTTAGTGCCTTGTTGCAAACAGGATGCATGTATTCTGTACAGGCTTGTTTCTGTTCACTCTGTCATTTCGTTTAGTATTGTGGAGTAACTACAATGCTGTTGATAAATCATCAGTTTTCTCCTATCACAGCCATTAAACTCTGTAACTGTTTTAACGTCGCCATTGGCCTCCTTGTGAAATCCCTGGGCAGTTTTCCTTCCTCTCTGGCAACTGAGTTAGGAAAGGATGCCTGTATCTTTGTAGTGACTGGGTGTATTGATACACCATCCAAATGAGTTATTTAATAACTTCACCATGCTCAAAGGTGATATTCACTCATCTACCAATAGGTGCCATTCTTTGCGAGGCATTGGAAAACCTCCCTGTTCTTTGTGGTGGAATCTGTGTTTGAAATTCACTACTCGCCTGAGTGACCTTACAGATAATTGTATGTGTGGGGTATAGAGATGAGGTAGTCATTCAAAAATCAGGGTATGTCCATGCAGTCCATGCAACTTATTATGTGACTGGTTAAGCCTGTTTACAGCTGAACTTATTTAAGCCATAACATCAGGGGTTAAATACTTATTGACTCAAGACAGTTCAGCGTTTAGTTTTTTAAAAATTAATTTGTAAACATTTAGAAAATCATAGTTCCACTTTGACGTTATGGGCTGGTGTGTAGACCAGTGACCCGACATCTGTAACAAAACAAAATGTTGAAAACGTTAAGCTGTGTAAATAGTTTCTGAAGGCACTGTAATTCCACTTTGACATTATAGGGTATTGTGTGTAGTCCAGTGAACAAAAAGCAATCCCTATTTAATCAAATTTTTTGAAATTCAGACTGTAACACAACAAAATGTGGTTTGTTATGATGTTAGTGAGAGGAAGCAGGTTTTTATGATGTTAGTACAAATCTGTAGGCCCTTAAAATCTGTAGGCCCTTAAAATCTGTAGGCCCCAACAGTGTTCTGTCGTATGTGTGACCCATCATCACCACACCAGGAGAGAACAGCTATCCCAAGCTCACACACACACACACACACACACACACACACACACACACACACACACACACACACACACACACACACACACACACACACACACACACACACACACACACACACACACACACACACACGGTAGGGTACGTAACCCTATGCCACCCCATTGTGTAGTATTTTCACTTTGAACGAAGACGAGAGGGTTTTTGGGCTACTTCTAAGTTGCACTGGTGCCACCATGGCATTTCTCTTTAATTTTGTTTTTACTGTGACCTGCTACTGATGACTATCAGACAGGCTGTAGCTGAGTGAGTGAGTTAGTGTGTGGTATGGAGAGAGTGCTGCAGCAGGCATTCGTGATGTGAGAATAACACATGAACTAGCTAGCTACATACTTCTCCCTCATAATTGTTGTTCTCCTCGTTCCTTGTATCCTGACCAAGTCCTACCAATCATTACCGGAGCCAACACAGCAAGGGAGGGAAAGTGGTAGATAAACATCCAACATTTTCAGAGATCAATCAATCAAACAATGTGCTTTCTCTCTGGGTGTGTAGCCTTGAAATGAAGGTTGTCAATTAAAAACAAATATGTCTGGGACAGTTCAAACTGACTCTGGGAAAATAGATCCAAAATTCATACAAGTACTGTACATATTATATATATTTTTTGCAGTTTCACGTGATAGAGATCTAAAGATGCGAAAATAATGTTTTAATTGATTTTATCCCCCATATATATTTTTTATCAATCGATATATATTATATATTTTCCTTTGTTATTTCCCCCTAACCCTTCCACCCTAATTGGAGTAAACTAATGGACAACAACACTTAGGGTTCTACTTCCAGTTTATACATTTTACGGATACAGAATATTTTGCGTTAGTTTTCTTTTGTTTGTTTTTTAGTCCCATCCTTCAGCTCCCCTCAACCCCCTTCCTATCTATCTCTGAAGAACAAGTAGTTTTGACTTCTATTTGCCATAGTGGTTAGAGCGTTGGACTAGTAACCGGAAGGTTGCAAGTTCAAATCCCCGAGCTGACAAGGTACAAATCTGTCATTCTGCCCCTGAACAGGCAGTTAACCTGCCGTTCCTAGGTCGTCAATGTAAATAAGAATTTGTTCTTTAAAACTGACTTGCCTGGTTAAATAAAGGTAACATAAATAAAATATATTCTCTTAAACTGTCGTGTTTTACTAAAGTTCTCAGCCTTTCTATTCTTGTAGTTTCTACAGATTGTAAATTCAAGATACATTTTTTTAAAGAGTATTATTATGTTATTGATCAATTGACTATGACTTTTCAGATCACCCAGTAGTGCTATTTGCAGAGTTAACTCCAGGTAAATGTTGCAGTTCTTCAGCCAATCTTTGAACCTTGCGACCAAAAACAAGCTACATTTGAACAGTACCAAGACAAATAAGCTTTGCACACCTGTATTTGGGGAGTTACTCCCATTCTTCTTTGCAGATCCTCATAATACCGCATAATGACAAAACAAAGACAGGTTTTTAGACATTTTTTGCAAATTTATAGAATTTTTTAAATTTAAAATATCACAATTACAAAAGTATTCAGACCCTATACTCAGTACCTTGTTGGAGCATCTTTGGCAGCAATTAAAGCCTTGAGTCTTCTTGGGTATGACTGTTATGAAAATTATGTTCTCAATGTTCATAAACTGAACTTCAATTAAATACTCAGCCTGTAACCCAGAATTTGTAAGAAACTGGTTGAAATGAAACAGACGATGATAGACAAAAAGCTTATTCACAAGAGTTAGTTGTACAAATCATTTTATACTAGCTCCTGACGCACATACTCACACAAACAGAATTCATACGCACATATATTTGCACACAAACAGTAGGTATCCTACGCACATACTGTCCTGCTACCCAGCCGACAAAGATTAGGGACCGTGAGAATCACTCCCTGTCCTTTCCCAAATCTCTCAGTGGCCCCCAGCCAAGGTCGGCACCAAATTCTGCTCAGTCTGTTTTTAAGACACCATAAAGACATAAACATTAGCTATATTGTTTTACCCTAATTCTGACATTTATTAATTATAATTTTATACATTCTAATCAATTCCATACAATTATATGGTTTCAGGGTGGAATATTCTGATCATTCAATTAACAGATAAATCCCATTAACAATGACGCAACAAGCTTGGCGCACCTGTAATTACTCCCAATCTTCTTTGCAGATCCTCTCAAGCTCTGTCTGGTTGGACGGGGAGCATCGCTGCACAGCTATTTTCAGGTATTTCCAGAGATGCTCGATCGGGTTCAAGTACGGGCTCTGGCTGGGCCTCTCAAGGACATTCAGAGACTTGTCCCGAAGCCACTCCTGCGTTGTCTTGGCTGTGTGCTTAGGGTCATTGTCCTGTTGGAAGGTGAACCTTCGCCCCAGTCTGAGGTCCAGAGTGCTCTGGAGCAGGTTTGCATCAAGGATCTCTCTGTACTTTTCTTCGTTCATCTTTCCCTCGATCCTGACTAGTTTCCCTGCCGCTGAAAAACATCCCCACAGCATGATGCTGCCACCACCATGCTTTACTGTAGGGATGGTGCCAGGTTTCCTCCAGATGTGATGCTTGGCATTCGAGCCAAGAGTTCCATCTTGGTTTCATCAGACCAGAGAATCTTGCTTCTCATGGTCTGAGAGTCTTTAGGTGCTTTTTGCCAAACTTCGAGGGGGCTGTCATGTGCCCTTCTGTCTGGCCACTCTACCATAAAGGCCTGATTGGTGTACTGCAGAGATGGTTGTCCTTCTGGAAGGCTCTCCCATCTCCACAGAGGAACTCTGGAGCTCTGTCAGAGTGACCATTGGGTTCTTGGTCACCTTCTTAACCAGGCCCTTCTCCTCCGATTACTCAGTTTGGCCTGGCGGCCAGCTCTATGAAGAGTCTTCGTGGTTCCAAATTTCTCCATTTAAGAATGATGGAGGCCACTGTGTTCATGGGGACCTTCAATGCTGCAAAAAAGTTGCTACCCTTCCCCAGATTTGTGCCTTGAAACAATCCTGTCTCTGAGCTCTACGGACAATTCCTTTGACATCATGGCTTGGTTTTTGCTCTGGCATGTACTGTCAACTGTGGGACCTTATATAGACAGGTTTGTGCTTTTCCAAATCATGTCCAAAAATATTAGCTAAAGTTAGTGAGCTAGCTAGCTAGCTAATGTAAGCCAACTTTTGGCTAGCTCATGGTACAATGGTACATCATCAAATGTTGAAACAGGCCAAATCCTGTTGAAACAGGACAAAACAAAACATTTCTGTACACACAAGAGGTGTTAGATACTGCTACCTGACAGATAGCTAGAGGCCAGCTAGAGCTGAACTGGCTGTGGTAGCTACTAGCTAGCTATCTAGCTGCTAATAGTTCATTCATTTCAGTGGAAAGGGGATGAAACATTAGCTAACATAACATGTCAGTTACACTTCTAGCTCAGCACTGGGGTTAAATAAAAACAATTGTGTCAAACAGCATTTACCTTGCCAGCTAGATTATTCAACTAAAGAGTAGCCAGTTTCTGCTCTGCTTGCTTTTACAACTCGGAGGAAAAGCGCAACACAGGCAGACAATCAGCTGCCTCATTTCTCCCATGCTGTTCCTATACACTAGCTTTTTTAGAACCAGTCAGACTTATCGCACACTCTTTGGTGTCCTTGTGGTCCCACATCCAGCCGTCTAAAACAGCCTAAGCAGGTGTCTGCATGGTCATAAAAGCACACCGGTCCCGCGTTTTGTATCACACTGCAGTAATAAAACTGGGGGTGGGTAAAGTGCTTGATAAGAACCTTTTGTTCATACAGAATAGAAGTATTTTCCCTTTTCCTGATTCAACTTGAGAAATTAACATACAATTACATTGAGTTAGAATCATTTCTATGAAAACTTGCTGACAAGTATTTTCTTTAACGCTCATACAGTATTCATATATATTTTTTAATGAGTTATTCAAGTCGAATCCCAAGTAGAAAGGGTCAAGTCTCGAGTCAAGTTTCAAGTAGAACAGGTCGAGTCTCAAATCGAGTCCCAAGAAGAAAGGGCCAAGTCTCGAGTCAAGTCAAAGTCGTGCATTCTAAGAGCAAGTCAAGTCGAGATACAAGTTAATTTCTTCGGTCGAGTGACGGAGACTGTGTGCCACAAAATGAGTGACAAAACTTTACAAATCCAAATACTTTCAAGTCATCGGTCTCAAGTCAAATTCAAAGTCATGAGTCATCGGTCTCAAGTCAAATTCAAAGTCATGAGTCATCGGTCTCAAGTCAAATTCAAAGTCGAGTCATGAGTCTTGAGGCTCCAAAGCCAAGTTACATGATGCTATTGTTAGATTCCTTTGAGTACGAAACAATCTGAATACAGAAGATGCTAGCTAGCTAGCTAAGTAGCTTGAACATTGAACACACAAAGGTTACCAGCTAACGTAGCTAGCAGGCTAAAAACGGAACTCTTCTCTCATCTCTCCACTTCTCCTTTTCATATTTTGGATGAGCTGGCTTGTTGTGTGTGCCTTGACAATCTGTCACCAAGGTAGCCACACACACACACACACACACACACACACACACACACACACACACACACACTAATGAGTCATTGAATATAAATCACAGAGTCAAACAATGCCACAGCCAGCACACACACACACACACACACACACACACACACACACACACACACACACACACACACACACACACACACACACACACACACACACACACACACACACACACACACACACACACTGCTCATCCCTCCCACATATTACACATAATATACCACTCCTCTTGCCCCGTGCCCAGAGAGCCTAGTACCTCCCCCTGGTCAACTTGTTCAGGACACGTATACACACACACACACACACACACACACACACACACAGAAGTTACCTGTGTCTGAGTTGCAATGTACTCGCTGCTCCCATCTGGTTGACTGTGACCACACCCCCGACCTGCCAATCATACACACCCAGGTATGTCAGAAATGCAACAAGTGTCTTTTCCTGCTGCAGTGTGTGTGTGTGTGTGTGTGTGTGTGTGTGTGTGTGTGTGGCTGGCTGGTAAAAGCAACGGTGTATGTCTGATGTCCTGCTAACCAATGTGTTCGTTTCTAGTGGACTGGATCTATCTAGTGGACTGGATCCATCTAGTGGACTGGATCCATCTAGTGGACTGGATCTATCTAGCGGACTGGATCTATCTAGTGGACTGGATCCATCTAGTGGACTGGATCTATCTAGCGGACTGGATCCATCTAGTGGACTGGATCCATCTAGTGGACTGGATCTATCTAGTGGACTGGATCCATCTAGTGGACTGGATCCATCTAGTGGACTGGATCTATCTAGTGGACTGGAATCATCTAGTGGACTGGATCTATCTAGTGGACTGGATGCTGTTCCTTAATGTTGAATTCTAGATTCTACAGTCAGTGTTCTCTCGCACACACCTATTTCAGGTTTGTGATTACTCACATCTCACACCATGATGACTGACAACCTGGCTATGTGTGTGTGGATGATGAGAGAGAGAGAGAGAGAGAGAGAGAGAGAGAGAGAGAGAGAGAGAGAGAGAGAGAGAGAGAGAGAGAGCGAGCGAGAGAGAGAGCGAGAGAGAGAGAGCGAGAGAGAGAAAGAGAGCGAGAGAGAGAGAGAGAAAGCAATCTACATGTATTCCTGTCCCTGAAGTTGTTAATGAACACTGTCAGCCCTAGGAAAGCATCACCATGGTCAGCCCTAGAAAAGCATCACCATGGTCAGCCCTAGGAAAGCATCACCATGGTCAGCCCTAGAAAAGCATCACCATGGTCATGGAAATGGCTGCCTGTTACTTTAAGACTAGTGAGCTACTTGAGGAATGCCTCAGATACCTTCTGACTTCAGTGCCCATACCTCACCTCCCACTGAAACCTATGCAGTCTCCTTCCTCCTGAAGTGTGCACTACTTCGCAGAAATCTAGAAACGTTGAGTTGGTAGAAAGAAATAGTTATATAAGTTTCCACCATATTTATTTTACCGGCCATTTCCTTTAAATTCATTGAAGGGAAGTGAACAAGAGCTTTAAGAGGAAGGAGAGATAATTGAGCCACAGACAAGGACTGTTGTCCAAGGGATCATCAGAACATGCTGCTAAGACTCCTACAGAAATGGTTCAATGTTAAGTCGAGAGTATTGCCTTTGTCCAGCTCGGTGTCAAAGCCCCACTATTTAGCCAGCTAACGGCTAGTATGCTTAATTTCAGACATTTTTAGAGGTAGCACTTGAATGCTGGGGAACACAGGAGGTCAGGGGAAGAGAAGGGGTTTAGTGATGGGAAGAGGGGGAGAAGAGAAGGGGTTTAGTGATAGGAAGAGGGGGAAGAGAAGGGGTTTAGTGATGGGAAGAGATGGGGAAGAGAAGGGGTTTAGTGATGGGAAGAGATGGGGAAGAGAAGGGGTTTAGTGATAGGAAGAGATGGGGAAGAGAAGGGGTTTAGTGATGGGAAGAGATGGGGAAGAGAAGGGGTTTAGTGATGAGAAGAAAAGGGGGTTAGTGAGGGGAAGAGGGGGAGAGAGGGGGTTAGTGAGGGGAGGAGATGGGGAGTGAGGGTGAGAGGGGAGGTAGTGAGGGGAGGAGATGGGGAGTGAGGGCGAGAGGGGAGGTAGTGAGGGGAGGAGATGGGGAGTGAGGGCGAGAGGGGAGGTAGTGAGGGGAGGAGATGGGGAGTGAGGGCGAGAGGGGAGGTAGTGAGGGAAGAGATGGGGGAGTGAGGGCGAGAGGGGTGGTAGTGAGGGGAGGAGATGGGGGAGTGAGGGGAGAGAGGGGGAGTGAGGGGTAGAGGGGGAGTGAGGGGAGAGAGGGGGTTAGTGAGGGAGGAGATGGGGAGTGAGGGCGAGAGGGGAGGTAGTGAGGGGAGGAGATGGGGGAGTGAGGGCGAGAGGGGAGGTAGTGAGGGAGGAGATGGGGAGAGGGGGAGTGAGGGGAGAGGGGGAGAGAGGGGGTTAGTGAGGGGAGGAGAAGTGGGGGTGAGGGGTAGAGGGGGAGAGAGGGGGTTAGTGAGGGGAGGAGATGGGGAGTGAGGGCGAGAGGGGAGGTAGTGAGTGGAGGAGATGGGGGAGTGAGGGCGAGAGGGGAGGTAGTGAGGGGAGGAGATGGGGGAGAGGGGGAGTGAGGGGAGAGGGGGAGAGAGGGGGTTAGTGAGGGGAGGAGAAGGGGGTGAGGGGTAGGGGGAGTGAGGGGAGAGAGGGGGTTAGTGAGGGAGGAGATGGGGAGTGAGGGCGAGAGGGGAGGTCGTGAGGGGAGGAGATGGGGGAGTGAGGGCGAGAGGGGAGGTAGTGAGGGGAGGAGATGGGGAGTGAGGGCGAGAGGGGAGGTAGTGAGGGGAGGAGATGGGGGAGTGAGGGCGAGAGGGGAGGTAGTGAGGGGAGGAGATGGGGGAGTGAGGGCGAGAGGGGTGGTAGTGAGGGGAGGAGATGGGGGAGTGAGGGAGTGAGGGGAGAGAGGGGGAGTTAGGGGTAGAGGGGGAGTGAGGGGAGAGAGGGGGTTAGTGAGGGAGGAGATGGGGAGTGAGGGCGAGAGGGGAGGTAGTGAGGGGAGGAGATGGGGGAGTGAGGGCGAGAGGGGAGGTAGTGAGGGGAGGAGATGGGGAGAGGGGGAGTGAGGGGAGAGGGGGAGAGAGGGGGTTAGTGAGGGGAGGAGAAGGGGGGTGAGGGGTAGAGGGGGAGAGAGGGGGTTAGTGAGGGAGGAGATGGGGAGTGAGGGGAAGAGGGGGAGAGGGGGTTAGTGAGGGAGGAGATGGGGAGTGAGGGGTAGAGGGGGAGAGAGGGAGGTAGTGAGGGGAGGAGCAGTGGCAGTGAGGGCAAGGGGGGGGAGGGTAGTGAGGGGAGGTAGTGAGGGGAGGTAGTGAGGGGAGGAGATGGGGAGAGGGGGTTTGTGAGTGGAGGAGATGGGGAGAGAGGGGGGTTAGTGAGGGGAGAGGAGGAGAGAGGGGGTTAGTGAGGGGTGGAGATGGGGGAGTGAGGGGTAGAGGGGGAGTGAGGGCGGGAGGGGGTTAGTGAGGGGAGGAGATGGGGCAGTGAGGACAAGAGGGGAGGTAGTGAGGGAGGAGATGGGGAGTGAGGGCGAGAGGGGAGGTAGTGAGGGGAGGAGATGGGGGAGTGAGGACAAGAGGGGAGGTAGTGAGGGAGGAGATGGGGAGTGAGGGCGAGAGGGGAGGTAGTGAGGGGAGGAGATGGGGGAGTGAGGACAAGAGGGGAGGTAGTGAGAGGAGGAGATGGGGAGTGAGGGCGAGAGGGGAGGTAGTGAGGGGAGGAGATGGGGAGTGAGGGCGAGAGGGGAGGTAGTGAGGGGAGGAGATGGGGGAGTGAGGGGGAGTGAGGAGGAGAGAGGGGTAGTGAGGGGAGGAGATGGGGAGAGAGGGGGTGAGGAGAGAGGGGTAATGAGGGGAGGAAATGGGGAGAGGTTTTAAAAAAAAACATTTTATTTATTTATTTTACCTTCATGAACAAGTTCTCATTTGCAACTGCGACCTGGCCAAGTTAAAGCAAAGCAGTGTGACACAGACAACAACACAGAGTTACACATGGAGTAAACAATAAACAAGCCAATAACACAAACAAGTTAATGACACAGTAGAAAAAGAAAGTCTATATACAGTGTGTGCAAAAGGCATGAGGAGGTAGGCAATAAATAGGCCATAGGAGCGAATGATTACAATTTAGCAGATTAACACTGGAGTGATAAATGATCAGATGATGATGTGCAAGTAGAGATACTGGTGTGGAAAAGAGCAGAAAAGTAAATAAAATAAAAACAGTATGGGGATGAGGTAGGTAGATTGGGTGGGTGGGCTATTTACAGATGGACTATGTACAGCTGCAGCGATCGGTTAGCTGCTCAGATAGTTGATGATTAAAGTTGGTGAGGGAAATAAAAGTCTCCAACTTCAGCGATTTTTGCAATTCATTCCAGTCACTGGCAGCAGAGAACTGGAAGGAAAGGCTGTAATGGCATTCAGAGGAGGAAGAAGGATCGGACCAAAGCGCAGCGTGGTAAGTGTTCATTATGTTTTCTTCATTCAAACCAACTGAACACTGAAATACAAAAACAATAAACAATGTGAACCAAACGAAAACCGAAACAGTACCGTGTGGCCAAAACATTCACACGGAAACAAACACCCACAAACCAACAGTGAAACCCAGGCTACCTAAGTATGATTCTCCAACAGAGACAACAGACGACACCAGCCTATGATTGAGAACCATACTAGGCTGAACACAAAAACCAACATAGAAAAACAAACATAGACTGCCCACCCCAACTCACGCCCTGACCATACTAAAACAAAGAATAACATAACAGAACTATGGTCAGAACGTGACAAAGGCGGCCAAATGAGGTGTTGGCTTTAGGGATGATCAGTGAGATACACCTGCTGGAGCGCGTGCTACAGGTGGGTGTTGTTATCGTGACCAGTGAACTGAGATAAGGCAGAGCTTTACCTAGCATAGACTTATAGATGACCTGGAGCCAGTGGGTCTGGCGATGAATATGTAGCGAGGGCCAGCCGACTAGAGCATACAGGTCGCAGTGGTGGGTGGTATAAGGTGATTTGGTAACAAAACGGATGGCACTGTGATAGACTGCATCCAGTTTGCTGAGTAGAGTGTTGGAAGCCGAGGATCGGTAGGATAGTCAGTTTTACTAGGGTAAGTTTGGCGGCGTGAGTGAAGGAGGCTTTGTTGCGAATTAGGAAGCCGATTCTAGATTATCTAGTGGGCTGGATCTATCTAGTGGACTGGATCTATCTAGTGGACTGGATGTATCTAGTGGACTGGATATATCTAGTGGACTGGATCTATCTAGTGGACTGGATCTATCTAGTGGACTGGATCTATCGAGTGGACTGGATCTATCTAGTGGACTGGATCTATCTAGTGGGCTGGATCTATCTAGTGGACTGGATCTATCTAGTGGACTGGATGGGGGAGTGTGGGCGAGAGAGGGTTATTGAGGGGAGGGGATGGGGAAAGGGGGAGTGAGGAGGAGAGAGGGGGAGAGAGGGGTTAGTGAGGGAGATGGGGGAGTGTGGGCGAGAGAGGGTTAGTGAGGGGAGGAGATGGGGAGAGGGGGAGGAGGAGGGGAGAGGGGGAGAGAGGGGGTTAGTGAGGGGAGATGGGGAAGTGTGGGCGAGAGGGGGTTAGTGAGGGGAGGGGATGGGGAGAGGGGGAGTGAGGAGGAGAGAGGGGGTTAGTGAGGGGAGATGGGGGAGTGTGGGCAAGAGGGGGTTAGTGAGGGGAGGAGATGGGGAGAGAGGGGGTTAGTGAGAACTTTCCTAGGGTAGCATCATTCTTGTAACTTCTCTAAAAGTCCTAAAAGTTTACAGAAATTCGCTTTGGAGAATTACTGCTTATTCTCACTTTATTTCCATGAATCTTCCAACCAGGTTTTCAAGATAACCAGCAAAATTTATAAAAATGTTGCAATCCTATTCTTGCCATAACTGTCATCAAATCAAATCAAGCTATTTGTACAGCACATTTAAGGCAAAGCAATGTGTTAGCTAGCTCACTAACTTTAGCTATTAAAAATATACATAAAAAACTTTGAAAATAAAAACTTAAATATTTACTAAACAACAAACAAAGAGGATAAAAACAACAGAACAACAAATAAAACCTGAAAGACTAAAAAAGCCGAAATTAAAAAGGTGTGTTTTAAGATCTTCTTTAGGTTCTCTGACAGGCTATTCCAGAGGCTGGGGGAATAGTAACTAAAGGCTGGGGGAATAGTAACTAACTAATAGTAACTCTTGGTCCTAGGCTTTGGGATAGTTAAAAGGCTGTCTCTCCATGCCTCTTGGTCCTAGGCTTTGGGATAGTTAAAAGGCTGTCTCTCCATGCCTCTTGGTCCTAGGCTTTCGGATAGTTAAAAAGCCAGAGGACCTGAGGGACCTACTGGGTACATAACTTGGGGATTTTAAAACCAACAGTAGAATTTTAAAATTCATTCTAAATCCCACAGGCACCCAGGGCAGAGACTTTAAAACCGGTGTAATGTGTCCTCTCCGCCTGATCTTGGTCAGTGCTCCTGCTGTAGCATTCTGTATGTTTTGCAGTTGACCAATGGCTTTCTTGGGTTGACCAGACAGGAGAGCATTACAGTAGTCAAGCCTGCTTGTAATAAAAGAGTGGATGAGTCTCTCTGTATCAGCCGTAGAGAGAAAGGTCCATAACTTTGGCAATGTACCTCAGCTGGTAAAAAAAGCTATTTTTGGTCATATTCTTAATGTGTGATTCGAAATTGAGTTCAAAATCTAAAATGACACCTCGGTTTTTGACCTGGTCTTCTATTTGTATTGTCTGTGCTTTGACTCCAACAATAAGTACCACGGTCTCGTCTTGATTTAGCAGGAGGAAGATGTAAGCCATCCGAGTATTTAAATCACTAATACAGTCTAATACTAACTAATAATCTCTGGTGATACACAAATGTAAAGTTGTGTATTGTCTGCTTAGCAGTGAAAATCCCGTGCTTTCTGATAACACCGCCAAAGGGTAACAGATATAAACTGAACAGTACCGGACCCCAAACTGAACCTTGGGGAACGCCACGTGATGTCTATTTTCACTGAGTTATGTTTACCAATGTTGACAAAAAAAACTCTTGACCGGTTAAATAGATCCTAAACCAATTTAGAACTGGAACGGAGAGGCCAAACCACCTCTCCAGTCTGTCCAGAAGGACATCATGGTCTACAGTGTCGAATGCAGCACTTAAATTCAACAGTACACGGATAGAGAGTTGCTTGGCATCTGTGTTGGCTCTAAGATCATTTACCACTTTATCTAAGGGTTAGGTGCTGTAGTGGGCACAGAAAAACAGATTAGATTTTTTTTTGGAGGAAGTAATTTATCGGGTAAATCACCATCCAATAAATTACTGGGAGTTTATATATGGAGTGTGCGACTGTCTTTATTTTTTTTTATAGTTGATAGTTTATTCGCCATTAGTCAGCACCTCCACACAAAATCGTTTTTCTGGGTGTGCGCCAGCTCATGTTTTTTATTCTTGGAGTCTTTGTCAACTTTATTGAAATCGCCCAACACAATGATCTGATCACAGTTCTCAAGGATAATAGACAATAGGCAAAAGAAATCAGTAAAGAAAATGGGGCAGTGCTTTGGTGACCTGTACAGGGTTATGGCCCAGCACTGGTGGTTGACATTTAAACAGTATAGCATGATGCTCAAAAGACCCAAATTTGCAAAATGAAATGTCCTTACAGCTGAGAGCATTCGTAAAAAATAGAGGCTGTCCCCCCATCCTGTAGTCCATGGGGGAGGCTTCAATAAGAGCAGCATTACAGTCTGAAGACAGCCATGTTTCAGCGAGAGACATGTAATCGGCTTTGCGCTCTGTAATGAGGTCATTCACGAGAAAGGTTTTTACCAGTGATTGCTCTAACGTTTAAAAGTGGCATATTCAATGACAGTGGGCCACACTGCCCCTGGCACATCTGCCTCGAGGTAAACCAATGGATGATTAACATTACAAACACATTTTCTGACCGTCTCCAATCTATCAGAATGGTAGGAGATTACAGTTTGTATAAACTCACTAGAGGGCAGCGTTAGAAGAACATAAATTAGGTTACTCACAATAACCATAGTGCCATTTCTACAGGAGTCGATATGTTTTCCATGTCCTCTGTTGCTTATTCTGACAGGGAGGACAGGAGCCCTACTAGACCCTTGTCTGTCAGTCTCTAAAACAGTTTGATGTTGCTGGAGGTAATTCTGGAACCACATGCGGTTAGTGTGAATCCCATCTCTTTTCTGCTGGTTGCACAGCAAATAAAAGTTATCATGAAAGGAGGCAATTGGCTGAACTCTTCAGAACCCTTTCGATAGCACGTGAGGGGTCAGAGATAATTATTATCTTCCCTGTGCTAGTGAGTATGTTTAAATGTAAATTGTAGTCCTCCCTCAGTTCCTCAGATGACAATAGACCTTGATTGGTCCACAGACTGTAGACAGGCCAAAATCTTTCACCATCGACCTGCCCACAATGATGGTGCTTGTGACGGAATCTGATGAGGAAGGAAGAAGGGGAGCGAGGATGGAGACGTTGGAGTCTTTGCACCAGCAGCAACAGATGGCGTCGGAAACCCCAGAATGGTGGAAGACCGAGACCCTTCTGCCTTGAGTCAGAGACCTGCTGAACTGTGGTGGCCATGGATGAAGGGTGGCCAGACTACCTCCCCAATCTCCTACGCCTTCCAGTCTCCCTGAGCTGAACATCTGTCTGTTGGATTGGGACAAAACAATGCCATCCAGACTCATCGACACCTTTGCTATATGTCACGACTTCCGCCAAAGTCGGTCCCTCTCCTTGTTCGGGCGGCGTTCGGCGGTCGACATCGCTTTTCATTTTCCATCGGTTTTGTCTTGTCTTCCATCACACCTGACTCCAATTCCATCAATTCCATGTTGTGTATTTAACCCTCTGTTCCCCCCATGTCCTTGTCCGTTTGTTTGAAGTGCTTGTGCATGTTATGCTGGTATTGACCCGGTTTTGTTTGACCCGTTTAGGGTATTGATTCTGTTGACGCTGGTTTATGGCCACTCAATTTCGTCTCTGCGTTATATTGGCATCGAACATGTAACCCTCCCTAGGAGACGGGGTGACCTTGATAATTTATTGTTAAAACGAGAGGCTGCCTGGATCTTTAACTTAAAGACCCTTGCTCCCTTCGGTCTCAACGTAGACTTTGATCTGAAGCCATTCTTGTGATTATTGTGACTTTGCCTTTGTAATTGTTTGTAAGCTTGTGTAGTCAAATGAATTTATGATCGTATGCTATCCATTTGTTGTTTGTATGCTGTTCTTTGTATGACAATTTCATATTTGATAATTAACCAATGATATTTGGCCACTCTTGGCCAAGATTAGACACCTGTGTCTTTTGACACTACATAAATGAGTCATCCCGCAGTGTTTGTGATTGTACCCTGATGAAGACAGCTGGTAATTATGTTGGTAATTACATTTTTGCATCTGAGCTCCTAGAGTGTGCGGCTCTCTTTTATTTTCAAGGTTTATGGTTATTAAACTCGCTGTAAATGAGTTTCCCCTTTCCTGCGCCTGACTTCTCTGCCTCCAGTAGTATGGCATTATACTATAGCATTTATAACTGAGATTCGGTTTGCCTGGGCTACATTATTATACCTTATTTCAACAAGGAACACAGACTGAGACCAAGATCTCTTTAACAGCTGGGCCCTGCATATACATGTTTACACATACAGTTTAGGTACGATGATTAAAACACTATAACAAGACAAAACAAAACCATCACAGATAACACAACAAAATACAGCAACAGATTTCATTTACACACAGGTTATTCTACTAACAGCACAAGAATTTGCATTACCCGAAACAGTTACAAGGAACACAAACATAAAAATCCTCCAATAAATGTTTAAAATGGTCAACAGGGGGACAAGTTGAAGTTTAGTCTGCAGGCTATTCCATAGGCAAGGAGCGTAACAGGAAAAGGCAGCCATATCCAACTCTGTGGAAATCACATGGGCCTCAAGTGTAGTCCATGCTTGAGGCCTGGTTTTAGGAATTCTAATTATAATGTTGATGAGTGATGATAAATAAGAAGGTAGTTTATTCAGAAGTGTTTTATAGACAAACACGAGAGCATGTCATTCGTGTCTCACGGACAGCGAAGTCCAACCCACATTATGATATAAAACACAGTGGTGAGTTCTGTAGCTAGCAACCTTAATAAATCTAATTGCGCAATGATACGTAGCATCCAGCGATTTAAGTGTGGATGCCGTAGAATTTAAATAATATCCTTATAACGTATAACAGACATAAAAGTAGCTTGCATAATTTGTCTTCTATTTGTAGAGGACAAACATGTCCTGTTTCTATAGAGGAAGCCTAGCTTGATTTTTAGACGTTTACAAAGTTCATCAATATGCATTTTAATAGGCTGTTTATCATCCAATCATATCCCTAAGTATTTATATGCAGAGACCTGATTAATTTGAGAACCATCTAAGCTCGTAAGTCCAAGTGTATTTTCACTTTTCAAACTTTTTGAATCTATTGAAAATCATAAAAATGTGTTTTCTTTGCATTTAAAACAAGTTTCAGCTGTATAAAATAGTAATATCTTAAACCGGTGGGCTACCACTGCTTGCGTTAGCCTGCTCAATTTTCATGACGGCTAGCAGCTAACTGCTACTTAACAGGAATCCGGGACACAAATTTACAGTCCCAGCCGTAAAGGCTAACCGCATCAAGGAATCCGTAGCAATAAAAACTTTAGCTATGATTTAAAAACTATTCAATGAAAACGATTTAATGAAAACAACAAATTGAGATTAGACATTAAGATTAGACACTGTTCTGTTGCTCACTCTGATGACATCTTGGTCAGTTCTCTGGACCTCCAACACCCGCATCTGGTCTCTCATTCAAGGATTCCTCTTAGCTTAAGAGGATTCACCATAACCAACCCCTCCTAGCTTCAGAAGATTCACCATAACCAACCCCTCCTAGCTTCAGAGGATTCACCATATCCAACCCTGCTTAGCCTCAGAGGTTTCACCATATCCAACCCTGCTTAGCCTCAGAGGATTCACCATGTCCAACCCTGCTTAGCCTCAGAGGATTCACCATATCCAACCCTGCTTAGCCTCAGAGGTTTTACCAGACCCAACCCTGCTTAGCCTCAGAGGATTCACCATATCCAACCCTGCTTAGCCTCCGAGGATTCACCATATCCAACCCTGTTTAGCCTCAGAGGATTCACCATATCCAACCCTGCTTAGCCTCAGAGGTTTCACCAGACCCAACCCTGCTTAGCCTCAGAGGTTTCACCAGACCCAACCCTGCTTAGCCTCAGAGGTTTCACCAGACCCAACCCTGCTTAGCCTCAGAGGATTCACCAGACCCTGCTTAGCCTCAGAGGTTTCACCAGACCCTGCTTAGCCTCAGAGGTTTCACCAGACCCTGCTTAGCCTCAGAAATTTCACCAGACCCTGCTTAGCCTCAGAGGTTTCACCAGACCCAACCCTGCTTAGCCTCAGAGGTTTCACCAGACCCAACCCTGCTTAGCCTCAGAGGTTTCACCAGACCCTGCTTAGCCTCAGAGGTTTCACCAGACCCTGCTTAGCCTCAGAGGTTTCACCAGACCCAACCCTGCTTAGCCTCAGAGGTTTCACCAGACCCAACCCTGCTTAGCCTCAGAGGTTTCACCAGACCCAACCCTGCTTAGCCTCAGAGGTTTCACCAGACCCAACCCTGCTTAGCCTCAGAGGTTTCACCAGACCCAACCCTACTTAGCCTCAGAGGATTCACCAGACCCAACCCTGCTTAGCCTCAGAGGTTTCACCAGACCCAACCCTGTTTAGCCTCGGAGGTTTCACCAGACCCTGCTTAGCCTCAGAGGTTTCACCAGACCCTGCTTAGCCTCAGAGGTTTCACCAGACCCTGCTTAGCCTCAGAGGTTTCACCAGACCCTGCTTAGCCTCAGAGGTTTCACCAGACCCTGTTTAGCCTCAGAGGTTTCACCAGACCCAACCCTGCTTAGCCTCAGAGGTTTCACCAGACCCAACCCTGCTTAGCCTCAGAGGATTCATCATAACCAACCCTGCTTAGCCTCAGAGGTTTCACCAGACCCTGCTTAGCCTCAGAGGTTTCACCAGACCCTGCTTAGCCTCAGAGGTTTCACCAGACCCAACCCTGCTTAGCCTCAGAGGTTTCACCAGACCCTGCTTAGCCTCAGAGGTTTCACGAGACCCAACCCTGCTTAGCCTCAGAGGTTTCACCAGACCCTGCTTAGCCTCAGAGGTTTCACCAGACCCTGCTTAGCCTCAGAGGTTTCACCAGACCCAACCCTGCTTAGCCTCAGAGGTTTCACCAGACCCTGCTTAGCCTCAGAGGTTTCACCAGACCCAACCCTGCTTAGCCTCAGAGGTTTCACCAGACCCTGCTTAGCCTCAGAGGTTTCACCAGACCCTGTTTAGCCTCAGAGGTTTCACCAGACCCAACCCTGCTTAGCCTCAGAGGCGAGCAAGCAGTGGGATGTAGGTTGCTATGGCTGCTGGCTGCTACCAGGGCTGACATGGTAATAGTGTTAATTCCCCAGTTATGATCTGCCCTGTGTCTCCCTGTGACAGGCTGATGTCTACGTGTGTGTGTGTTAGCGTTGGCACAAACCCAGCCCTACCGTCAGACCAGCTCTGCTGCAGTTTTGGCACTGCAGCTTGTGGGAGTTCCCTTCAGTGACAGAGCATGCTCACCCACACACACACACACGCGCACGCACGCACACACACACACACACACACACACACACACACACACACACACACACACACACTAACACACACACACTAAGGCAACATGAGCCGATGTTGATAGCCAGGAATCAGCCCACGCTGTAGACATAGACAGTTTCTAGTGTGATCAGGTGCGCCTTCGCATCCCATCAGTATCTATGGAAACATCACATCTACATGTGTGTGTGTTCCTGGATACTTGAGTTGTGATGGTATAGTGTAAAGGCCAGCGTTGGGAAACCCTAATGCTCTGTAGACATGACATGTCTAAAAGTCAGATTTTGTGATCAGAAGATAAATACAGTAGAGAATCAGGGGAAAGGAAGTGTCAACTGTTCGATGTATGAGAGGGCCTGTCGAGACTTCACCACCCAGGTTAACGGTTCGCACTTCTCCTAGGCCTCATTTACAAATGTATTTACGTTTTTGTTAATTAGCAGATGTTCTTATCCTGAGAGACTTATAGGAGCAATTAGGGTTAAGTGCCTTGCTCAAGGGCACATCGGCAGACTTTTCAACGAGTCGTTTCTCTCCCACTCACCATCTCTTTCCCTCTCTCTCCTCTCGTTCTTGGCAGGCCTCCTCCCCTCACACGCGGTGCTCTTTGATGTGTCAGACACTGTGTTTGTGCGTGTGTGACAGGTTATATTGTAGAAAGGGTTTGGGGTGTGAGAGGATAATTGTATGTTTGTATTGAAGTCTGAGTGTTTTCTGATTGTTACCAGCGTGCCTGGGCGCATAGCTTAACACAGCCTCCTTCTCCACCCCTTTGTCAATCCGTCAGCAAATCTGAAACAGGAGAAAGTGTCACCGGACAGAGAGAGAGAGAGACTTGACTCTCGATGTTCTTAATTGAGACATCTTCACTAACACCACAGTCCCCCTGTGAACCCTTAAAAAGAGGAAGGGAAAGAGGGGAAAAGGGAAGTTGAAAAGGAGGGAAGGATGGAA
>NC_056436.1:8172580-8182580 GCF_018296145.1 Oncorhynchus tshawytscha | reverse complement strand
CAGTGACCACTGTGCTCTGTGGATGGGGACATTGTCATCCTATGGGGGCATAAGTCATGGTAGCCAAAATAATGGTAAACATTTTGGCCTGCCCAGCGTTTTTGTACATGACCCTAAGCATGATGGGATGTTAATTGTTTAATTCGCCCAGGAACTACACCTGTGTGGAAGCACCTGCTTTCAGTATACTTTGTGTCCTTCATTTACTCAAGTGTTTCCTTTATTTTGGCAGTTACATGTAGGGAATAGTGTCCCATTTGGGACTCAGGCTTTCTCACTCACTCTCATTATCTCTCATCATTTCTCATTAACTCTCATTATATTTAATCTATCATGATCTCTCATCTCTCAGTTCCTCTCATTATCTCTCATCATCTCTCATCATTTCTCATTATCTCTCATTATATTTAATCTATCATGATCTCTCATCTCTCAGTTCCTCTCATTATCTCTCATCATCTCTCATCATTTCTCATTATCTCTCATTATATTTAATCTATCATGATCTCTCATCTCTCAGTTCCTCTCATTATCTCTCATTGTCTCTCAGTACCTTTCATTCCACTTATTACCTCTCATCCCCCATTGGCTTCTGGTGAGTGTCTGTGTGTGTGTGTGTCTGTGTGTGTGTGTGTCTGTGTGTGTGTGTGTCTGTGTGTGTGTGTGTCTGTGTGTGTGTGTGTGTCTGTGTGTGTGTGTGTGTTTCTGTGATTGTGTGTGTGTGTGTGTTTCTGTGATTGTGTGTGTGTGTGTGTGTGTTTCTGTGATTGTGTGTGTGTGTGATTGTGTGTGTGTTTCTGTGATTGTGTGTGTGTCATGTGTGTGTGTGATTGTGTGTGTGTGATTGTGTGTGTGTGTGTGTGTGTGTTTCTGGGATTGTGTGTGTGTGATTGTGTGTGTGTGTTTCTGTGATTGTGTGTGTGTGTGTTTCATTGCTTAGTGTAGCATTGTCCAGAGTCAATGTATTTCTCCGTGTTTTATGGGGGGGGTCTCACCTTGTCGTCAACTAACAGTCAACTGGAATAAACCTCCTGGTCAACTAACAGTCAGCTAGAATAAACCTCCTGGTCAACTAACAGTCAGCTAGAATAAACCTTCTGGTCAACTAACAGTCAACTAGAATAAACATCCTGGTCAACTAACAGTCAACTAGAATAAACCTCCTGGTCAACTAACAGTCAACCAGAATAAACCTCCTGGTCAACTAACAGTCAACCAGAATAAACCTCCTGGTCAACTAACAGTCAACTAACAGTCAACTGGAATAAACCTCCTGGTCAACTAACAGTCAGCTAGAATAAACCTTCTGGTCAACTAACAGTCAACTGGAATAAACCTCCTGGTCAACTAACAGTCAGCTAGAATAAACCTTCTGGTCAATTAACAGTCAACTAGAATAAACATGCTGGTCAACTAACAGTCAACTAGAATAAACCTCCTGGTCAACTAACAGTCAACCAGAATAAACCTCCTGGTCATCTAACAGTCAACTAACAGTCAACTAGAATAAACCTCCTGGTCAACTAACAGTCAACTAGAATAAACCTTCTGGTCAACTAACAGTCAACTAGAATACACCTTATGGTCAACTAACAGTCAGCTAACAGTCAACTAGAATAAACCTCCTGGTCAACTAACAGTCAACTAGAATAAACCTTCCTGGTCAACTAACAGTCAACTAACAGTCAACCAGAATAAACCTCCTGGTCAACTAACAGTCAACTAGAATACACCTTCTCGTTATCTAACAGTCAACTAGAATACACCTTCTCGTTATCTAACAGTCAACTAGAATACACCTTCTCGTTATCTAACAGTCAACCAGAATAAACCTCCTGGTCAACCAACAGTCAACTAGAATACACCTTCTCGTTATCTAACAGTCAACTAGAATACACCTTCTCGTTATCTAACAGTCAACTAGAATACACCTTCTGGTTATCTAACAGCCAACTAGAATACACCTTGGGGTCACATCTCTCTTCTCAGACCCAGGTAAACAGGCAGGAAAGAACAGTAATCCTTTGTTTGAGCAACTTCCTCCTCTGCCTTGTATAGCAGTCTGCCAGCACCAACATTACTGGTTGTTGTAATCTCTCTGTGTGTGTGTGTGTGTGTGTGTGTGTGTGTGTGTGTTTGTTTTCATTTTGATGAGTTTCACGCTGAGAAAGGATCCCACTAACCCCACACACACCTCTCAAAGTACCAGTCTCAACATATATTGCATGTAAATATATTTCACTAAGGTATTCATTATGGTCAAGCTACTTAATTATATTTACCAAACACATTAATATATGCAGTACCAGTCAAAAGTTTGGACATACCTACTCATTCAATGGTTTTTCTTTAATACTGAAGACATCAACACTATGAAATGATACATATGGAATCATGTAGTAACCATGTAGTAAAGTGTAAAACAAATCAAACATATTTGAGATTTTAGATTCTTCAAAGTAGCCACCCTTTGCCTTGATAACAGCTTTGCATACTCTTGGCATTCTCTCAACCAGCTTCACCTGGATTACTTTTCCAACAGTCTTGAAGGAGTTCCCACATATTCTGAGCACTTGTTGGCTGTTTTTCCTTCACTCTGTGGTTCAACTCATCCCAAACCATCTCTATTGGGTTGAGGTCGGGTGATTGTGGAGGCCAGGTCATCTGAGGCAGCACCATCACACTCCTTCTTGGTCAAATAGCCCTAACACAGCCTGGAGGTGTGTTTTGGGCCATTCTCCTGTTGAAAAACAAATGATAGTCCCACTAAGCGCAAACCAGATGGGAGGGCGAATCACTGCAGAATGCTGTGGTAGCCATGCTGGTTAAGTGTGCCTTGAATTCTAAGTGTGCCTCCTCCATGCTTCATAGTGGGAACTACACATTCAGAGATCATCCATTCACCAATACTTTTTCTCACAAAAACATGGAAGTTGGAACCAAAAATCTAAAATTTGGACTCATCAGACCAAAGGACAGATTTTCACCTGTCTAATGTCAATTGCTTGTGTTTCTTGGCCCAAGCAAGTCTCTTCTTCTTATTGGTGTCATTTAGTAGTGGTTTCTTTGCAGCAATTTGATCATGAAGGTCTGATTCACGCAGTCTCCTCTGAACAGTTGATGTTGAGATGTGTCTGTTACTTTAATTCTGTGAAGCATTTATTTGGGCTGCAATTTCTGAGGCTGGTAAACTCTAATGAACTTATCCTCTGCAGCAGAGGTAATTCTGGGTCTTCCTTTCCTGTGGCGGTCCTCATGAGAGACAGTTAACTCTAATGAACTTATCCTCTGCAGCAGAGGTAACTCTGGGTCTTCCTTTCCTGTGGCGGTCCTCATGAGAGCCAGTTTCATCAAAGTAATGATGGACTGTCATTTCTCTTTGCCTATTTTAGCTGTTCTTGCCATAATATGTATTTTACCAAATAAGGCTATCTTCTGCATACCACCCCTACCTTGTCACAACACAACTGATTGGCTCAAACGCATTAAGAAGGAAATATATTTCACAAATGAAAGTTTAACAGAGACATCCTCAACCATTAGCATGGACGGGACACCGAACCCAAAAAAGTTTTAATTGAAATGCATTCCAGGTGACTACCTCATGAAGCAGTCAACAAGTGCTCAGCATATGTGGGAACTCCTCCTAGACTGTTGGAAAAGTATTCCAGGTGAAGCTGGTTGAGACAATGCCAAGAGTGTGCAAAGCTGTCATCATGGCAAAAGGGTGGCTACGTTGAAGTATCTCAAATCTAAAATATATTTTGATTTGTTTAACATGTTTTTGTTGCTACTACATGATTCCATATGTGTTATTTCATAGTTCTGATGTCTTCACCATTATTGTTCAATGTAGAAAATAGCACAAAAAAATAAAGAAAAACACTTGAATGAGTTGGTGTGTCCAAAATTTTGACTGGCACTGTATATATACACTTCATATATATTTAGTATTTACAATATTTACATAGTACACACTAGAAGGTAACTATACACACAATGTGCAAAAAAAAGACAATTTGTTGAATATATAAATATATATGTGTATATATGACGTGACACATTCATGTTTAGACAGTTGGATTCTCCATCAAGGTGTGAGCTGTGGTGGCCATGATCGGTCGCTTCTTTAGGTTTATTTCAGAGACTAAGATGCAAACTGAGACGAGTCCCAAACTACACCCTATTCTCTAGCAAGTGATCTACTTTGCACCAGAGCCTCATGCAGTAGGTTTAGCCTGTAGTACACTGTGTAGGTTTAGCCAGAAGTACACTGTGTAGGTTTAGCCAGAAGTACACTGTGTAGGTTTAGCCTGTAGTACACTGAGTAGGTTTAGCCTGTAGTACACTGTGTAGGTTTAGCCTGTAGTACACTGTGTAGGTTTAGCCAGTAGTACACTGAGTAGGTTTAGCCAGTAGTACATTGTGTAGGTTTAGTCAGAAGTACACTGTGTAGGTTTAGCCAGAAGTACACTGTGTAGGTTTAGCCAGAAGTACACTGTGTAGGTTTAGCCAGAAGTACACTGTGTAGGTTTAGCCAGAAGTACACTGTGTAGGTTTAGCCTGTAGTACACTGAGTAGGTTTAGCCTGTAGTACACTGTGTAGGTTTAGCCAGTAGTACACTGAGTAGGTTTAGCCAGTAGTACACTGTGTAGGTTTAGCCAGAAGTACACTGTCTAGATGTAGCCAGTAGTACACTGTGTAGATTTAGCCGGTAGTACACTGTGTAGGTTTAGCCAGTAGTACACTGTGTAGGTTTAGCCAGAAGTACACTGTCTAGATTTAGCCAGTAGTACACTGTGTAGGTTTAGCCAGAAGTACACTGTGTAGGTTTAGCCTGTAGTACACTGTGTAGGTTTAGCCAGTAGTAGAGAATAGACAGTGAATTCAGATTGGTCCTCATTGGGGCTGAAAAATTCCTGTAACTGATTGGATGAATCGCAGATTTCCTGCTTGATTCCAGCAATCTTCCAAACAGGATTTCTGGAAAACGAAGGGAATTTGAGGAAAATTACCAGAATTTTGCAACACTAGTCTTCATGCAGTGTCCGTAATGTCCAAAATGTCAGAGTTGACTTTCTGCAGTAGGGCAGAGTATACCTGCTGAGGTAGCATGAGAGTCCTGTTGCAGACCACCAGGCTACCAGCTACCATTCCATCAGGGTTTAGATTATCACCAGGCGATCAATCAGTCATTTCATTAGGGATTAGATTATCACCAGGCGATCAATCAGTCATTTCATTAGGGATTAGATTATCACCAGGCGATCAATCAGTCATTTCATTAGGGATTAGATTTGTTCACTTTTGTGGAATGTAGCTGAAGAGAAGATCAAGACTACTGTCTATATTTCAGTCTGAAGCCACTGCCCACAACACACAACCACCGGAGCTCAGAGACCACCGTCCAATCTCCAACCGTAATCCAGAAGCAAAATGATTAAAAACTCGAATTAAAACGTGAAGGCATGTCGATGACCACTGAAGCAGTCCCAGAGAGTGGCCTGTTGTACGAAAAATACAATCCAAGTGTCGTAAACTAGTATCCAAACTAGTATCCACGTGTTGTGTCGTCATGGTTTTTGGCAGTAGAACTATGAGGATGTATTTTCTTCAGTCTCTTCATTTGCACCATTTAGAATGTAGAGTAGAGTATTGTGTGAGCTCTCTGCAAACAGTGGCAGTCTGTGGTGCGAACGTAACCAACAATCTCAATTCCCCGTTGCTTTTCAAGGCACTTCTCTCTTTCATGGGCTCTGTGTAGAGAGAGAGAGAGAGAGAGAAAGAGAGAAAGAGAGAGAGAGAGAGAGAGAAAGAGAGAGAGAGAGAGAGAGAGAGAGAGAGAGAGAGAGAAAGAGAGAGAGAGAAAGAGAGAGAGAGAGAGAGAGAGAGAGAGAGAGAGAGAGAGAGAAGAGAGAGAGAGAGAGAGAGAGAGAGAGAGAGAGAGAGAGAGAGAGAGAGAGAGAGAGAGAAGAGAGAGAGAGAGAGAGAGAGATTTAGTGAACTTTGTACTTGGCTGCATGTTGAATTCCTTCCTAGATAAGGTGGTCTGAGAGTGGTATTAATAACACATAGAGACATGACAGACTAATGGTATATCTGAGAAAGAGAGAGAGAGAGAGAGATAGATAGATAGATAGAGAGAGAGAGAGAGAGAGAGAGAGAGAGAGAAAGAAAGAAAGAAAGTGTAGAGTCAGAGAGAGAAGTTCAGTTTCAGATTAGTCATATCTACAATAGACAAACACATCATTCTGTTTTATCCACCTTAATGACTTTCTGATATTCTCCTGATAAGTACGACAACATTAAATCAACTGCTGCAGTCTGACACTGGAATTTAAAGACCTACAAATTATTATTAAATTCCACCACTGAATTATACTGCTATAGAGCCCAGCCCCGCAGGAGGACACACATGCTGATTTATCTGCTAGGAAGATACTCAGATAAACTCTCTACCCTTCTAAAACTGGTAGAGAGAGAGGGAAGAGGCAAGAGAGAGGGAAGAGGTAGAGAGAGAGGAAGAGGGAGAGGGAAGGAAGGAAGGAGAGAGGGGGGAAGAAGATGGAAGGATGGAGAGAGAGGGAAGGAAGGAGGGAGAGGGGGAAGAGGTAGAGAGAGAGAAGAGAGAGAGAAGGAAGGAAGGAGAGAGTGGGGAAGAGGTAGAGAGAGAGGGAGAGAAGAGAGAGAGAGAGAGAGAGAGAGAGAGAGAGAGAGAGAGAGAGAGAAGAGGGAGACAGAAAGAGGGAAGGAGGGAGAGAGAGAGAGAAACAGAGAGAGAAATGTAGATTATCTTCCATAGTCTTACCAGGGTATTCTACCTCTCTGTACACCTCTGACTGCCTGCCAGTCTGGTGAGAAGACGGGCACACCTCTTATAGTCTGAAAAACAACAACAGGTCAGTCTACAAACAACAACAGCAATGTTTTGAATAACTGACAAAATGCCGGAATGCATCGTTGTTATCATTTAGATTAACAATAATGACTGTATAAAATAAATAATAAAATACTGAGTTATATTGTGTGATCCCCCAAAAAATGTGAAAATAATTGTACACTAATACAATTGCTCAGAGAAAGAGAATATGTTTAACAAGTAATACTTATTTTTATTGAAAGATAAAAACGTATTGACAATCCTGTTTTCAATATCTCACCCAGCGAGGACAACGCCACTGAGCTTTTATCTAAATTGTTTTAGGAGTTAGAGAAAACGCATCGGGAGAGATCTTAGACCCCGTACAGAATCGGACTGCCCTCCACAATGCAAAGCACAGGTTGTCAATGGGTTTGAAGTCCAGAGACATTGTAAAATGTTGATTTTGTGGCCAATTTCCATTAGAACGATAAGAGAAATTCATAAAATTCCATGTGAATTCACAACGCAGATGTGTTGCTGTCAGCAACGGTTTGGGTCTCAGGGTGCGTCCCTTTTAAGATGGTTAAGCATTGTACATGTACTACCGTTACCGTGCCTCGATTCCACCTTGAAAAGTTTGCATTTCCTTCCCATTTAACCTCTCAAAGTCATTCAGGACTTCGCTGCTGTCGCTCACCTTTCTCTGACATTTTTACAACTGTTAACGACGTAGAGGTGGAGAGTCGACTGAGTGTCAAGAATCAGTATTTTCGGAGACGGAAGAGACAGATTAGTTGCCGTACTTCCGAGAACACAAACACATCTTTCATAGCGAGCTAGAGAGAGAGAGGGGAGGGGCACGGTATAGGTAGGTCAGCCACCAGGCACTAGGCCCATCTATAGGCAATCAATAGCTGTATCTCGCACTGGAATGCCAGCGCGAGGCAGAGAGAAGAGGGAGAGAGAGGAAGGGGCAGGCCAGCTTTGGCAATGTTAACATGTGTTTCCCATGCCAATTGCCCTTGCCCTTGAATTGAGAGGAGGGGGTAGGCAGGCCAGCACGAGGGAGAGAGAGGAGGGAGTAGGCAGGCCAGCACGAGGGAGAGAGAGGAGGGGGTAGGCAGGCCAGCACGAGGGAGAGAGAGGGGGGGTAGGCAGGCCAGCGTGAGGGAGAGGAGGGGGCAGGCAGGTCAGCGTGAGGGAGAGGAGGAGGGGGGGTAGGCAGGCCAGCGTGAGGGAGAGAGAGGAGGGGGTAGGCAGGCCAGCGTGAGGGAGAGGAGGGGGCAGGCAGGCCAGCGTGAGGGAGAGAGAGGGGGAGTAGGCAGGCCAGCATGACGGAGAGAGAGGGGGGGGTAGGCAGGCCAGCGTGAGGGAGAGAGAGGAGGGAATAGGCAGGCCAGCGTGAGGGAGAGAGAGGAGGGAGTAGGCAGGCCAGCGTGAGGGAGAGAGAGGAGGGGGGGTAGACAGGCCAGCGTGAGGGAGAGAGAGGAGGGGTAGGCAGGCCAGCGTGAGGGAGAGAGAGGAGGGAGCAGGCAGGCCAGCATGAGGGAGAGAGAGGAGGGGGTAGGCAGGCCAGCACGAGGGAGAAAGAGGAGGGGGCAGGCAGGCCAGCGTGAGGGAGAAAGAGGAGGGAGAGGCAGGCCAGGGGGCAGGCAGGCCAGTGAAGAAGAAACACCATTGTAAGGGATAACCCAGATTTATGTTTATTTATTTTCCATTTTGTACAACTGGCCATCATTACAACAGAAAGAGGAGGGAGAGATTTGAGGAGGGGGCAGGCAGGCCAGCATTTTGGAAGATCTGGAGGGGGTTTACTGGCCATTTTTAGGGATTTCAGAAATGTTCCAGGCAGGCCAGCATGGGGGAGATGAGAGGAGGGGGCAGGCAGGCCAGCGTAAAGAATTGAGGGAGATTTAGAGGGGGGCAGGCAGGCCAGCGTGAGGGAGGGAGAAAGAGGCGGGAGAGAGAGGAGGGGGCAGGCAGGCAGAAAGAAAGAACTGTAAAGTGAAGAAGTGAAGTGAAGACACCTGAAAAGGGTCTGAAATACTGTCCCCGGATGACAAGTACAGCTACATGGATTAAACCATGACAGAGTGGTGGGGGTGTTCGTTTCCTTTGGACTATAAGGTTCTATGTGAATACAGTATAATTGATATTTAGATGGTTCTTCATATGTCTGGGTAGGTAGACAAAAAAACAAACATTTTTAAAGGTTAATTTTAAGTGGCAAAACTATAAAGTTCTCTCTGCATGAACCCATTTGAACGCTATATGTTTCTTATCTGCTATCCAATCACAAGCCTGAACAAATACAGACAGACCAATCAGAACACATCTTTACCATCTCCCTCTAAGTATGATCTAGTCTAGCCAGCTATAATGGGATGGAATCAACAACAATAATCACAATTTATTCACACCTTTTTATTTTTTCCCCCACATTTTTATTTTTGTTTCATCCTGAATTGAAAATGGATTTAAAGTGAGATGTTGTGTCGCTGGTCCATACACAACACCCCATAAATGTCAAAGGGGGAATTATGTTTTTATACATTTTTACAAATGAATTAAAAATGAAAAGCTGAAATGTTTTAAGTCAATAAGTATTCAAGCCTAAATACGTTCAGGACCTTTGCTGAACCAGTCAAATAATAAGTTGCAATAAATAGTGTTTAACATGATTTTTAAATGACTACCTCATCTCTGTGACCCCACACATACAATTATATGTAAGGTCCTTCAGTCGAGCAGTGAAATTCAAGCACAGATTCAACCACACAGACCAGGGAGGTTTTCCAATGCCTCGCAAACAAAGGCAACTATTGATAGATGGGTAAGAAAAAAAAAAGCTGAGATGAAATATCCCTTTGAGCATGATGGTTATTAATTACACTTTGGATGTTGTATCAATACACCCAGTCACTACAAAGATAAACATATTTCCACTTTCACATTATGGGGTATTGTGGGTATGCCTGTGACACAACATCTCAGTTGAATCCATTTAAAATTACATCTGTAATCCGACAAAATTTAGAAAAAGTCAAAGGGTATGAATACGTTCTGAAGGCACTGTAAGTGTAATGATTATCATAGAGTCAACACTTTACCAGAGAGTCAACACTTTACCAGAGAGT
>NC_056436.1:8137580-8167580 GCF_018296145.1 Oncorhynchus tshawytscha | reverse complement strand
GACCTGTTCACTAATGGTTAAATGACTCACCTATGATGTGTTCTGTATGGTTAGACTTGTTCACTAATGGTTAAATGACTCACCTATGATGTGTTCTGTATGGTTAGACTTGTTCACTAATGGTTAAATGACTCACCTACGATGTGTTCTGTATGGTTAGACTTGTTCACTAATGGTTAAATGACTCACCTACGATGTGTTCTGTATGGTTAGACTTGTTCACTAATGGTTAAATGACTAACCTTGGTTAGACCTGTTCACTAATGGTTAAATGACTCACCTACGATGTGTTCTGTATGGTTAGACTTGTTCACTAATGGTTAAATGACTCACCTATGATGTGTTCTGTATGGTTAGACTTGTTCACTAATGGTTAAATGACTCACCTATGATGTGTTCTGTATGGTTAGACTTGTTCACTAATGGTTAAATGACTCACCTACAATGTGTTCTGTATGGTTAGACTTGTTCACTAATGGTTAAATGACTCACCTACGATGTGTTCTGTATGGTTAGACTTGTTCACTAATGGTTAAATGACTCACCTATGATGTGTTCTGTATGGTGAGACTTGTTCACTTCATTCCCCTCCTTGGTCTCCAAGGTGAACTCCTGTTTTTTGGCGGGGTAACGGACGTGTACCTCGTCCTGTTGCCGAGTCAGACGCACCTTGTCCATGATGAGCTCCAGGAGGTTGTGTCCGTCCGTCCGCGCCCCTTTGCTCACGTCCAGGAAGCTCTGTTTGCAGAAGCCAGCAGTCAGCAGTAGGACCAGCAGCGCCAGTAGGACCGGGATACGCAGGGCGCTCATCGCTCCTACCCCCCGGGGGAGCACGCCTTCCCCCTCGCAGAGTCACCTCGCACTACCCTGAAAAAACACACACACAGACTGTTGGTAAGGATCTTCCAAACTGCCTTTCTAAGCACAATTCAACATTCAGCTGTGAACGACAGATGACCTCAGATAAGTTTAGAACCAGTCTCCCTCCAGTCATAAGAAAACAGATGATCCACTGTCTCCTCCTGCTCACAAAAACAACACCTCCTTTCCAGTGATGGATCATGGTATGAATCGGAACCTGTGTCTGATGAAAACCAGCCCGTTATTTAAAGCTATATAGCAGCAGTTAGGGCTGGGCGATATGGCCGAAATATCATATCACAATATTTTCTCTGTTTTCTCGTTTGCAACAAGATCTCATGGTTTGACTTCAGATTGCGATGTTTTGTTCACTTTCTCCAAACGTCAAACTTTTTTTTTCAACCCGTGGTTCAATTTAAGATGAATTCCAAATGGTTCAGTTAAGAGTCGAGGTTAAGGTTTAACACAAGAAAAAAAGGACTGAAACAGAACATGTGACCCTTGGAGCCGGAGCTTGCGGTTTACACCCATCCACACCACCCATCCACCACCCATCCACACCACCCCCATCCCTACCACCCATTTACCACCCATCACCATCCACCCATCCACCATCCATCCACCACCCATCCACCACACCCATCCACCACCCATCACCCTACCACCCAGCACCACCCACCCATCCACCACTCCCATCCACCACCCATCCACTACCCATCCACCACCCCCATATACCACCCAATCCACACCTCCCATCCACAACACCACCATCCACCACTCCCATCCACCACTCCCATCCACCACCCATCCACTACCCATCCACCACCCCATCCACACCACCCCCATCCACCACCCAATCCACACCTCCCATCCACAACACCCCCATCCACCACCCCCATCCACCTCCCATCCACAACACCCCCATCCACCACCCCCGTTTTTTGAGAAGTGTATGAACCTAGGATGGAAATACTAAGTGGTTTCAATGGCTTTGTCCATTCTGCTGGTTTTATACTCCAAACTAGGACAACAACTTAAAGAGAAGTAGTCCAATTTATATAACTTTTCATTTATTTAGCACTGTAACAAAATAGCATTACAGACAGTATTGTAAAAAATGTCTACCGGTTTGTGGATCCACACTGGTACACCTTAAAGCTAGAGTCCTTAATTAAAACGATAACAATACTATCACCCAGCCTCTGTTTTGGTAAAAACAAAAGCTGAGGGATGGGCCTGGAAAAATGTAACCACTCTCAAATTCCTAGACAGAGCTATGGATGCAAAGACTGAGAATCCATGATATCACAATTATAGCATTATTAACCATGTTTTGAGGCAATACAGTGTTATTTTACATTGTTCATGAGGTACTTATAAGTTAGGGTATATATCATGAATTTATAAGTCCAAAAGTGGATGTAGCAACTAAGGAATCCTGCTTTAAAACAAGATATATCACCCTACAGATACATAGATACTGTAGATGCACAACCCTAACAGCAGTGATGGCAAAGGAGGAGACCGCAGTCGTCAACCCTGTCTACCCAGTCAAGCCTCCTCTCTCTCCAGTAGCCCCTGGAAAGAGTCCTTCGAGAACCTACTGTAGCAGCAGGGAAGACATGAGAGACGACAATTCTGCTGTAACAGTTGCAGACGACAATCCGACCTCACTCAAATCACCAAGTTTTGTGAATTCAGCCCTCACAATCCATTGTAGGGAAAGAGAGACGGAGAGACAGACAGAGATGGAGGGATTGAGAGAGAGAGAGAGAGAGAGAGAGAGAGAGAGAGAGAGAGAGAGAGAGAGAGAGAGAGAGAGATGTGAGGGCTTTTCTCAGTAGTCCCAGTGATCTCATTCCAAGTGTCCATTAACCTAACAGACCCTCCTGATGGCCAAACCTGATTTATTCTGTAACAACCTGATATTATAATTCTTTAACAACCCTCCCACCTTCCATCCAACCCTCTCCCCCATGTGTGTGTGTGTGTGTGTGTGTGTGTGTGTGTGTGTGTGTCAGTTAGTCATTAAAACATCATATAATGATATTAGTCATGTAATCGACACGTAGACTCTCTTAAACACAGCTACGTTACTACACTTTGAGCTATGCTAATTATCCTAATTATGCTTATTATGCTAATTATCATAATTATGCTTATTATCCTTATTATGCTTATTCATGGGAGGTGTTAATAAGACAGTCACACACACACACACACACACACACACACACAGTCAAAAGGCATTCCGCTGAATGTGTCCCATACCATACTGTCTGTAGCTGTCTTTACGGTCCGTAGCAGTCGGTAGCTGTCTGTGCTGTCTGTACTGTCTGTGCTGTCTATAGCTGTCTGTGCTGTATGTACTGTCTGTAGCTGTCTGTGCTGTCTATAGCTGTATGTACTGTCTGTAGCAGTCTGTACTGTCTGTGCTGTCTATAGCTGTATGTACTGTCTGTAGCAGTCTGTACTGTCTGTGCTGTCTATAGCTGTATGTACTGTCTGTAGCTGTCTGTAGCCGTCTGTGCTGTCTGTAGCTGTATGTACTGTCTGAAGCTGTATGTACTGTCTGTAGCTGTCTGTACTGTCTGTACCGTCTGTAGCTGCCGGTAGCTGTCTGTACTGACTCCTCTATAGTTGTCATCAGACATATCTGCCATGTCACCACTTTCGCTGCATGGCAACATACAAACACAGACAGGAGTTAGCTGTTACACACACACACACACACACACACACACACACACACACACACACACACACACACACACACACACTCACAGAGAGAGAAAAAGAGAGAAAGAGAGGGACAGAGAAAGGCTTTAAGCTATTATAAGCTAATGTCCGTCCCCCTGTCTGATCCGCGGTTCTAACCACAGACTAGTGCTGTGACCCATGAGGAGCTGCCAACATTTGGCCACTTGGGCAACGATGCTGCGTAAAAGGACAGCCTCGTTAGAGACCATATTACTTTGACTTTCACTTATGTCATTACAATGAACAACAGTTAAGTCGCAGACAGACGGGGTTGAAACAGGACAGGGTAATATAATACGTTACCTGAGTTGTGTTGTTGACTCGCGGGTTCCAGGTGAAACAGAAGCCGATCCCGCTGCTGCTGGTTCAAGAATTAAACACCTTTTACTCGCTTCAACTACACACACACTCCCTCACTACAATACACACTCCCTCACTACAATACACACTCCAACTAGACACACACACACTCCAATACACACAACACCGCTTGTTTACCTCGCAGTGCGTCGTCTGTCCGTTTCCAAATAGGTATCCCCCAGCTCCGGCGCTGCGCACAATTTTCCCCTGACAGGAGTGCACCGTGCGTCTTCTTTTCACAAGTGCAGTAGTTCCCAGCACCGTGCGTCTTCTTCTGTCTTATATCTGGTGCTCCTCTGCTGAAGGTGCCGACCGAGCGGCCGTAGAAGTGTGGCTGGATAAATGAATGACCGATACAACTTTATTAACAAGTCTCAAGACCTCATCTCATGCTGATGAAGAGGTATGTTGCCCGTCTGTGGTGAGCTCCTCCGCTGCTGCTCGCGCTGTCATGCTGGATTGGTTTGTGCTGTGCCGCGCGCTCTGGTGTGTGTGTGTGTGTGTGTGTGTGTGTGTGTTTTGTGTGTGTTGAGGTCCCTGGAGTATTTTTCTATTATCCCGGGTTGTCTTTGATCAGAACAGCGTTCAGAGCGCGAGCAGAACCGAACAGAGACGTCATATTTACACCGGATCAGCAAGGAGCCCTGGCCCCGGTCGCCCAATGCCGTTCACCCAGTCCTCTCGTTTTGGAAAACTTTTATGTTCCTCTCACTTCTCTTTTCCTGATCTTTTTCGATAGTGCTGAGAATAATAAAGTAGTACCCTAATATAGTAGGGAAAAAACGTGTTCCCGTCCTTCAACCATGTCCCGGCATGGGACAGGAGCAGTGCGAGGGTTAACAGGTTGTATAAAGCCTGCTCCCGCAAAGATCCTCCCCTATCGATTTCCGTTTCACTCACATCTTGTCCGCCAGAGGACAGGAATTCACAGACATTAATATGATTTACAGGAGCAGGGTGGTTTGTGTAGTTCTGGACACACACACACACACACACACACACACACACACACACACACACACACACACACACACACACAAGCTCTCTCACGTAAACTTTCACACACAACTGTGCGCTCCGTTCAGACCGTACCAAGGAGCAAGCGCATTCAGGCCTCTCCTCGAACTATACACCCAATAATGCTTTCGTTTACTTAATCTGAACACCACTCCCCATATAGAGAAATAAACATAATCTATCCTCTCCTCCTATTTTCGGCCTGAGTCGGGGGTTGTGTGTGTGTGTGCGTGCACGCGTGTGGTTTTAGGGTAGGCTATTATTTGCCCTCGAGGCGGCTAATGTTAATCGGGATTATGTCTCGCTCGCGCTGGAACTATTATTAAACTTGTGCTGATTAATCAGGAAGATCACGAGGGACAGACAACAGCTCACCTCGATCTCAGCTCAACCAGGGGCTCAACACTGCCACTCAGCAAAAATAGCCTAGACTCGTTCAAATTATTATTCAATATATTATTCCTTATATGATATATGATATATCTCTTCTCTCGAAGAATTTTACGCACTCATGAGAACTAGGCTGTAGTTTATTTCTGAACGTTTGGCGACACTAGCCGAGCCTACTACGTATATGGGGACAGATCACGAGGACAGATTCTTACTTTTTGTTGAATATTCATTGAGCTGTATTCAGCACCTGCTCAGAACCTCTGAATGCAACCTGTCCTATCTGGCCCACCCCTGGATGGACGTATGCCCGGGGGCGGGTACCGAAGACAACGAACTGCGCAGCTGTGCCACCTATATTATTTTTTTTAATGACATTTGCACTAATAGGTTGACTACTAACTTGTCCATGGCTTAATTGTATAAAGTAATTTAGCTTGTTCGATATTTTAGTGCAAGACACTAGACACTGATCTACATCACATTGCCTCATAACTACTAATTTATTATTTGTAGATTTAAGTCAGACACTCATGATTTACCCAAAATGCAATGTTCTTAATTGAACTCTTTTCTGATTAGCCAATTCTTTAACAATGTTGCTCCGTGTCTCTCCATGGGCCTCATGTCATACTGATTCTCAGGTTCTACAGATGAGGATGGGCCTCATGTCATACTGATTCTCAGGTTCTACAGACGAGGATGGGCCTCATGTCATGTTGTTTAATTAATGTTGGCTAGTACCTATGAGTTTATGGCACCCACAGCCTCTCTAGCTGAACTAACACACAACAACAGGATTAAATACAATCTACTGGTCCCTAAACACAACATCCTGACCTGGTCTCACACATGCATGAACAAACACACACACATCCATACACAAACACAAACGCACATGCATGCACATGCAAGCACACACACACATGAACACGCACACATGCATGTATGACTAAACTCAGCAAAAAAATAATTGTCCTCTCACTGTCAACTGCATTTATTTTCAGCAAACTTAACATGTCTAAATATTCGTATGAAAATAATTTTATTTATTTAACTCGGTAAGGCAGTTAAGAACAAATTCTTATTTTCAATGATGGCCTAGGAACAGTGGGTTACTGCCTGTTCAGGGGCAAAACGACAGACCTTGTCAGGTTGGGGATATGAACTTGCAACCTTTCAGTTACTAGTCCAACGTTCTAACCACTAGGCTACCCTGCCACCTCTACACTCTAACCACTAGGCTACCCTGCCACCTCTACACTCTAACCACTAGGCTACCCTGCCACCTCTACACTCTAACCACTAGGCTACCTGCCACCTCTACACTCTAACCACTAGGCTACTCTGACACCTCTACACTCTAACCACTAGGCTACCCTGCCACCTCTACACTCTAACCACTAGGCTACCCTGCCACCTCTACACTCTAACCACTAGGCTACCCTGCCACCTCTACACTCTAAACACTAGGCTACCTGCCTCCTCTACACTCTAACCACTAGGCTACCTGCCTCCCACTCTACACTCTAACCACTAGGCTACCTGCCACCTCTACACTCTAACCACTAGGCCACCCTGCCACCTCTACACTCTAACCACTAGGCCACCCTGCCACCTCTACACTCTAACCACTAGGCTACCCTGCCACCTCTACACTCTAACCACTAGGCCACCCTGCCACCTCTACACTCTAACCACTAGGCTACCTGCCACCTCTACACTCTAACCACTAGGCTACCTGCCACCTCTACACTCTAACCACTAGGCTACCTGCCTCCTCTACACTCTAACCACTAGGCTACCCTGCCACCTCTACACTCTAACCACTAGGCTACCCTGCTACCTCTAACCACTAGGCTACCTGCCTCTACACTCTAACCACTAGGCTACCCTGCCACCTCTACACTCTAACCACTAGGCTACCCTGCCACCACTACCACTAGGCTACCCTGCCACCACACTCTAACCACTAGGCCTACCCTGCCACCTCTACACTCTAACCACTAGGCTACCCTGCCACCTCTACACTCTAACCACTAGGCTACCCTGCCACCTCTACCACTCTAACCACTAGGCCACCCTGCCACCTCTACACTCTAACCACTAGGCCACCCTGCCACCTCTACACTCTAACCACTAGGCTACCCTGCCACCTCTACACTCTAACCACTAGGCTACCCTGCCTCCTCTACACTCTAACCACTAGGCTACCCTGCCACCTCTACACTCTAACCACTAGGCTACCCTGCCTCCTCTACACTCTAACCACTAGGCCACCCTGCCACCTCTACACTCTAACCACTAGGCCACCCTGCCACCTCTACACTCTAACCACTAGGCTACCCTGCCTCCTCTACACTCTAACCACTAGGCTACCCTGCCACCTCTACACTCTAACCACTAGGCTACCCTGCCACCTCTACACTCTAACCACTAGGCTACCCTGCCACCTCTACACTCTAACCACCACTAGCCTACCCTGCCACCTCTACACTCTAACCACTAGGCTACCTGCCACCTCTACACTCTAACCACTAGGCTACCCTGCCACCTCTACACTCTAACCACTAGGCCACCCTGCCACCTCTACACTCTAACCATTAGCCTACCCTGCCACCTCCACACTCTAACCACTAGGCTACCTGCCACCTCTACACTCTAACCACTAGGCTACCCTGCCACCTCTACACTCTAACCACTAGGCCACCCTGCCACCTCTACACTCTAACCACTAGGCTACCCTGCCACCCCTACACTCTAAACACTAGGCTACCTGCCTCCTCTACACTCTAACCACTAGGCCACCCTGCCACCTCTACACTCTAACCACTAGGCTACCCTGCCACCTCTACACTCTAACCACTAGGCCACCCTGCCACCTCTACACTCTAACCACTAGCCTACCCTGCCACCTCTACACTCTAACCACTAGGCTACCTGCCACCTCTACACTCTAACCACTAGGCTACCCTGCCACCTCTACACTCTAACCACTAGGCCACCCTGCCACCTCTACACTCTAACCATTAGCCTACCCTGCCACCTCCACACTCTAACCACTAGGCTACCTGCCACCTCTACACTCTAACCACTAGGCTACCTGCCACCTCTACACTCTAACCACTAGGCTACCCTGCCACCTCTACACTCTAACCACTAGGCCACCCTGCCACCTCTACACTCTAACCACTAGGCCACCCTGCCACCTCTACACTCTAACCACTAGGCTACCTGCCACCTCTACACTCTAACCACTAGGCTACCCTGCCACCTCCACACTCTAACCACTAGGCTACCTGCCACCTCTACACTCTAACCACTAGGCTACCTGCCACCTCTACACTCTAACCACTAGGCTACCCTGCCACCTCTAAACTCTAACCACTAGGCTACCCTGCCACCTCTACACTCTAACCACTAGGCTACCCTGCCACCTCTACACTCTAAACACTAGGCTACCTGCCTCCTCTACACTCTAACCACTAGGCCACCCTGCCACCTCTACACTCTAACCACTAGGCCACCCTGCCACCTCTACACTCTAACCACTAGGCTACCCTGCCACCTCTACACTCTAACCACTAGGCCACCCTGCCACCTCTACACTCTAACCACTAGGCTACCCTGCCACCTCTACACTCTAACCACTAGGCTACCCTGCCTCCTCTACACTCTAACCACTAGGCTACCTGCCACCTCTACACTCTAACCACTAGGCCACCCTGCCACCTCTACACTCTAACCACTAGGCCACCCTGCCACCTCTACACTCTAACCACTAGGCTACCTGCCACCTCTACACTCTAACCACTAGGCTACCCTGCCACCTCCACACTCTAACCACTAGGCTACCTGCCACCTCTACACTCTAACCACTAGGCTACCTGCCACCTCTACACTCTAACCACTAGGCTACCCTGCCACCTCTACACTCTAACCACTAGGCTACCCTGCCACCTCTACACTCTAACCACTAGGCTACCCTGCCACCTCTACACTCTAAACACTAGGCTACCTGCCTCCTCTACACTCTAACCACTAGGCCACCCTGCCACCTCTACACTCTAACCACTAGGCCACCCTGCCACCTCTACACTCTAACCACTAGGCTACCCTGCCACCTCTACACTCTAACCACTAGGCCACCCTGCCACCTCTACACTCTAACCACTAGGCTACCTGCCACCTCTACACTCTAACCACTAGGCTACCTGCCACCTCTACACTCTAACCACTAGGCTACCTGCCTCCTCTACACTCTAACCACTAGGCTACCCTGCCACCTCTACACTCTAACCACTAGGCTACCCTGCCACCTCTACACTATAACCACTAGGCTACCCTGACACCTCTACACTCTAACCACTAGGCTACCCTGCCACCTCTACACTCTAACCACTAGCCTACCCTGCCACCTCCACACTCTAACCACTAGGCTACCCTGCCACCTCTACACTCTAACCACTAGGCTACCCTGCCACCTCTACACTCTAACCACTAGGCCACCCTGCCACCTCTACACTCGAACCACTAGGCCACCCTGCCACCTCTACACTCTAACCACTAGGCTACCCTGCCACCTCTACACTCTAACCACTAGGCTACCCTGCCACCTCTACACTCTAACCACTAGGCTACCCTGCCACCTCTACACTCTAACCACTAGGCCACCCTGCCACCTCTACACTCTAACCACTAGGCCACCCTGCCACCTCTACACTCTAACCACTAGGCTACCCTGCCATCTCTACACTCTAACCACTAGGCCACCCTGCCACCTCTACACTCTAACCACTAGGCTACCCTGCCACCTCTACACTCTAACCACTAGGCTACCTGCCACCTCTACACTCTAACCACTAGGCTACCTGCCTCCTCTACACTCTAACCACTAGGCCACCCTGCCACCTCTACACTCTAACCACTAGGCTACCCTGCCACCTCTACACTCTAACCACTAGGCTACCTGCCACCTCTACACTCTAACCACTAGGCTACCTGCCTCCTCTACACTCTAACCACTAGGCCACCCTGCCACCTCTACACTCTAACCACTAGGCCACCCTGCCACCTCTACACTCTAACCACTAGGCTACCCTGCCACCTCTACACTCTAACCACTAGGCTACCTGCCACCTCTACACTCTAACCACTAGGCCACCCTGCCACCTCTACACTCTAACCACTAGGCCACCCTGCCACCTCTACACTCTAACCACTAGCCTACCCTGCCACCTCTACACTCTAACCACTAGGCTACCCTGCCACCTCCACACTCTAACCACTAGGCTACCTGCCACCTCCACACTCTAACCACTAGGCTACCCTGCCACCTCTACACTCTAACCACTAGGCTACCCTGCCACCTCTACACTCTAACCACTAGGCTACCCTGCCACCTCTACACTCTAACCACTAGGCTACCTGCCGCCTCTACACTCTAACCACTAGGCTACCCTGCCACCTCTACACTCTAACCACTAGGCCACCCTGCCACCTCTACACTCTAAACACTAGTAATGCACAGTGTTGCCTGCAATGACAACAAGCTCAGTTTGATGATGCTGTGACACACCGCCCCAGACTATGACGGACCCTCCACGTCCAAATTGATCCCGCTCCAGAGTACAGGCCTCGGTGTAACGCTCATTCCTTCTACAATAAACGCAAATCCGACCATCAGTGAGACAAAACCGTGACTCCTCAGTGAAGAGTACTTTTGCCAGTCCTGTCTGGTCCAGCGACAGTGGGTTTGTGCCCATAGGTGACGTTATTGCCGGTGATGTCTGGTGAGGACTTGCCTTACAACAGGCCTACAAGCCCTCAGTCCAGCATCTCTCAGCCTATTGCGGACAGTCTGAGCACTGATGAAGGGATTGTGCGTTCCTGGTGTAACTCGGGCAGTTGTTGTTAACATCCTGTACCTGTCCCGCAGGTGTGACGTTCGGATGTACCGATCCTGTACAGGTGTTGTAACACGTGGTCTGCCACTGCGAGGACGATCAGCTGTACGTCCTGTCTCCCTGTAGTGCTGTCTTAGGCGTCTCACAGTAAGGATATTGCAATGTATTGCACTGGCCACATTTGCAGTCCTCATGCCTCCTTGCAGCATGCCTAAGGCACGTTCATGCAGATGAGCAGGAACTCTGGGCATCTTTCTTTTGGTGTTTTTTAGAGTCAGTAGAAAGGCCTCTTTAGTGTCCTAAGTTTTCATAACTGTGACCTTTAATTGCCTACTGTCTGTAAGCTGTTAGTGTCGTAACAACCGTTCCACAGGTGCATGTTCATTAATTGTTTATGGTTCATTGAAAAAGCATGGGAAACCCTTCATAATGAAGACGTGAAGTTATTTGGATTTTTACGAATTATCTTTGAAAGACAGGGACCTGAAAAAGGAAAGTTCCTTTTTTTGCAGAGTTTACAAACATGTACAAATCACTCATCAACAATCTGATTTAGAGTGTGTGTGTGGGCAGTGGTGTAAAGTATTTAAGTAAAAAATACTTTAAAGTAGTACTTAAATCATATTTGGGGGGGTATCTGTACTTTACTTTACTATTTCTATTTTTGACTACTTTTACTTTTATTTCACTACATTCCTTACATTCCTTATGAAAATATTGTACTTTTTACTCCATACATTTTCCTTGACACCCAAAAGTACAAATAGACCCATTCACACACTTATCAACCAAACATCCATGGTCATCCCTACTGCCTCTGATCTGGCGGACTCACTAAACCGACATGTTTGTAATTTATGTCTGAGTGTTGGAGTTGGTCCTTTTACGTAACTAAAATAAAAACACGAAACGGTGACATAAGGAACTCGAAATGATTCATACTTTTATATCAAGTATATCTTAAACCAAATACTTTTAGACTTTTACTCAAGTAAATTTTTACTGGCTGCCTTTCTCTTTTCTATTTTCTATTAATGTATCATTACTTTTACTCAAGTATGACAAATGGGTTCTTTTTCCACCACTGTGTGTGTGTGTGTGTGTGTGTGTGTGTGTGTGTGTGTGTGTGTGTGTGTGTGTGTGTGTGTGTGTGTGTGTGTGTGTGTGTGTGTGTGTGTGTGTGTGTGTGTGTGTGTGTGTGGGTGGGTGTCTGGATTGGAGCGTTGACTCAAGCACATCTGAGATATTATAGCTTCTGATTAACTTTTTTTCCAGTCAATTAACTTTGTCTTCTTTAGCTAACAATACCTAGAGCCTGAAGCAGCCATGTCCACGCCCTGCATGTAACACATCTTAACCCTATCCTATCCTCCCCACTAGCTCTACACATATAACACATCTTAACCCTATCCTATCCTCCCCACTAGCTCTACACAGCAGAAAGACAATGAATGAAGGATAATTAGCCTAATGAGACACACACAAACACACACACACACACACACACAATAGGTTTGACAGCAGCATGTATAGATGTGTGTGTGGATTGGACAGGGAATCCTCTCTAAGCCGCCTACTTGTGGCCTTAGTCTGCTTTTCAGTACACACACACACACACACACACACACACACACACACACACACACACACACACACACACACACACACACACAATCCTCAATCTCCTGATTGTCTTGTCACGTTACCTTGTTAATCTCATTTTATGCCACTTCTTTAATCAGCCTGACCTGTCCTGGTTATGATACCAATGTCACTAACTGAATGGTTCTGATACGAATATCACTGACTGGTTCTGATACTAATATCACTGATTGACTGGTTCTGATACTAATATCACTGATTGACTGGTTCTGATACTAATATCACTGATTGACTGGTTCTGATACTAATTTCACTGTCTGGCCCTCTCTCCCCTTCTTTTTGTCAAATCTGACCACGACTCCATTTTGCTCCTCCCTGCCTACAAACAAAGACTCAAGAGAGAAGTTCTGGTGGTCAGGTCTGTACAGCGTTGGTCCGACCAATCAGCATCCATGCTCCAGGACTGTTTTTGATGAATATACCGACTCAGTCACCGGACTCATCAAAAAATGCATAGATGATGTGATACCTGTATGATTAAACAGCACAAATACGACCTACGAACCTACGCAGATCGATCAAAGATGGTGAAACACAAGTACAGGGACAAAGTTAAGGAGCAATTCAGAGGGTCAGACACGAGGCGTATGTGCCAGGGGCTCCTAACAATCACGGATTCCAAAAAGAAAGCCAGCCACGTTGCGGACACCAACCCTGCCCTACTGGACGAAATAAACACAATCCGTACCACGACGACTCTTCTTTATTTGACCTTAATTTAACTAGGCAAGTCAGTTAAGAACAAATTCTTATTTCCAATGACGGCCTAGGAACTCTGAGCAGCCGAGGAGGACAACCAGGGCTATTTACTTACGGTCTCCACGGAGGATGTATGTAAGTCATTCAAACTTGTTAACCCTCACAAAGCTGCCGGCCCAGACGTCGTCCCTAGCCGCGCCCTCAGAGCACGTGCAGACCAGCTGGCTGTTGTGTTTTTGGACATTTTTAATCTCTCTCTAGCTCAGGCCATTATCCCCACCTGCTTTAAGATGTCCACTATCATCCCAGTGTCCAAGAAGGGGAAAGTAACTGAACTGAATGACTACCGTCCTGTAGCAAGCGTTCACTTGCTTCAAGAGGCTAGGCCTCCTCAAATGTCAGTGTCCCTAATGTCCTCCCCCTGTCCCTGCTCCCCCTGTCCCTGCTCCCTGTGTCCCTGTTCCCCCTGTTCCTGCCCCCCTGTCCCCCCCCCTGTCCCTGCTCCCCAGTGTCCCCCCCCCATGTCGCTGTCCCTGCTCCCCCCCCTGTCCCTGCTCCCCCCTGTCCCTGTCCCTCCCTGTGTCCCTGCTCCCCCCTGTTCCTGTCCCTGTTCCCCCTGTCACTGTGTCCCTCCCTGTGTCCCTCCCTGTGTCCCTGCCCCCCCCTGTCCCTGCTCCCCTGTCCCTGTCCCCCTGCTCCCTGTGTCCCTGTTCCCCCCCTGTCCCTGTCCCTGCTCCCCCCATGTCCCTGCTCCCCTGTCCCTGCTCCCCCAGTGTCCCTGTTCCTACTCCCTGTGTCCCTGCTCCCCCCCTGTTCCCTGCTCCCTGTGTTCCTGCTCCCCCCCCCTGTTCCTGTGTCTCCCTGTGTCCCTGCTCCCCCCCTGTCCCTGCTCCCCTGTCCCTGCTCCCTAGTCCCTGTTCCCCCTGTCCCTGTTCCCCCCCCTGTCCCTGTCCCTGCTCCCCTGTTCCTGCTCCCTGTGTCCCTGCTCCCTGTCCCTGTCCCCCTGTTCCCCTCCCCCTGTCCCTGTTCCCCCTGTTCCCCCCTGTCCCTGCTCCCCCCTGCTCCCTGTGTCCCTGCTCCCCTGTCCCTGCTCCCCCCTGCTCCCCTGTCCCTGCTCCCCCCTGTTGCTCCCCTGTCCCTGTTCCCCCTGTCCCTGGTTCCTCTCCCTGTGTCCCTGCCCCTGTGTCCCTGCTCCCCAGTGTCCCTGTCCCTGCCCCCTGTTCCTGCTCCCTGTGTCCCTGCTCCCCCCTGTTCCCCTGTCCCTGCCCTGTTCCCCCTGTGTCCCTGTCCCTGCTCCCCCCTGTCCCTGCTCCCTGCTCCCCCTGTTCCTGCTCCCTCCTGTGTCCCTGCTCCCTGTGTCCCTGCTCCCCCTGTCCCTGTCCCTGTGTCCTGCTCCCTGTCCCTGTCCCTGTGTTCCTGCCCCCTGTCCCTGCTCCCCAGGGCTGTCCCTGCCCTCCCCCATGTTTCCCTGCTCCCCCCTGGGCCCCAGTGTCCCTGCTCCCCAGTGTCCCTGCTCCCCCCTGCTCCCCTGCTGTCCCTGCTCCCCAGTGTCCCTGCTCCCTGTGTCCCCAGTGTCCCTGCTCCCCAGTGTCCCTGCTCCCCAGTGTCCCTGCTCCCCCCCTGTCCCTGTCCCCCCCCAGTGTCCCTGCTCCCCAGTGTCCCTGTCTGCTCCTGTGTCCCTACTCCCCAGTGTCCCTGCTCCCCTCCCCTGTGTCCCTGCCCTCCCCCTGCTCCCTGTGTGTCCAGTGTCCCTGTCCCCACTCCCCATGTCCCTGCTCCCTGTGTCCCTGCTCCCCAGTGTCCCTGCTCCCCAGTGTCCCTGCTCCCCCCCGTCCCTGTGTCCCTGCTCCCCAGTGTCCCTGCTCCCCTGTGTCCCTGCTCCCCTGTCCCTGCTCCCTGTCCCTGTCCCTGCCCTCCCCAGTGTCCCTGCTCCCCGTGTCCCTGCTCCCCAGTGTCCCTGCTCCCCCTGTCCCTGCTCCCTGTGTCCCTGCTCCCCAGTGTCCCTGCTCCCCAGTGTCCCTGTTCCCCCACACACTCAAGGAGCTAACGCATGTTTTCAGGTCTCAGGCAAGATTAATCATCATGGTAACAACCACCTCCTGTAAATGTGCAGGTGTTTGTGTGTTTGTGTGTGTGTGTGTGTGTGTGTGTGTGTTTCTGTATGTGTGTTTCTCTGTATATGTTGGAATTATAGTGTTTTAGTTGCGTTCATTCATCTATCCAATAGTTCTACCATCAAGTCCGTTAAAAAACAGCACACCATCACATCACAGCCCACATGAAAGCCTCTCTCCCTCTCTCCCACCCTTGCAAACCACCACCAAATCAGAGGAGGCTGGCGGGAGGTGCTACAGGAAGATGGGTTCATTGTAATGACTGTAATGGAATAAATGAATAAATGGAACGGTATCAAACAAATTAAACATATGGAAACCACACCTTTCACTCCATTCTGTTTATTCCATTACAGTCATTACAATGAGCCTGTCCTCCTATAGCCTGTCCTCCCACCAGCCTCCTCTGCACCAAAGAGACCAGCTAAACCTCTACCCTCTCAGACCACCACCAAATAAACCAGCTAAACCTCTACCCTCTCAGACCACCACCAAATAAACCAGCTAAACCTCTACCCTCTCAGACCACCACCAAATAAACCAGCTAAACCTCTACCCTCTCAGACCACCACCAAATAAACCAGCTAAACCTCTACCCTCTCAGACCACCACCAAATAAACCAGCTAAACCTCTACCCTCTCAGACCACCACCAAATAAACCAGCTAAACCTCTACCCTCTCAGACCACCACCAAATAAACCAGCTAAACCAGCTACCCTCTCAGACCACCATCAAATAAACCAGCTAAACCTCTACCCTCTCAGACCACCACCAAATAAACCAGCTAAACCTCTACCCACTCAGACCACCACCAAATAAACCAGCTAAACCTCTACCCACTCAGACCACCACCAAATAAACCAGCTAAACCTCTACCCTCTCAGACCACCACCAAATAAACCAGCTAAACCTCTACCCTCTCAGACCACCACCAAATAAACCAGCTAAACCTCTACCATCTCAGACCACCACCAAATAAACCAGCTAAACCTCTACCCTCTCAGACCACCACCAAATAAACCAGCTAAACCTCTACCCTCTCAGACCACCACCAAATAAACCAGCTAAACCTCTACCCTCTCAGACCACCACCAAATAAACCAGCTAAACCTCTACCCTCTCAGACCACCACCAAATAAACCAGCTAAACCTCTACCCTCTCAGACGACCACCAAATAAACCAGCTAAACCTCTACCCTCTCAGACCACCACCAAATAAACCAGCTAAACCTCTACCCTCTCAGACCACCATCAAATAAACCAGCTAAACCTCTACCCTCTCAGACCACCACCAAATAAACCAGCTAAACCTCTACCCTCTCAGACCACCACCAAATAAACCAGCTAAACCTCTACCATCTCAGACCACCACCAAATAAACAAGCTAATCCTCTACCCTCTCAGACCACCACCAAATAAACCAGCTAAACCTCTACCATCTCAGACCACCACCAAATAAACCAGCTAAACCTCTACCCTCTCAGACCACCACCAAATAAACCAGCTAAACCTCTACCCTGTCAGACCATCACCCAGACATCATGCTGAGAAAATATTTTGGCTCATGGCTGATGTGTTTATTCCCGTAAATTGACACACTAATGTCTGTGTGTGTGTGTGTGTGTGTGTGTGTGTGTGTGTGTGTGTGTGTGTGTGTGTATGTGTGTGTATGTGTGAACACTGTGTATGTACAGTAAGGACTCTGCAAAGAGATGACTCCAGATTCAAGTACAAATTTGACGTTTTTTGCAGGTCCACGGGACGTCGGGAGAAGCCGTCATGTCATCCACTACGGGCAAACAGATTTATTTTTAATAAACAAGATCCAGGAAATGAGATTGAACCCACAGTCTATGGAAATAAACTCTCTGATAAACCCAATGTGCCATCCGTCCACAATGAGTTAGCAAGGCCAGTCTTAATGAACTGCAAAACTTAACCATTGAGTTGTTTTTCTTTATCCTTACGTTAACCAATTAGAATTAAAGCCTGAACTTAATTAACCCTATCCCAAACCTTAATCCTTAATTTAACCAATTGGAATTAATCCCTGAATTTAACCCCAGGAGTTATTTCTTTTTTTTTTAACCCTATCCCAAACCTTAACCCTTAATTTAAAGGGATTCTCCAGTACTTTTGTATACTGAATCTCATTGGCTGGATCTCAAATTGCTAGGGGGTTGGACCACATGAGGGGAAAATGGAGGAAAAATGGCACAGCACAGCTTCCAGAAGACAGTAGCATTCAAACTAGGTATTTCAAGGCTTATTGAGATAAGGCAGTAATTCTACTCATAGATTATGCATGTACCAACTGCACATTGACACATCCAGCTCAAAGCGGAGGTTACATAATAATGTTTTACAGTAACCAGACAGTGGGAGTGATCATGTTTTACAGTAACCAGACAGTGAGAGTGATCATGTTTTACAGTAACCAGACAGTGGGAGTGATCATGTTTCACAGTAGTCAGACAGTGGGAGTGGTCATGTTTTACAGTAACCAGACAGTGAGAGTAGTGACAGTGAGAGTGGTCATGTTTTACAGTAACCAGACAGTGAGAGTGTTTTACATTAACCAGACAGTTTTGTTTTACAGTCATGTTTTACAGTAACCAGACAGTGAGAGTGATCATGTTTTACAGTAACCAGACAGTGAGAGTGATCATGAGAGTTTTTTACAGTAACCAGACAGTGAGAGTGATCATGTTTTACAGTAACCAGACAGTGAGAGTGGTCATGTTTTACAGTAACCAGACAGTGAGAGTGATGTTTTACAGTCATGTTTTACAGTAACCAGACAGTGAGAGTGGTCAGACAGTGAGAGTTTGTTTTACAGTAACCAGACAGTGAGAGTGATCATGTTTTACAGTAACCAGACAGTGAGAGTGCTCATGTTTTACAGTAACCAGACAGTGAGAGTTATCATGTTTTACAGTAACCAGACAGTGAGAGTGGTCATGTTTTACAGTAACCAGACAGTGAGAGTGTTCATGTTTTACAGTAACCAGACAGTGAGAGTGATCATGTTTTACAGTAACCAGACAGTGAGAGTGGTCATGTTTTACAGTAACCAGACAATGAGAGTGGTCATGTTTTACAGTAACCAGACAGTGAGAGTGGTCATGTTTTACAGTAACCAGACAGTGAGAGTGGTCATGTTTTACAGTAACCAGACAGTGAGAGTTTTACAGGTTTTACAGTAACCAGACAGTGAGAGTGGTCATGTTTTACAGTAACCAGACAGTGAGAGTGGTCATGTTTTACAGTAACCAGACAGTGAGAGTGTTCATGTTTTACAGTAACCAGACAGTGAGAGTGATCATGTTTTACAGTAACCAGACAGTGAGAGTGATCATGTTTTACAGTAACCAGACAGTGAGAGTGATCATGTTTTACAGTAACCAGACAGTGAGAGTGGTCATGTTTTACAGTAACCAGACAGTGAGAGTGATCATGTTTTACAGTAACCAGACAGTGAGAGTGGTCATGTTTTACAGTAACCAGACAGTGAGAGTGGTCATGTTTTACAGTAACCAGACAGTGAGAGTGGTCATGTTTTACAGTAACCAGACAGTGAGAGTGATCATGTTTTACAGTAACCAGACAGTGAGAGTGGTATGTCATGTGAACCATGTAATTGCAGCATACTTCTGAGAAGAAGTTAATCTACACAGCAGGACGTTACAACAGCAGAGTAAATGATGTGAGGCTGATAACATGTTGGGACAGTGAGTTCATATAAATTGTTTTATTACTGCAGGAGATCAGTTGGTGTGCTTTTATATCTGCTCTCTTGCAACAAAGACGTGTGTGTGTGTGTGTGTGCGTGTGTGTGTGTGAGAGCGTGTGTGTGTGTGTGAGCCTGTGTGTGTGTGCGGGCGTGCGTGCGTGCGTGTGTGTGTGTGAGAGTGTGTGTGTGTGTGTGTGTGTGTGTGTGTATGTTTCGCTCCGTGACTGATATGCTGCGACTAAGCTCCACTGGACCACAACACAACAGAACATTGCTTACCGAATGCACATCACACTAGTTGTATTTCCCCAACACAACACAACAAAACAGAACATTGCTTACCGAATGCACATCACACTAGTTGTATTTCCCCAACACAACACAACAAAACAGAACATTGCTTACCGAATGCACATCACACTAGTTGTATTTCCCCAAAACAACCCAACAAAACAGAACATTGCTTAACCGAATGCACATCATACAAGTTGTATTTCCCCAACACAACACAACAAAACAGAACTTTGCTTTCCAGTCGCCGTTCTGACCATTATTATGAGCCCTTCTCCCGTCAGCAGCCTCCTGTGACTCACGCCAATGGCATTACCCAACACAACACAACAGAACAGAACAGAAAGTTGCATACCTAATGCAACACCAACTGTATTCCCCAACAAAACACACATCAATACTGCTCCCCAACACAACCCACACCAGCACTGCTGACAGGGCATGGAACCATATTCCTTGCATTCTGCAACGTGCATTTTGATCAGAGCTCTATGTGGCAACCTCTTATTCCTTACATTCTGTAGTGTATTTTGATCAGAGCTCTATGTGGCAACCCCTTAGGGCTCTAGCCTAAAGGAGCATACTGAAATAGAGTGCCATTTTGGAGAGACAGAGGGTAGAGCCAATCATGTAGCAAGCAAAAAAGTGTTAAACAAATCAAAATACATTCTAGATTATTCAAAGTAGCCACCACTTGACTTTATGACAACTTTGCACACGCTTGGCATTCTCTCAACCAGCTTCACCTGGTATGCTTTTCCAACTATCTAACCTCCAAACAAGCTTCAATGCCATACAACACTCCTTCCGTGGCCTCCAACTCCTCTTAAACGCTAGTAAAACCAAATGCATGCTTTTCAACCGATCGCTGCCTGCACCCGCATGCCCGACTAGCATCACCACCCTGGATGGTTCCGACCTTGAATATGTGGACATCTATAAGTACCTAGGTGTCTGGCTAGACTGCAAACTCTCCTTCCAGACTCATATCAAACACCTCCAATCAAAAATCAAATCAAGAGTCGGCTTTCTATTCCGCAACAAAGCCTCCTTCACTCACGCCGCCAAGCTTACCCTAGTAAAACTGACTATCCTACCAATCCTCGACTTCGGTGATGTCATCTACAAAATGGCTTCCAACACTCTACTCAGCAAACTGGATGCAGTATATCACAGTGCCATCCGTTTTGTCACTAAAGCACCTTATACCACCCACCACTGCGACTTGTATGCTCTAGTCGGCTGGCCCTCGCTACATATTCGTCGCCAGACCCACTGGCTCCAGGTCATCTACAAGTCCATGCTAGGTAAAGCTCCGCCTTATCTCAGTTCACTGGTCACGATGGCAACACCCATCCGTAGCACGCGCTCCAGCAGGTGTATCTCACTGATCATCCCTAAAGCCAACACCTCATTTGGCCGCCTTTCGTTCCAGTACTCTGCTGCCTGTGACTGGAACGAATTGCAAAATCGCTGAAGTTGGAGACTTTTATCTCCCTCACCAACTTCAAACATCAGCTATCTGAGCAGCTAACCGATCGCTGCAGCTGTACATAGTCTATTGGTAAATAGCCCACCCATTTTCACCTACCTCATCCCCATACTGTTTTTATTTATTTACTTTTCTGCTCTTTTGCACACCAATATCTCTACCTGTACATGACCATCTGATCATATATCACTCCAGTGTTAATCTGCAAAATTGTAACTATTCGTCTACCTCCTCATGCCTTTTGCACACATTGTACATTGTATATAGACTCCCCCTTTGTTTTCTACTGTGTTATTGACTTGTTAATTTGTTTATTCCATGTGTAACTCTGTGTTGTCTGCTCACACTGCTATGCTTTATCTTGGCCAGGTCGCAGTTGTAAATGAGAACTTGTTCTCAACTAGCCTACCTGGTTAAATAAAGGTGAAATAAAAAAATAAAATAAAAAAAACAGTCTTAAAGGAGTTCCCACATATGCTGAGCATTTGTTGGGATGCTTTTCCTTCACTTTGCAGTCTAACTCATTCCAAACCATCTCAATTGTGATTGTGGTGGCCAGGTCATCTGATGCAGTACTCCATCACTCTCCTTCTTGGTAAAATCCCTTACACAGCCTTATAAGGTGTGTCGGGGCATTGTCCTGGTGAAAACCAAATGATAGTCCCAAAACCTCCTTGCCCTCCCTCTACAGCACCCAATGACACAGGAAGGCCAAAAACATAGTCATGAACAACAACCACCTGAGCCACTGCCTGTTCACCCCGCAATCATCCAGAAGGCGAGGTCAGTACAGGTGCATCAAAGCTGGGACCGAGAGACTGAAAAACAGCTTCTATCTCAAGGCCATCAGACTGTTAAATAGCCATCACTAGCACATTAGAGGCTGCTGACCTATATACATAGACTTGAAATGACTGGCCACTTTAATTAATCACATTAATAATGTTTACATATTTTGCTTTACTCATCTCATATGTATATACTGTATTATGTTATTTTCTACTGTATCTTAGTCTATGCCGCTCTGACGTTGCTCATCCAAATATTTATATATTCTTAATTCCATTCCTGTACTTAGATTTGTGTGTATTGTATGTATTGTTGTGAAATTGTTAGATATTACTTGTTAGGTATAACTGCACTGTTGGAGATAGAAACACAAGCATTTCGGTACACCCGCAATAAATTCTGCTAAACATGTGTATGTGACCAATAACATTTGATATGATTTGACCAGATTGGATCACTGCAGAATGCTGTGGTAGACATGCTGGTTAGGTGTGCCTTGAATTCTAAATAAATAACCAACAGTGTCACCAACAAAGCACCACTACACCATCACACCTCCTCCTCCATGCTTCATGGTGGGAACCACACATGCGGACATCATCTATTCACCTACTCTGCGTCTCAGAAGGACATAGCGGTTAGAACCAAAAATCTAACATTTGGACTCATCAGACCAAAGGTCAGATTTTCACCGGTCTAATGTCCATTGCTCGTGTTTCTTGGCCCAAACAACTCTCTTCTTCTTATTGGTGTCCTTTAGTAGCGGTTTATTTGCAGCAATTCGACCATGAAGGCCTGATTCACACAGTCTACTCTGAACAGTTGATGTTGAGATGTGTCTGTTACTTGAACTCTGTGAAACATTTTTTACGGATGCAATTTCTGAGGCTGGTAACTCTAATTAAGTTATCAACTGCAGCAGAGGTAACTCTGGGTCTTCATTTCCTGTGGCAGTCCTCATGAGAGCCAGTTTCTTCACAGCGCTTGATGGTTTTTGGGACTGCACTTGAAGAAACTTTCAAAGATCTTGACATTTTCCCGGATTGACTGACCTTCATGTCTTAAAGTAATGATGGACTGTTGTTTCTATTTGCTTATTTGAGCTGTTCTGGCCATAATATGGACTTGGTCTTTCACCAAATAGGGCTGTCTTCTGTATAGCACCCCTACTTTGTCACAAAACTACTGAAGGAAAGAAATTCCACAACTTTTAAGACTTGTTAATTGAAATGCATTCCAGGTGACTACCTCATGACGCTGGTTGAGAGAATGCCAATAGTGTGCAATATTGTCATCAAGGCAATGGGTGGCTATTTGAAGAATCTGAAATCTAAAATATAGTTTCATTGAACACTTTTTTGGTTCGTACATGATTCCATATGTGTTTTTTCATAGTTTTGATGTCTTCACTATTATTCTACAATGTAGAAAACAGTAAAAATAAAGAAAAACCCTGGAATGAGTAGGCGTGTCCAAACCTTTGACTGGTACTGTATATTTTAGTGGGGCTCCAAACAGGTGGGGCCAATCCAGCATGACTTCTGTCAATCTATCAATCCAGCATGACTTCTACCACGTTCTGTAAGGACTGACTCTTTAGACGAGAAGCAAATACAGGAAGTGAACATTTAATGGAAATGGACATCAAACAAAACAAGAACAGCGGCACGACAAAACGACATTGTGACAGTAATGCTGACACACGGAACAAAACTGAGGAACAGGCAGATTTAGAGGGGGCAATCAACAACGTGAAGTAGTCCTGGAGAGTCCAATGAGCGCTGATGCGTGTAATTATGGTGACAGGTGTGCGTAATGAAATGCAGCCTAATGCCCTCGAGTGCCAGAGAGGGGGAGTGGTAGCAGGCGTGACACATCCAAAACAATTGGAAACTCGTAACTGAGAAGTCTCAGACTTCAGTGAGTTCAAGACAACTGGGTACTTGGAAAAAACTAGCTCCGACTGGGAAATTATATTTTCAACCATCATCTTACTCGGAATTCGAAATCGGGAACTCGGGCCTCTTTCTTGAGCTACGACCTGAAAATCACTAACGTCATGTTCCCAGTTGTCTTGAAAGCACCATAAATTCAGAGAATGCTAGACTTTGATGACAAAGTTTGCCCACAAGAAGGACCGCCGCACCACCTTCCGGTTCAAATAAGCAGAACAAGGTGAGCCCAAAAATGTCTTGTATGCTGCTGCATAAATGATGTAATATACCAGGAAGATATGTATACTGTAGCTAAGAAAGTAATACTAAGTGTATGTTGTGTAGGAAGCTGTTAGTAGCCCATGTGCCTCACCCAAATAATTTGGTCCCTCTCCCCCTCACAACTTAGCCTACTGTTCTGACTTGGTGGTGCACATGTAGCCTATAGCCTGTTTTAGAGAACTATCATCAATAATATTGTAAGAGCTTTCATTGTCTGGTTATATGCCCCCTTTATTTATCCTTTGGTTATGACTTGGTGCACAGGGAGAACGCTGTAAGAACGGCCCACGTTCTGAATTCTGTCGCTGTACATTTTCAGAAGTGCTGAACAAATAGTTATACTGGCTACGTCCATCCTAGCTTGGCTCATTAATGTCTTAATGGAAATTACGGATGGCCTCTTATCCGTTCGTCGTCCCCTTATGCCATAGTTTGTACATCTCAATTGTCAGTAGAAATCACATTTGTTGAAGCAAGTCAGCCACATCAGCTATCTTTTTTTTTAAACGGAAGTAAATGAGGCTGAATTAACAATATTTGAATATAGATAAGATATATTTCAGAGTGGACGTCACAGCTTTACATCTTCTAGAAATATGAGAGAGACAGAGGGCTCTATTTTCGGCAGACTTTAAGGCGGTGCTAGTGTCACGCCCTGACCTTAGTTATCTCTGTTTTCGTTATTATTTTGGTTAGGTCAGGGTGTGACGAGGGTGGGTATGCTTGTTTTGTTTTGTCTTGTCTAGGGTTTTTGTAGATCTAAGGTTTTTTGTAAGTCTAGGTAATTGTATGTCTATGGTGGCTTGAATTGGTTCCCAATCAGAGGCAGCTGTTTATTGTTATCTCTGATTGGGGATCCTATTTAGGTTGCCATTTTCCCTTATGGGTTTGTGGGTTCTTGTATATGTGTATATATGTCTGTCAGCACTCGTTATTATAGCCTCACGGTTTGTTGGTTTTGTTAGTTTGTTCAGTGTTTCGTTCTTTATTAAAGAAGAATGTACACATACCACGCTGCACCTTGGTCTCCTCCTTAAAACGAGCGTGACAGCTAGTGTCATGCAAAAACTGTCACACTAGCGTTTTCAAGCCCTAACGCCAGGTTCGGCAATTTACCTGTGTTACATGTTACCTGTGATTGACTGCATTCGGAAAGCATTCAGACCCCTTCACTTTTTTTCTACATTTACAGACTTATTCTAAAATGTATTACATTTTTTTTAAATCCTCATCAATGTACACACTATACCCCATGATGACAAAGCAAATAAAAAATAGAAACATATTATTTACATAAGTATTCAGTCCCTTTGCTATGAGACTCAATAGAGATCAGGTGCATCCTGTTTCCATTGATCTTCCTTGAGATGTTTCTACAACTTGATTGGGGTCCACCTGTGGTAAATTCAATTGATTGGACATGATTTGGAAAGGCACATTACCTGTCTTTGTAAGGTCCCACAGTTGACAGTGCAGAGCCACCGAGACATGATTGTGTCGAGGCACAGATCTGGGGAATGGTACAAAAAAAATGTCTGCAGAGAGCCACCTTCACCATAGCAACCTGTCTGCCTGTCTACAGAGGTCCACCATCCCCATAGCAACCTGTCTGCCTGTCTACAGAGGTCCACCATCACCGTAGCAACCTGTCTGCCTGTCTACAGAAGTCCACCATCACCGTAGCAACCTCTCTGCCTGTCTACAGAGGTCCACCTTCACCATAGCAACCTGTCTGCCTGTCTACAGAGGTCCACCATCACCGTAGCAACCTGTCTGCCTGTCTACAGAGGTCCACCATCACCGTAGCAACCTGAAGAAGGTCCCCAAGAACCAGTGTCTGAAATGACCTTTTTGGCTCACCTGCCAAGGGGACTGGTAGATGAAAAAAATCAACCAGCCAAGCACCTTTTTTAACCGGCTAAAATAATAAATTGCCTTTTTGTGTCACATATACATTCATTTAAGTACATTTCATTGAGATAATACGGTTGAATACAAACTTAAAGAAGAGGCCAGAGCAAAATTTGAAAAACATTTTTTTAAATATATTGATCAACAGTTAATCAAATCAAGTTTATTTGTAGAGCACATTTAAAAACAACTGTAGTTGACCAAAAAAGTGCTGTACAGAGGGCAAACACGCCAAACACTGGGCACACAATGAACTAAACAAAACATATCAGATACAATGAATAAGAGAATAATAATACTAATAATAATAAGAGGAAGAAGAAGTCCAAACAGGGCAACAACAATGGTAAGATACTATTATGAGAAGAGCAGTGGACATAGAACTGGTGCTCCCCTGATACACAGGGGAAACAGGGGAAGCAGGTCTACAAATCCTTTACTTTGAGTAGAAATACCCTGATAAAATACAGGTAAAATAGAGACTTATCACATGCTGGTTAATTTTGGCTGTGGCTAGATTTAATTTCCCAAACTGAATACAACGGAAGAAGTCTTGAACTCAAAATTCTACCAAAGTATTTGCTATTAAATTTGAAGGTTTTGTAAACCTATCAGATGCTTAATAATTTTAATCAACTTAAACCTCATCAGACTCATCACTCTCTACCGCAATCACCCTCTTTGCAAGGTCCATGAAGTCTGAAGTCTGGCCTCCCGCTCCTGACAGTGTCCTGGTGCCACAGAATCACAGCTTTTATTGGATCATACTCCCTGATCTCTGGAGAGGACAGCTGGACCGTAAGGAGATCTGACAGTGTCAGACCTTAGGTTGGACCACCAATCAGTTTTCAACTGTTTCATGGTATTGAAACCTCTTTCACATTCAACTGTGGAGGCAGGAAAGGACAGGACCAGGTCAACCAATGTCAGCAAATCAGGGCAGGAATGCTGATGGCTCCTGTTGACATGGAACCAGGACATCTTCTGCAGGAAGTGGTCAGGGATCCTTTCAACATGGATGCCAGAGGTCTCCAGGACAGGAAGTGGTCAGGGATCCTTTCAACATGGATGCCAAAGGTCTCCAGGACAGGAAGTGGTCAGGGATCCTTTCAACATGGATGCCAAAGGTCTCCAGGACAGGAAGTGGTCAGGGATCCTTTCAACATGGATGCCAAAGGTCTCCAGGACAGGAAGTGGTCAGGGATCCTTTCAACATGGATGCCAAAGGTCTCCAGGACAGGAAGTGGTCAGGGATCCTTTCAACATGGATACCAGAGGTCTCCAGGACAGAAAGTGGTCAGGGATCCTTTCAACATAGATGCCAGAGGTCTCCAGGACAGGAAGTGGTCAGGGATCCTTTCAACATGGATACCAGAGATCTCCAGGACAGGAAGTGGTCAGGGATCCTTTCAACATGGATACCAGAGGTCTCCAGGACAGGAAGTGGTCAGGGATCCTTTCAACATGGATGCCAAAGGTCTCCAGGACAGGAAGTGGTCAGGGATCCTTTCAACATGGATGCCAAAGGTCTCCAGGACAGGAAGTGGTCAGGGATCCTTTCAACATGGATACCAGAGGTCTCCAGGACAGAAAGTGGTCAGGGATCCTTTCAACATAGATGCCAGAGGTCTCCAGGACAGGAAGTGGTCAGGGATCCTTTCAACATGGATACCAGAGATCTCCAGGACAGGAAGTGGTCAGGGATCCTTTCAACATGGATACCAGAGGTCTCCAGGACAGGAAGTGGTCAGGGATCCTTTCAACATGGATACCAGAGGTCTCCAGGACAGGAAGTGGTCAGGGATCCTTTCAACATGGATACCAAAGGTCTCCAGGACAGGAAGTGGTCAGGGATCCTTTCAACATGGATGCCAAAGGTCTCCAGGACAGGAAGTGGTCAGGGATCCTTTCAACATGGATGCCAAAGGTCTCCAGGACAGGAAGTGGTCAGGGATCCTTTCAACATGGATACCAGAGGTCTCCAGGACAGGAAGTGGTCAGGGATCCTTTCAACATGGATACCAAAGGTCTCCAGGACAGGAAGTGGTCAGGGATCCTTTCAACATGGATACCAAAGGTCTCAGGACAGGAAGTGGTCAGGGATCCTTTCAACATGGATACCAGAGGTCTCCAGGACAGGAAGTGGTCAGGGATCCTTTCAACATGGATGCCAGAGGTCTCCAGGACAGGAAGTGGTCAGGGATCCTTTCAACATGGATGCCAAAGGTCTCCAGGACAGGAAGTGGTCAGGGATCCTTTCAACATGGATACCAGAGGTCTCCAGGACAGGAAGTGGTCAGGGATCCTTTCAACATGGATGCCAAAGGTCTCCAGGACAGGAAGTGGTCCACCAGTTCAGTGTCTCCAAAATACATTACAACAAGAATCATTCGGTTTTAATTCTCAAAGTATAAAAATATGATCATGAACCTGAACCTGAACATGACTGCCTTGTGAAACAAATCATAATGTAACCTGCTGCTGCATCTCCGGACTCTGGCCAGTTGGTGAAGCTGACCAGCTTGGTGGCACACAGGACCCCTACACTGGTGTCCTGGAACCTGTCAGTCATAGTCTCCACTAGCCTGTCAAGCATTTTGTCCTGTGAGGTGACGATGGTCTTGCAGTCACCTCTGGTCAGTGAAATTCCCTCATATCTGTTGGCCATTGATCATTCATCATGAGCCCTTCTCTGATGAACCTACTGAGGTCTTCTGTTTTCTGAAACATCACGTTGGACCGGAGGGCATCAGAAAAAGGTAAGTTCAAGGCGGTGTGGCATTCAGGGGATGCCGTTGATGTTGGGCCCTGTTCCCCTTCAGCCGGCTGACCACACCATTCTTGGCTCCGGTCATCACAGCAGCTCCATCTGTTCCCAGAGTGACCAACTTGCTCCCCTACTCATCACACACTCCCTCCCCATGATGTCACTGATGACCCCACTCATCACACACTCCCTCCATGATGGCTCTGATGGCCCCACTCATCACACACTCCCTCCATGATGGCTCTGATGACCCCACTCATCACACACTCCCTCCTGATGGCACTGATGGCGTTGCTTATGGCGTGTGAGGCGTCTGCATTCTCCACGGACTTGATGCCAACAAACGTCGACTCGATCTTGTCCTTGTGACGGAATCGGACATAAACTAACTCTTCCTCTTTCACAGAACTGTCTGTGGAGCCATCTGACCCGATGGAGAGAAATTCTGTGTTTTTCAGATTCTCTCTGATGTTGTTTCTCTCCACCTCCATCTCTTCACCTCTCCAACTCTTGGTCTGCTTCTCATTTCTATATGTTGAGCCCACAGCGATTCCTTTTTTTTCCATCCAAACTGCAAAAATCAAACATCAAATGAATTCAAAAATAATTAAATATACAATCATGTTATCTAATATAGCTGGCAGTTGATTGTGCTAAATGACCCGTAATACCCCTTTGTTTACTTAAGGATCAACACTATAAGGCTGGTAAAGTCTGTACCAGTTCCTCTTGTATGTTTCCAAGGTAACCATTGTGTCACAAAGCTTTAAAATGTAAACAGCATCTGGAGACAAACATTAAAATAGAATTTTACAGAGCCATAGGAAAGCATGGAGATCCATTGTCAGCATCAGTAGGCCTACCATTTTATGGTATTTATACACTATATTGAGATGAACCAAAGCTTATCAAGAGCTGAGAAATAACCTCCAATACTGGACCGCGTCTGCTAAATAGACTTGAAAAAACTAGCTACAGCAGTATTAGTCTAGTTACAAGAGTAAGAACATTGTCACTTACTCACACATCCA